>NW_027555514.1:67878319-68448319 GCF_003287225.1 Phascolarctos cinereus
ATGTGAAGGGATGCCCAGATAGAGTAGATTTAGGTTAATTGATTAACATCAACTATGAAGAACTCATTAACTTAAAAATTTTCAAAAATTGTTTTCTTGTCCTTTTATGTTTATTTAACAAGTGTTTTCATGCCTACTAACTATATGCTCTGGGGAATGTGGGATATAAGATGTACAAGAAAGTATAAAGCTGGACTGTGCTACAAGGAATTTACATATAATCTTGAGGTATATCTTTTAAAACTAAAGGAATTTTCATTTTTGGAAGTGACCATTTCACACCTATTTTAAACAGCTTCATTTATTTTTCCAGATAAGTTTTGCAGTTTCTTGATTAAAACCCTGTTCTGAAACTCCATTGTGGTGTGGAGGTGATCTTGGGTTCTAGAAGGCAGTGACAGCAAAACACATATTCTGGTAGGTTTTACCAAGCATTTGAATCAATGAAGAATGACACCATGACTTCAAGGTCAGGCTTAGCTCAATGCACTAGGCTTCATCTTTAGGATACTGGCCACCAGGAAATTCCTTTTTTTAAACAAGGCCATTCACAAAATCTAGAGGGAGGCATACCAGTGAAACCACTGATTTCTCAAAGTTCAAATTTGTAGCAATGTCAGAAAAGTCAATGACAATTTGGTTATTTTTTTCCACTAGAACTAATTTACCGTAGACTTTTTAATATGCTTACTGGGAAGATCAAAAACCTGGATGAAACAGTAAAGGTTTTATTTTCAACATATAATTAATTCTTTATCACCAAATATGTTTATTTTAACAAAATAACATATATTTCCTAATTTATAATTGCTTTATTATCTGAAATGTGAGTTAAGAAAACAAAAAGAGGAGTTTTGTTGAAAACAAAGAGGCCAAATCAATAAGAAAAAAAATTGAAATATTGGTGTGTAGCAAACATTTCCCTGGGTATCTGTCAACAGGAAGTTCTCCCTATCTGAGGGCCCAATTTGATTGGTCGGATTGATTGACCCAATCCCATCACTACCATCTATGGGAGTAAGGAGTGTCCTTTTATCTTAAATCTTTGATCTTTAACCTAGTTCAGTCCTTCTAGATATCTACCTCTGTTTGGGTTAATAAACTTCTCTCAATAGCAAAATCTATTTGCTATTATTTTGTGATGATTTGTAGGGTAAAAGACAACATGTCTTCGTTTTACAGTTCCAGATAGTTTTAACTCCAAGTCAACTAATCGACTTCTCCCTAAGTTCCATAGTTCTTATGAACTAGTTCTTTTCTTCCTGGCCTCTAGCAACAATATCTTATTCTATATGGAAATTTCATTCTTAAGTAGCCACTTGATTCTTTTATTATTTTTTATTTAAAATTTTTTTCAATTAACAATCTTTTGTTTCCCTTCTCCCTACACCCCTCATTAAAAGAAAATCAAAAAGATAAAAAAAAAGAATAATAGCAATAACTAGTATTTATATAATAATTTAAGATTTACAAAGCAACTTATAAATATTGTCTCATTTTATCCTTATGGCAGCCCTTGAAGGTGGATGCTATTATTAAACCTACTTTATAGATAAAAGAATTAAGGCACACTGAGGTTAAGTGACTTGTCCAGGGCCACACCACTAGTAAGTGTCTAGAGCTAGATTTTAACTCAGTAAGATGAGTCCTCCTGACTCCAGGCTCAGTGTTCTATCCACTGTACTACTTAGCTGCCCTCATATTGACTTAGAAAACCACATATTAACGTTATGTATGTTCTATTATATTCTTTCCACTGAGCCACCTAGCTGACTCCCATATGCATAGTCAAGTAAACCAAATCTCCTAGTTGGCCATTTTCCCAAAATATGTTTTATTCTGCCTTCTGTCAGGAGGTGGGTAGTTTCCTTATGGTCCTTTGAAATCCTGTTTGATCATTGTGTTGAACAGAGTTCTTAAGTCTTACAAAATTGTTTGTTTTTACAATATTGTTATTATTGTATAAACTGTTCTGTTTTTGCTCACTTCACTCTTCATCAGTTGATACAAGTCTTCCAGGTTTCTCTGAAACTGCATCCTTTATCATTTTCTATGGCACAATAGTATTTTATTACATTCATAGACCGTTGTTTGGCCATTCCCTAAATGATGAGTGACCACCTGATTCTTAATTTGTTATTCTATCTTCCCTTCGTTTTTTTCTCTCCCCAAACTCTTTAATTCCTCAAAGATTCCCAGCCTGAGGTTCAGTTCCATTTATTTATTTCTTCATCTCCCACTTGGATAACTTACAAAATCCATGCCCAATCCTCAGGTTTCATAGGGGGATCATATTCATTGCTCTCCTACTCTTCAGGTGCTAATCCAGCTTTGTCTCATCTGACCAACTCCACTACTGAGATATGGACTTACAATTATAAAATAATGTTACTAAGTTAAGATTAGTCTAGTATCATACAAAAGGATAAACATACACACATGCATGCACACACACATACACACTTTCTCCACTTGTAAATTAAGGTACTGTTTAAAAATATCATTGCTATCTCATAAGAGAGGCAGTGTGGTTCCTTGGATAGAGAACAGGCCTAGAAGTCAGGAGAATTGTATTCAAGAGACACTTCTGACCAATTCTGGCTGTGTGACCCTGGGCAAGTCACTTAACCATTGTCCCAGTTTCTTCATCCATAAATGGGACTAATAATAGTTCCTAACTCCCAGAATTGTTATGAGGATAAAATGAGATTATATTTGTAAAACACTTTATAAAACTTAAAAGTGCTATGTAAATGCTGGCTGTGATGTTGATGATATGTGGCCTCAGGTCACAGTCTCTTAATTTATCCAAGTCTCATTTTCCTTCCCTGGGAAATGAGATTGGACTAAATGATCTCTAAGATCCCTTCCAGCTTATTTATTAGCTGTGTGACCCATGGCAGTTCTCTAAACCTCTTCCATCCTCTGTTTTTACATGAACAAAATGGGGATAATAATAACACCAACTTTGGAGGGTTCTTTTGAGGATCAAATCAAATAGCAATATAGGTATGACATATGTAAACCACTTTGACATTCATTTTTTTAAAAAAAATTGAATTCCAAATTCTTTCTTTCCCTTCCTTTCCCCACCCAATGATAAGGCAAACAACATATCAATTATATGTATGAATTTATTCAAAATATATATCTATATTAACTATGTTGCCAGAAAATAAAAATAAAAAGCAAGAAATATAAAGAAAATGAAAAAAAGCACACATCAGTCTTCACTCATCGGTTTTCTCTCTGGAGGTGGATAGCATTTTTCATCATGGCTCCTTTGGAATTGTCTTGGCTCATGGTCTTGATCAAAGTAGCCAAGTCCTTCAATGATTTCCTGGTTCTACTCACTTTACTTTGTATCGGTTCATATACGTCTTCCCAGGATTTTCTGAAATCATCCTACGTGTGATTTCTTTTAGTACAATAGTATTCCATCACAGTCATATGCCACAGCTTGTTCAGCCATTCCTCAATTAGTGGGCATCCCCTCAATTTTCAATTCTTGGCCACCACAAAAAGAGCTGCTATGAATATTTTTGTACATGTGGGTCCTTTTCCCATTTGTTTGATCTCTTTCGGATATAGCCCTAGAAGTGCTATTGCTGGATCAAAGGGTATGCACATTTTTGTAGCCCTTTGGGCATAGTTCCAAATTGTTTTCCAGAATGCTGGACTAGTTCTGTGTGAAACATTTTGAAAATCTCAAAGAGCTGGATAAATGTTTTGCTGCTGCTGCTGTTACTACTACTATTGCCTTCCCAGGTGCCTTGATGCCAGGGAAGGGGTGCCATGGATAATGGACACAGAAGTTCTCTAGGTATTAATAAAGGTATGTTCCCTCATTGTAAAGTTATTAGGCATTGTAGTTTAGAAACCAGTAACTTGTGAGTTTGATTGGTGTAAATCAGTTCCGAGGGCTGGATCCTTCCTGGGTGAATGTATAAGATTGAATTTCTGAATCCGTACAAATGAAGACCAGTGTCTAGACTGGAATGATTTTTCCCAGCTGTCAGCCCTCCTACATGTCACTTTTGTTTGTTTGTTTGTTTGTTTTAGGCAATTGGGGTTAAGTGACTTGCCCAGGATCACACAGCCAGTAAGCGTCAAGTGTTTGGTCTGAGGCTGGATTTGAACTCAGATCCTCCTGACTTCAGGGCTGGTGGTCTATCCGCCGCACCACCTAGCTGCCCACTTTTGCAGCCTACCTATTCCCACTCCCTCTCCCAACAAATCTTTTTTTAAAATTCATTTTTTCAATTAATAAGCATTTATTTTCTCTCTCACCCAGAACCATCTTTGCCACAACATCCCCTACAGGTGGTACTTGCCTATAGAGGTGCCTAATACCTATTGGTGATGTTAATTAAAGAGCATTGCCTCTCATCTCTTGTGTTAAAAACAAAACTCAGGCTGTTATCTTCTCTGAAATGTTGGGGAGAGTTAAATTATGTTATAATCTCATCCTTAAATGGACTCTCCATTTGGGGGGGGGGGAAAGGAACGAAAGCGCTGGTGTGGGCCCAGAAGCCTGGCATCCTTGTTCACTTGCTCTGTTGATATGACCCCTGCATGAAACTTCCTCTCTTGGGTTTCTGAAACAGAGGAAAAAAAGAGGTTGGCAGGGCTGCCACAAAAGAAAAAAAAAAGAAATATCTTTTTGGTCAGATCTAAGAGGAAGGGTTTTATAAACCACTAAGAGACTGAATTTCTCTTCCTGTTAAGGGATTGGAAGGCTTTTTGGCCTATCACGATTATCTAAGAAACCCTGCCTCCTTCTAAATAAGATTTTGATGAAAGCAAGGGAGCCCAGGGAAAATGAGTTTTTATTGCAAATGTGCATAATTTAATTTGAAGCAAATTGGGAGTCTGGCTCAGGGAAGAACTGAGGCTGGGGAAAGGGTCATATCTAATTCTGATCCTCTAATTGTACAGACCAGTAAGTCTGAGGGTAGAAGCTTATAATTTTGGTTTGTCCTCACAAAAGCAGAGAAAAGTGCTTTCTAGTGCTAATGCCAGTTTGATAGGAATAGGAGAGCCCTATAGTGGCATTCGGGGCTTGCCTGTCAGCTAGCTGATGACGAAAAAGGGCTGTCTATTTAGACGACTCTTCTGGAAGGAAAGAGTAAAAACTGAGTTTGATGATAAACGTTTCTCTTCTAAACAAAACAACTGTTCAAAGACTTCCTAGGCAGTATAGGCACTGGTTGATTTATCTTAATTAAAATATACTTATTTAGCACCTTCTCTTTGGCTAGCCATACAAATTGGAGAAATGCAGAGAATATATCAAAGAACCAATAACTTCACTGGGGAAATGGGGCACATCACCTGCTTCTGGAAATGTGATTCTCCATACTAGGTGAGGAACAAATGCTTAGTAAATAGTTCATAGAGTAAATGCCATAGGGGTTCAGTGAGAGGAGAGATCATTTTGAGGCCCTTGGTCACAAAGGCCTTGTGAGAGATGTGAGGTTTAAAGTAGTTCTTTAAAGATAAGTGAGAATTGTAGAGGGTAGAGGACCTCATTATAGATGGGGCTGGAAAGATTCATAATAGGGTGCGTAGGTGAAAAAATGTCATGCGCATTTCGGGGACAGTGAGTAGACTAGTTAGGCTGGAGTGAATGGTTTTTGTAGTGGGCTAGTAAAAGAGAAGACTGGAAAGGTCAGTTGGGGCTAGATTTTGGAGTGCAAGCAATGCTCTGCTAAGGAATTTGGATTTCAGCCTGTAGGCAGTTAGGAGTCACTAAATGTTTTTAAGCAGGGGAATGGGGAGAGGAAGGAAGGGCATGATGAAAGGACATGATGAAAGTAATATTTTTAAGACAGTAAGCCTGGCCAGCTGGATAGAGTATAGGGAGAATGATTAGAGACAGAGACTAGTTGGGAGACATTGTAATAATGAAGGTGAAAGATAACAAGGACCTGGACTGTAGTAGTGGTGGTGGAATAGAGAAGAAGGGATGTAGAAAATTGGTAATAGAACTTTGTGATGGGATAGAGTTTTTTTTTTCTCTCTCTCTCTCTCTCTCTTTCCCTGTGTGTGTGTTGTTGTTATTGTTCAGTCATTTCAGTTGTGTTTGACTCTTTGTGATCACATTTCTTGGCAAAGATACGAGAGTGGTTTGCCATTTTCTTCTCCAATTCATTTTACAGATGTCAGAACTGGCAAACAGAGTGAAGTAACTTGTCCAGGGTTGGTTTTTTAATATAACCCTTTCTCCTACCCTATCCAGCAAGCCAACCTTGTAACAAAGAGTAAAAAAGAAAGTAGGCACAG
Organism: Phascolarctos cinereus; assembly: GCF_003287225.1. Taxonomy (NCBI): domain Eukaryota; kingdom Metazoa; phylum Chordata; class Mammalia; order Diprotodontia; family Phascolarctidae; genus Phascolarctos; species Phascolarctos cinereus. The sequence continues at coordinate 67,884,605 of NW_027555514.1, forward strand.
GTGAGAGGCAATTTAACTGAACTAACCTTAAATTCTTGAACTGATCCTCATATATATGCGGTGTGCCATATTCACAATTCCCCATCTTTGCAAGGAAGGGAGGGACATACATTTTTCATCTCTTCTCCACATCCCAAAGTATTTTTCCAAAGTAGCTTCGTACTGTTGTGAGAAGCATCCATTTTCACTTTCTGATTATAAGCCAGGTCTTAACATAATGCCATGTTCTGTACAACTGAAGGTAGGTAAAGGTGCTTAGGTTTACTTCTTTGCTTTGCCTTAGTATAGGTGCCTACTTTTATCTATGAAATATTGATTGAAATATTTTGTAACTGTTGAATAGAAAGTAAGACTTAAAACAAAGAAAACAATGGTATAAAATTATGATATTTTGGTTTGTTAGTTTTACATTTTTCTAATTTTGTAATTTGTCACAGGATTTGGAGAAAACAGTATGTTTGACTAATTGTCCATTCTGGTTAACTGAGTACAATCTTAGTTGTCAAAATACACAGTATTGATTTTCAAAGAATTAGAATTTTAAAAAATATGGTTCTACCACTAAGCGTTATTTAATTTTTAGTGACTGTGATATAGAAGCTCCAACATTTTATGCCTTAGTACCATTGATGTAAGCATTGTTTATCATGGTATGAGTAGAAACGTGGTTCTCTGAGCTTTTTGTTTATTGGGATTCTGGCTAGATACTAGCTCTCTGTGTTTAAGTTAACACTATGATACGATTTGCGACCACTGGGAATTAGAGAATCACATAAGGGACTTCAGAGCTTTCCTAGTTCAACTTGTCATTTGACCTAGAATACCTTAAATTATGTTGACAAATAGCTACTCAGACTCTGCTTGAAATCTTCAGTGAGGAAAAACTGAATCTCTCCCAACTTTAATGCTGGGAAGTGTTTCCTTACAGCCAGTCTAAATCTAACTCTTTGCAAATTCTACATGGTTTTCCTGGTCCTGCCCTTTGGGACCAAGCTAAAGTCAACAAGCCTAATTCCTCTTTAAAGACTTTAAAAACAGTTATGTCCCTCTGCTTTCCATCTCTCGGCTAAATATTCACCAGTGACCCTTGTGTGGTAAAGTTGTCTAACCAGCCTCATCACCATCTGGATGAACGGTAGCTCAGAACTATCCTTTCACCAATGGGTCACCCATATTGAAGATAGGTCCCTCAGAGATCATCCATTCCAACCTCACCCTGAAGCAGAATCTCTTCTACAATGTATCTTACCAATGGTCATCTATTTGTTATAAGGAAGGACTTGGTTTTTTTGGACAGGAGAGATTGGTGGAGTTGGGGTGATTGACAGGGATAGGGAATCGATCTGTGATCTCATTGGCATAGGGTGATTCTAGATGAGAAAGCTTCCAACCGTGCAGGTTGGCACCTCCTCAGTAACTTTTAGTCTTCTATAGTGGTACTGAATTTCCTGTGGTACTGAAAGGCTAATTATTTGCCCAGTCATCCAGTCAGTATATGTCAGAGGTCTTCCTGTCCCTAACACCAGCTCTCTGTACACTTCCTTTGTAGTATTTGAAAAAGGAAGAAAAGGTTGTTGATGAATCATTAAAAAAAACTCCACAGAACAGAGCCCAAGGAAGATTAGAACGGGACATAGACAAGTCAGGACAGTGTAACTGTCATGTTAAATATAAAGCATGCAACAACAACAACAACAATGAACTTCAAGCTCTATCTAGTGGAAATTTACAGTTTCAGAAGCAATCCACCTTTTCTTCTTTGCGCAGGGAAATGTTAATACTTACTGCTGTTTGTCAAGTTCATAATAATGAAAAAGGAAAATTTACATTTCAAAAACGATCGTTAACCCTTGCTTGAAGACTTCCTAAAGCATTCATGATCAGCCTCAACTGGCTGATCTGTCATGTTCTTAATGTTCTGGTAGGGAAGAATGTGTATCTTCCACCCTGGTTCAGGGAAATAATTAAGCTAGCATGCTAAGGTGTCACACTTGGGTTCTTCAGGATGCGTCTTCCTCCTGCCTTCTGGTTATATAAGCTGCTTAAAGGGTTTGTACTATAGTGTCATGGCGTTCCTAAACTTCCTGCTCATGTAGACATGTCCTTCAAATGAATAGGAGGGCTTTTAGGGTGGATTTTCAGTTTCTGTTCAGGTGGACAAGAACAGGGAGTGGTAACTGAGATTGCAGCCCTTAAAGTTTGGCTTGAAGAACTCTTTAACTATTTGGGGGGGGAGGTGTCTCTACATTCAAGGATGGTTCATTCGCCCAAGAAATAGTTGTGGGTTTGTTTTTTTTTTTAGCCATACTACATTTGGAGAATTCAGTCCATTCTGTGGTAAAGATGGGGGTGGGGGATGGGGTAAGGATCCTTTCAGCTGAGTACAAGTGATTATATACCCAGGTGATAATTTAATTTCACGTATGTTTGTGGTATAAGAGATTTATACAGAGATCTCACTGAAGAAATTTATAGCTAAATCATAGCTCCAAAACCTGACTTATATAAGAAGTAAAAGAAAGAGAACCTTAGCTACTACTGGTTTAAAAAAAAAACAACACTCATTTGTATTGAGAATAAGATTAAGAGTGAGAAGCTTCTTATCACTGACCTTAATCAGATCTCTTTGACTCTCTCTTTGATTCATTTCTCATTTCTGAACAAATAGAATCTGTACCAGAAGAGTGTTAATGGCTGAATTCAGTCAAAATGCATTAAAAACTCATGGTCAATTTAAACTACCTTCAGAACAACAGGTTATTAGATTACACATATTAGATAATTCAGAAACATATAATTCTATAACTTTACTAGGAACTTGGGGTTTCCAGCTAAGTGGTGCTAAGATTAGAAGCAGCTCACTTAGGGAGAGCTCCCTCTGGATCAGAAGAGTAGATATCGGGGACAGCTAGGTGACACAGTAGATAGAGCTCTGGCCTTGGAATAGGAGGACCTGAGTTCAAATCTGGCCTTAGATACTTGACACTTAATAGCTGTGCGACCCTGGGCAAGTCACTTTACCTCTATTGCCTCACCAAAAAAAAAGTGGAGGGAAAAAAAAAAGAGTAGATAGCATAACCAGGGATGGGGAACCTGTTGGCCTTGAGGCCACATGTAATTTTCTAAATCCTTAAGTGTAGCCAAATTTTACAGAATAATTTGAATTCAATCAAAAGACTGCATTTAAGGATCTAGAAGCCCACATGTGGCCTCAAGGCCTCAGGTTCCCCACCCCTGCATAAGTAGTAGCCTTGCTAGTAAGGGACATGGCTGCTTGGTAGTATTGAAACTCTCCCAGTGGGAATGGATTTTGAACATATGATGGATTATCATACAGAAAACATCATCTTGTAAGTTTGCTTAAAAATAGTGAACATGAGATTACTACTCTTGTTTAGGGAGAGGCCTGAGCCCTGTATTTGGAGTGAGGCAAACAAGTCACTTCAGCTCTCTGAGCCTCAAGCAGCACTGTAAGATGTAGCTACTAAGTTCTATGAAGTAGGATGGGATGGATGGGATGGATGGAGTTCCTAAATCAGGGATATCACAGATTCTCGGCTGTCTGTTTCTTTTCCCCCTTTCTTCATAGAGTACGTTTCTAAATCATTCAAGTCATTCATCAAGAAGCATGGATGTGGATGGCCAGAGAGCCATCAATCTAGCATCCCACCCATCAGTAGTTCCCACCCAGAGTAGGTGCTTAATGAATGACACTTGACTGACTGTTAGCAGCTCTCAGGAGACCCTTTAATGTAGGTTCTTCCTTTGGTCAAGAGGTATAGGCCATACATGCCAAAGGTGTATAGCTTACTGAAGTGTTCCACTGTTCTACCCTTTTAACTAGGAAATTATTCCTTGGGGAGAAGGCATAGGCATAGGACCATGTACATGTACAGGGAGAGTGGCTTTATCTGGATAGAGGAGGAGATTATAGGATCAGAAGATGGTGGCTCTCAGGCCTATTTAAGACTAAGTTGGAGGGTAGAAAGGAACCAAGGGGTTTTTCGGTGCTGAAGGTGGCCAAGGTGTAGTGTAGGTAGAGAGTGGTGAGAGGAAATTAGGTCTTAGAGATCTAATTTTAAAATCTCTGTCTTTTTACAGAAGGTAATCCTGAGACCTAGAGAGAGGGTATTATATATATATTTTTTTAAATGGTCCATGATGCTTTCTCAAATCACACTTTCAGATGTTTAAAAGATAAGTGACCTCCAGGCCAGAGAATCAGTTGGTTCAGAAGACCCAAGAAGAGATCTTGTGCCAAGAGAACTGGTTTTTGATGGATGAACCTAAGGCTGTAATGAGGATAATTTCCTGCCCATAGGAAATGAGTGTTGGAAAAAACCTGTTCCCTGTTGCCAAATGGATACTACATCCCACTCAAATCCTGCTGAAATATAACCTTATTGTTATTTTTCCTAAAAGACATTATCAAAAACAGAATTGTTGGCTTTGGAAATGTGACGTTGTGACTACAAGAACCAAGTGCTCCGCAACCTCTAATAATTCAGAAGACCTCATGTAATATCCCAAAGACCTAGTGATGACCGGCCTTCTCTAACAGAGCCAACAAAGTCCAGTTGTAGAAAGTTGTAAGAAAGAAGAAAAAAGAAAGAGGAGAAAAAGTAATTCAACAAAACCAACCAACCCATTACCCCATGGGACAATATATACCCATAGTTTTGTACCCATAGCTCTCCACCTTTGCAAAGAGAGGAGGGAAATGTGTCTTCTTCCTCTTTTCTTCAGGAGCAACCCTGATCATTATTGTGATTATCAGGAGCTAGGTGAAGCTGTGACTTTTGTTCTTTCTGTATACTTCTCAGTCTAGGAAACCCATAGAAGACCCTGTACAATCCTGTAAAGTGCGTTATCCTTGTCCTCAATACCAAATGATGCTTCTTAAGCGTCCACCTATGAGGGTGGAGGAGGGAGGAAGCTAGGCCAAGTTATGAATGAAGCAAGCTAACCACTATCCTTGCTGCATATGGCTTTGTTAAAAAAAAAAAAAAAGACAGCTGCTATGTGGACACGAGAACAGAAAGCTGTAAAGTAACACTCAGTTATGTAGCACCGAGAAGAAAAAACATGGCAGGATCACAAACTTTGTTAGTTTAATAAATTAACTCTTTATATTAGAGTTATTTCACATTTATGTGCACATTGTATGACTTTATATGGTTCACAAGAATTGGGATAGAGCAAAGGATATATCATCAAAAAAATCAATAAATCAACTTCATTCTTAAAATGAAGACTTAAGATAAAAAGAAGACTTAAGGCAGAGGGTAAGGTGATTGAAAGGCAGTGGAAATCATCAAAAATCCTATTTGGTGCCACTCTGAAGAATTCTATAGGTAGGGCTAGATTTCAAAGAAAATTGCTATGATCTTAACTCCATCAGGGATGGACAAATACTTTAGCCTCGCCCATTTTTTTTGTTTGTTTATGGTTTCCAGTGGTGTTACTGTTCCAGATTTAACCCCTACAGCCATATACCAGCTTATAATGACTAATACCATATGTCATTGTTTTGGAAACTTTAGCATGTTAATAGTTTGTGTCTTCGAGCCTTGATTTCTGCTCTGACCCCTTTATTCTCAACATGTGCCTGTCTGATACATTTAAATCAACAACTATGTGTCAGGTACTATACTAAGCAATGGAGCTGGACACACCCACACCCACACCCACACCCACACACACACACACACACACACACACACACACACACACACACGCGCGTGCGCACACACACAATGAATTAGAGATAGTTTTGGAGAGGAAGCACTAGTTAATGGTACATAATAAGGGAGAGTGGAAAATCCTTCTTATAGAACGTAGAATTTTAGTTGAGATTTGAAGAAGGCCAGGAGGAAAAAGGTCATTCCAGGCATAGGTTTGGTTCATTGACAATGATCAGTCAGGAGATGGAGTGTCTTTGTGAGAAACAGCCAGGAGGCCACTGCCAATGGATTGTAGAGTACCTGTAAGGGGGTAAGGTGTGAGAAGTTTAGAAAGGCAGCCCAATGGGATTTAAGCTTTTCTGTGATATTTCTCCCCATCTTCCCCTGGCCACGGGTGACCTTTCATTTGTGTGCTTCATTCTCTTCTAACACTGTAGAGACCTTGCTCCAACAATTATCCCTTCACTGACATCTTCAACCTATCCTCTTTATCCACTGCCTCCTTCCCAGCCAGTACAAATATGCCTCAGTATCCCTGAATACAAACAAAAACCCTTCCGTCTGTCCTGCTACACCTCCGACTGTCCTGCCCCTCCCTCGTTGTTCCTCTTAATTGCCAATGTCCTTGAGTAGTCTGTGATTATTGACTTCTGCACAACACTGAGATGCACGCTGAGAGGCAATCGCAAACCTTCCAACTGTCAAATCCAAAAGTCTTTTCCCAGTGTTCAGTTTCTTTGACCTGTCTGTAACCATTTGCTGTTGATGACTTCCTCCCTCTGGGTACTTTCTGCTCTTGGCTCCCATGGCACTTCCATCTCCTTATTTCCTTATTTTAACTGTGGGACTATTCTTTCTCTGGCTTTTCTTTTTTCCCCCTGCCCTTTACATGTCATGAGTGACATTAAGCAACTTGCTAAAGTCATAAATGCAGTAAGAAGAATCCAAAGGGGACTTTGACCCTAGGATTCTGTGACTTCAGTGCCTATACTCTTTCTATTGCATCATGCTGCAGTTGTCTGTGCAAAGTCTTTCTCTCTTCTCTACATTCTCTCCTTTTGTTATCTCTTCCACTCACATACCACTATTGCTTTATGTGGAATGACTGCCAGGAGAGTAGTTCATTAGTATAAGTCTTGGGCTTAGTCTAGAAGACCAGTCTTGCATCTTCCTTTAGTAAATGATGCTTGTGCCTCCCAATACATAACCTCTCCTGTCTCACCTTTCCCTTTCCACTGTCACCATCCTAGTTCAAGCCCTTATAGCGTCTCTTTTGGATAGTTGCAGTTCTAGCCTCTGCCCGCTCTGATCTATCCAACCCACTACTATAAGTAATCTCCTGATCCATAAGAATAGTCACATTACTCTATCGTTTAAAAATATTCTGTGACACTTTGCCCTGTGATTCAAGAGTGTTATTTGCATGTATATTTTTGTTTAAAATTAAACAAAGAGTCATTCCATCTAAGTTTTTAGATTCTATATCCTGCTTAGTTAAGAAATACAAAATCTTCTGTTTGGCATTCAAATTCCTTTATAACTTGGCCCCCTCCTACCTTTCCAGCTCCTTATCTACCTTATTCCATTTCCCACCCCCCTTCCCAACACACACACACACACACACACTATGTACTCTCTGATCTAGTCATTGGCTAGCATCCTTGCTATTCCTCACACAAGGCTCTTGTCAAGTAACTTGTGCCATTTTCACTGTCTGAGCCCCTTCCCTGGTCTGCTGTCCCTCATCATCTCTACTTCCTGGCTCCCTTCAAGTCCCAACTAACATCTTTTACAAGAAGCCCTTCCTAAGCTCCTTTAAGTTTTTTCCCTCTGTTGATTATCTTCAAATTTATCATGTATTTATCTTTTTTGTACATAGTTTTTATGTATGTTGTTTCCCTTATTAGACTGTGAGCTCCTAGAAGGCAGGGACCATTTTGCCTTTCTTTTGTGTCCCCAGTGTTTAGCACAGTACAAGGCATGTGGTAGTACTTAATAAATTACTTGTTGATTTGATTAAAAAATATAATGAAGAGCATTAATGTGACCTTTTGTATTCTCCAGCCAATGATGTCCTTTATCTGAGTCAATAATGAATCGTATATTTAGAGATTCTTATTGACTCCTTCTGTCTGAGTAACCTGGTATCATTTGGAGGGAAGGATTTTCTTTTAGATTAAAAAATTTAGGTAACTCTTTAATAGTTGGCTTGGTAGCTATGGGTCTTGTAATACCTAGAGGGTTTTACTGGACATCAGGGCTTTAGAATCTGTATTGGATCCACAAAAAGCAGAGTGGATTCAGCCTTGACCCAATTTTCTAGCATTGCCACTTCACCGTGATTAATATTTAACAGACATCTGAGAATCCAAATATAATACGTCTTGAGGCCATTATAGAATCCAAGGAACCAGCCACATTAATCCAAACTTGGCAGGTGGTTAGGAGATTTTTGTTTTTATTCTGAGGAGCTCCTTTATTTTTCACCTCAAGAAGATTTGTCTGGTTTTGAGCCATTTGGGGAGGCAATAATGTAAATATTTGAACTGTTGCCCCAGAAGAAGCTGAGAATGCAAAGCTACCTTTACCAAAGCCAGAATCTGTTTTGTCTGGGATGATGGAGAAACAGCTGGGCAGTGTAAAGATGATAATCTTTGCTAGACCACTTGCAAGCCCTTAGTATAAAAGGAAATCCCAAGTTCAGATTTTAAAAGCATCTTGACATCTTAAAGCAATACGCCAGGAAAAAAACCTGTCTTTAATAATGAATGCAGTGGGAAAAGTCACTAAATTTGGAAAAGATTTTTGAGTAAGGAATCTTATTTAGAAAGTAAAACAATGAATTTTTTTAAAGAACTGATTTTTCCAAACTGTATCCTAAGAGATTTAGTGCAGAGAAACACCTGGAAAATCAATCGAAGGATTATGAAAATATTGCTAGAATGAAGAAGGTGTTTTGGTGTTTTTATACACCAGGAAGTCATTTGAAAAAATATATCCTGGCCCCATAGTACTGAAGGGAGGGGGAAGCTTATGCTCTGGAGAAATTGGCAGCGGAATTGCTTTTGTGGGGTGATTCCTATGCATTTCCCTTTGGGTAAAACTTGTGGTTTTAAAAACCAAAAGCAGAGTAAGTTTTAAAAGCTGTTTTCAAGCTCAAAGCCAACTGGATTGAAATATTCTCTCCCCAAAAAGAAATTAATTCCAACAGATGACTAAACCCATGGCTGCTAGGGATTGCTGTGCCTCATTTTGGGAGTGTGCTTTACTTTGGTTTCCCCATCAAACTCAGGGTTGATACTCTTATAGATAGACTAGGAAAGGGGGAGAAAAATATTCAAGTTGGTATCCTGGAAGAACCTGTGCATTTCAAAAAAGCCAAATTTTTTAATTCCAACCAAAACAAATGAAAATTTTTCTGTGTGCTCCTGAGTACTAACCATGAGTTTTGTCTTAGAGTAAACAGGTATATTTTTAAGACTTCCTTAAGTTACCATCATTTAAAAACTGGACTTTCATCCGTTACTTTAAAATATGTGTGTATAATTCTAAGTTACAGGAATCCAAATTTGTGTGCGTGTGTGTGTGTGCACGCACGTGCATATGTGCACAAGTGTGTGTTTTGTCTTTGGTGCCATTTCTAGATATAGCTTTATAAAATGCTTAAGGTAGGTTACTTTATGTGTAAATCATAGAACAATTAAAGACAATAATCTGTAAGCAACTAATGGAACTTTGATGTGGAATGTTATGTAAACACTGTTGATTTAGAAGAATTTAATATGCAAACAAATTAAGAGTATTCCTAATTTGCATTTCCCTTTCCTCTACCTGTACCCTGCCCTGCTCTTTTGTTATATAAATAAAGTATAGTACACTGAGACTCCATGATATTGCTGTACTCCTTTGTTTTTTTTCCCTCTTAGGTTAAATGAAGGGGATCTTCAAAGCATTGTTGATATAAAGTATTCACAAAGTTTTGAAGATTTTATTAGATACACTGGAAGTCAGTCTGTTTCCTGAAATCAACAGTAAATTGAGTGTCACAGAAAGCTTTTTCTTAGTATAGAGGACACAATAAATGCTCATCAACAATGCTGCTAACACACACACACACACACACACACACACACACACACAGTCAAAATTGCTAGCAGAATGAAATGTTTCCGTACTTGTATGGACTTACTTAATATTCGTTGAGACAATGTTAATTCAAATGAATATACATTTAACTTTCCCGTGGGTTATTTCATTATTCACTTGAGCTTAGAAAAAGGCACACAGATTGGTAGTGTCATTTGCATTTGTGAATAACTTAAACTCTCCTGTTGTGTGATGGAATACATAAAGCATTTATTAAGTACTTACTATGTGCAAAGCACTGTGCTAATTATTGAGGATACAGATAGAAAAGTAAAACTGCCCTTAAGCATCTACCTCATGCCAGGCACTGTGCTAAGCACTGGAGATACAAAAAAAGGCAAAAGATAGTCCTGCCTTCAAGGAGTTTACAGTTTAGTGGTGGAGACAACATGCAAACAAATATACACATATAGAAGTTGTATTATATGTGTTTTAATTTGGAAATGTCATTACCAAATATAGCACATCACCATTATAAGACACCACCAGGAATTCCCTCTTCACCATTCCTGACGAGTGGTTATTTCACCTTTACTCCAGGACTTCCTGTGAAAGGTTGTTCCCTACTTCCTGAAGCAGCCCATTTCTCCTCTTGAATAGCTCTCATTGTCAGACCTATGAAGTGTTAATCAGTTTTTCTATCAAGCCAAAATTTTCCTCTTTGCACTTCTACTTGGCTCTTGGTTCTGCCTTAGAACCTACTTAGATCTAATTCCTTTTCCACTGGACAGTCTATCAGATGCTTGCAGACAGCCATCTTATGTTCCCCTTTTCTCCCACCCCCTACTCATTCTTCTTGGGCTTAAAATTTCCATTTATTTTAACCAATCCTCAAATGACATTATCTCAAAGTCCCTCACCATCCTAGTCGCCCTTCTCTGGACATCCATTCTCCAGCTTATCAACAGCCTTCCTCATTTTCGCTGGCTGTTTCTCATGCCTGGAAATCTCTCCCTTCTCATCTCTACTTCCTAGCTTCCCTGGCTTCCTTCAGGTCTCAGTTAAAATCCTATCTTCTGTAAGCATAGAAAATTTATGTTTACATTGTACTGTAGTTTTTAAAGTGTCCAATATTATGTCTAAAAAATACTGTATATAACCTTAATTTAAAAAATTCCTTATTGCTAAAGAATGCTAATCTGAGCCTTCAGAGAGTCATAACCTTTTTTCTACTGGAGGATCTTGCCTTGGTATTGATGGCTACTGGCTGATCAGGGTGGTAGTTGTTAAAAGTTGTTGAGGGTTGGGGTGACTGTGGTGATTTCCTAAAATTGTTATCCAATGAAGTTTTGCCTTGTTGGATTTACTCTTCCTTTCACTTGAATACTTAAAGGCCATTGTAGAGTTATTAATTGACCTAATTTTAATATTATTCTGTCTGAAGGACAGGGGGGCCATAGGGGAGAGAGAGAGAGAGAGAGAGAGAGAGAGATAGGGAAGAGCTAGTCAGTAGAGCAGTCAGAACACACACAACATTTATCGATTAAGTTCATTGTCTTATATGGGTGCACTTTGGGGTGCCCCCAAACAGTTATAATAGTAATATAAAGTTCAGTGATCACAGACAACTGTAACAGATTTGATAATAATGGAAAAGTTTGATATATGGTGAGAATTACCAAAATGTGACACAGAGACACAATGTGAGCTCATGTTGGGGAAATTGTGCCTATAGACTTGCTCCGTGTAGGGTTGCCACAAAGCTTAAGCACAATAAAGCAAGCTCAATAAAACAAGGTATGTCTTTCCATCTTATTTTTCTGTAGTTGTTTTCATTCTATCTTCCCTTTTAGAGTGTTAGCTTGAGAACAGGGGCTGTCTTGTATCCCCAGTGCTCAGTACATTTCTTTGCACATAGTAAGTATGCACTCGATAAATACTAGTTGATGTGAATGATTTACCTATTCTCAGCAATACAGTGATCTAAGACAATTCCAAAGGACTTATGATGAAAAATGCAATCCTCCTCCATAGAAAGAACTGATACAGTCTGAATGCAGGTAGAAGCATACTATTTTTCACTTTCTGTGTTTTTTTTCATGGTTTTTTCCCCCTTTGGGTCTGTGTCATCTTTCACAACATGACTGAAATGGTAATATTTTTTCATGATAATATGTATAACCCATAACAAATTGCTTTCTATCTTAGGGAGGGGGAAGTGAGGAAGAGAGAGAGAAAATTTGGAACTCAAAATTTTAAAAAAATGAATGTTAAAAATTGTCTTTACATGTAACTGTGGAAAAAATAAAATATTATTAAAAAATACTAGTTGACTTCTTCCTAAAATCTGGCTCCCCATACTGGACATATCATTTCAGATTTTGCCTCAGAGTACAGTATGATAGTACTACCACCTTTTAGTCTGGAAATAGCATTCTCTGTGTTGATGATTATTACTGCCATTGAGTCTGGGCTTTCACTGACATTCATAGAACTTTTTTCTTTCAAAGGAACTGCTTTCTAGTCAAAGCTCCCCAAATTGTACTTGTTGAATTGATTTTTTAAAAATCATAGTATAGGACTTTCCATTTATCCTTATTAAATTTCAACTCATTAGATTTAGGCCAGTGACATAGGCCATCAAGATTTTTCTGGATCCTAATCATTATCCCAAGTTAGCAGTTCTTTTCAGTTTTATGTCATTTACAAAATTGGCAGGTATGCAGTCTTTGCCCTTATGTAAGTCACTGATAAAAGTGTTATCAGTATAGCCAGGTGTAGGTCCCTGGCCCATCGCACCAAAGACCTTCAACATTGGACTTTTTGTTTTATTTTTGGTTGAATCTGTGAGTTCATGGGCATTAGGAAGACTTTTTACCAATCAAGATCAGCACCAGGTCTGTGACTGGTAGTCTTAGAGGGTGGCCTAGGGGACTGAGAGGTGTCAGTGAGTTCCTCAGTTTCTCTGGTGTCACTCAGCCCTAGGATGTGTCCGAGGTGGAACTTGATTCAGGTCTTCTTGACTTGGAAGACATTCATTATTGCAGCCTGCCTTTGATATTGCTTCCAAGTTTCTTTATAGAACCATGAATTACAACTTCTTGAGTCTAGCAATTCAACTTAGATATTTCACATTCCCCCTAAATATATTATTTTCCAGATCATATCTTTTTTATCCTTTCTACAAAATAGCATAAAGTAATTTTTCAAATGCTATTCTTAAATCTAAATAAACTTTCTCAACATATATCTGAATCTATCAGCCCAATAACCTTGTTAAAAAGGGAAACGAAATAAGTTTGTTTTAATTTTTTAATTTTAATTTTCATTCTGAAATAGAATAGAAATAGAATAGACATTGCATATACGCAATAGAACATATGCTTTTACATAATAGAACAGGAAAAAAGGATTGTAAATGAAACTGCAAGCTTGCTTTTTTTTTAAAGTATATATAGTAAGATCAAACTTTAAAAGTTATCCTGCTTGTCTGACCTTCTTCCTGGCTTTGTGTTTTCTATCCATGTTTTGGAAAAAAAAAAGATGACTCAATGTCTCTTTTTGGGGGGTGGGGGGGAAGTTGCCCCATTCTTCTCTCTTGCCCTTCCTGTCTCAGCCTTCTCTTCTCCTCTCCACCCTCATTAGAAAAGAAAAAAAGAAAAGCCTTGTAACAAGTACACAACATATTCAGAACAAATTCCCACACCGACTGCATCTAAAAATGTGTGACATTCTGCAGCTTGAGGCCCATAACTCCAGCATTCAGCATCTGCTTGGTCATTGTATTGATCAGAGTTGTTTTTCTATGTAATGTTGTCATTGTATGAATTATTCTAGTTCTATTCACTTTACTTTGAATCCGTTAATACAGATCTTCTCTTCAGATTTTATCTGAAACCATCCATATCATAATTTATTGAAGAGCAATAATAGTTCGTTACATTCTTGTGTCATAACTTAACCATTCCCCAATAGATGGACACCTTTTCAGTTTTGCTCTGACAAAAAATTGCTAGACATCAGGCTAGTTTGATGTGTTTCTTGATGAAGCCACAGTAGCCAGCTTTTTGTGTTGTAGATGCTCACTAACCTCTTTAATAATACCTTCCAGGACTTATCTGGGGAGCGAGTTCAGATTATTGTCCTGTAATTCATGAACTTAAAAAAAAATTCTTCAAGACCCAATTTAAACCTCAGCTTCTCCATGAAGCCTTCCCTGATTACGCTGATAACTTATAATTTTACATAACTTATTTTTTGTACTTTATCACTCTTTAACTTCCATTCTTCATCCAATTTATTCTTTGAGACTTCACAGTTTTGTTCTTGAGTTTCCCATCCCCTCCTGGGCTGATTTACACTGTAGAATTCTAGTCCATTTATCCTTTTCCCTAAACCCTTTGAAATCTGCTCTCCCTAAATCTTGAGTGTATTCCAGACTATTCTCAGATTTCCTCTCCTCTATCATAAAATCTAATATGGCATATTCACTTTCCCCCAAGATTCCCTTCATTTTCTTTCTGGCAGGCAGATTATCAAGCAGTTTCAGATCTATTCATCTAGTCCAGTCTTCTCATTTTTCAGATTAATGAACTAAATCCCAAAGAAATGAAGTGACTCGCCCAAATCAGCCCAATGGTTAGTGTCAGAACCAGGTCCAAATTAGGTTTCCTAGCTCCCACCCTAGTGGGAGTTCTGCTCTACTACGTTTCCTCCACAGCAATATGGTCATAGGGTTATAAGTCTAGGGCTGCAAGGGACATTAAAAGGCTATCTAGTTTAACACACAGATGAGGAAACTGACACTCAGGGACAGGAAGTACCCTGGTCTCAAGTTTCATACAGGTGGTCAATGGCAGAGACAGATTTAAACCTAGGTCTTCTGATTGAAGCCTGTGCTGTCTTCACTGTAACACATACTTTTCTCCAGGTCTAGTTTGAATAAAGAATTAGTTTAGTATGTAGTTCAGTCTTTTTTTTTTTGTAGTTGGAATAATGGGGCTACTCACATTGATGGTCAAAATTTGCCTACTTTGCTTGTTTCTTCACCTGAAAGCGAGGAAGTTTGATGTAATTGACCTTTGTTGAGGTACATAGAGTATTGGGCCTTGCTGTATTACTGTGGCATGCTATCTTTTTAGTAGGCATCTTATATAGAGTACTTTAACAAGTGCTAATCACAATAGCCCTGTTATTTAAAAAAATGGAGTTCAGCTGTTTAATGGAGGGGTCTGTGTATGGTATAATACTGACTGTGCATTGGGCTGCCTGCTGCCTTCTGTATCCTTGCATAATCCATAAATACATTCTTAGGATGAGTAGAAAGACTGAGCTGCGTGCTCAAGTCTATTTTTGATAGTGGAGGGTTCACATCATTTTCTAAACACTCAGGTGTGAATTCTTAAATTACTAAAGGATCTTTTCTTACTACCCATAAGCCAATTGGAAATTGTGTATGTGTGGTTTGTGTGTGTGTGTGTGTGTGTGTGTGTGTGTGAGAGAGAGAGAGAGAGAGAGAGAGAGAGAGAGAGAGAGAGAGGAGAGAGAGAGAGAGAGGTGGAGGGGGCAAAGAACAGACAAACTGAGATAGAGAGAGAGAAAAAAAAACTGGAGGAGGTAGGACTTATTAGGAGATGTTGGATAAGTGTTTTGTGGACCCTTATCGAAGATAATAATAGCCTGTTTCATGAAGTAATCTTGTCACCATAATTGTTGTGAGCTTTAAAAAAGATCCTGAAATCTGCGTGTCCTCAGTCAGTTAACAAGCATTTATAAAGTGGTTGTTATGTGCCAGCCGCTATGCCAAGCACTGGGGATATACAGAAAGGCAGAACCAGTCCTTGCCTTAGAGGAGTGTACATGCTAACGAGGGGCCCAGATGTGAACATAACTAGGTACATGGAAGATTTACAGAAGTAATCTCAGGGGAAGGTCTGGCAGCTGGGAAGACTTTTGCAAAAGGTGTGATTTAAGGTGTCCAAAGTGAGTTTCCTTTTAGATGAGAGAATATTTGATTGTTCATTTCTGTAAACTTTGAATTCCAACACAAATTATATTTGAGCCTTTATACTTAACCTCATTTTAAACCTAATCCCTTATTATCAGAGCACTTCACATTCCTCTTTTTGAGGAAGAAGGTTTAGAGCAGGGATGGCTAACTGAGAGCTTTCCTGGCCGATTGATGCACATGGAATTATTTAAACAAAGTCATGGATACCTTTGGGGCTGGAGGGTGCAGTCAGAGCTGGGCTTTTGCCTTGGTGCTGATACTTGGAGTGGAAGGAGAATTAGGGCAGTTCTTAGAACTTGGAGAGAAAATTAATTCTTACTGTTGAGTTCCCTGCAGATGTGTTGCAACTGCTCCATATCCAGGCTCCAGGAGACTTGTTTTTCTTAAACAATTCTTTATTGTTATTAAAAGTACTAGTGTTGTCTTCACACATGTTGGACGCTAGCCCCGTGGTTTGTTGAAGCTTGAGAAACTTTGGAGGGAAAATGGATTAAAAAAAAACCCCAAACCTCTGAATAAAATGAAACAGTCCTTTCCCATGCTTTTGTCTGGCCAGCAAGAATCTTGTTTGCCGTACTTTTACAGCTGACAGGTGCTAGAACTATGGTCAAAGATAGACTGAAATTCAGTCAATTTTCAAGTCAGGATTTTGTAAACGTGACTGGCTTAATCTCTTCAAATGAGAAATTTTCTTCCATCTGTGTACAAAATATGTCAAGAGCGATCAACAAATAAAATGAATGTTTATTTCAGAACGTGAATAATGGCTTTGCCAGCTTTAGACTTGAAAAATTAAGTACTGTATTTTTACACATAGCAATGAATTATCTGGTTTAGAAATGTGGATATTATAGGTCATACTACGTATGAAAAAAGAAAATTGGATCTTGTGATTTCTTGTATACTATGTATTCATGCATCCATGTTGAATTTGCAACTGCTTCCGGACTTATGCTAGCCATTTATGTTTTTAAGTGTGGAGACTCAGAAGAGAAGTTCAGTTCTTTTCTGAAAGTGCTCAGTTTTCTTAGTTTCTGTGGGAACTGTCCTAATCTAGCATTTGCGTCTTCCTTAGATGCCCCCACTTGGGTGACTGAATTGCCACTTGCTCCTGAGGGCTTAGGACAACACAGCTGGCTGGGACTGGTGTATATTTTGGCATATGTTTTGCTCTTCCCTTCAGGTATTCTTCCTGTTGGTTTTTTCTTCACTCTACTCCCTTCATACTTAAGAGGGGGAAAAAAAGATGTTTGCTTAGATGTGTTAACCAGTTTTATTCTTCATGTTTCTTTGCTGGGATATCCTCTCCTCTTTGTTCTTTCATATGACTTAATTTCCCCTGTTGGGACTTTCTTCAGGCTCTGTGGCTATGGAAGAGCCACCACTGCCACCACAGCTCCATTGTGACACTCTGTCTTCTAGGCAGGTAGGGAGGCCCATTTTCAAATAAGGTTGGTGTTTGTGCAAACCTGGACACACACCCAGAAAATTTTCACACCCACAGTAGGGGGCAGTTAACCAGAGCGATTAGGTAGCATGGTTGCAATTATCTAACTCAGGAATGAGAGTTGGGATCTGTCCATTCCTTTAGTTTCCCTTATCCCTTCTCTTTTTTATTCTTTGCCTACTTTGTGCCTGGCACTGAGTAAGATGCAAGGAGGAGATCTAAGACACTGTACTTGCCCTCAGGAGGCTCCAAGTCCTATCAGGGATGCCAGATAGAGATAAATGATAGAGTAACTCAAGTGTGGCATAGACTAAGCTCCGTGGTTCAGACAAGGGAAAGATGAGCCTCAGCAAGGACCAGGAGGGCTTCTCGTATGCGAATAGACAGGAGAAATAAAACCAAAGACCTCACCCCTTTCAAGACCAAACTCTTACCTGTGGGGAAAGGGAGCTTCACTTCAGTGAAGGGAGTTGGTTTATTTTTATCAGCTCCCTAGGCAGCCAACCCTATAACCTGAGGACCTCCTATAAGCAGCATTGCTGAGCTATAGAGAGGTAGGGGGAGAGGAGATGACCTAATCATTTCTATACCTGGATGAAGCAAATGTGGGACTTCCAAATGCCCAAAGCATTAAGGGTAAGAAAGAATCAGATACCTCTGCGGGGGACACAGAGCCAAATGCAGGGAGAGGTTGGTGGAGTTTCTGACTTTAGCCAATGAGAACTGGGATGCTTATTTTAGATGTATCAACTTCATGTGTCATCTACGTCAGCTGCTATTTTGTCTCAAGACATCCTCCTGCACTTGGTGGTATGCCAGCGTCCAAAAGCCGTCACTGGGAGAATGCTGCTGCTTTGCTTAGGTCTTAAGGAGCACCTCAGTCTATTTCTTTTCCTTTCTAAGTTTTATTATTGGCTAAGTTTTGTTATTGACTAGTTGTTTCTTCCCGTATGTTGTCCTGAACTTGTCCTTATAACAAAGAAATACACCCCAAGCAGCTAAAAGACAAGCTGTATCTAACCGTATATGTCCCATTCCACATCCATAGTCCCCCACCTCTGCTGAGGAAGAAGGTATATTTATTTTCTCATCCCTTCTCCAGGACTGAGATTACCATTCATTAATCAATCAATAAATATTTATTAAGTGCCCACTATATGCCAGGCACTAAGCTAAGCTCATTCATTAGTTTGATGTCATTGTTTATATTGCTGTATTGTTTACATTACTGTATTGCTTACATTACATTATTTACATTACATCATTGTATATGGTTTGCTTTAGTCATTGTGCATCACTTCTTTCCCATGGTTCTCTGAATTCCTTATTCATTTCTTCTTTTTTAAAAAAATTAAATTTATTTATTTTTAGTTTTCAACATTCACTTCCATGAGATTTTGAGGTCTGAATTTTCTCTCCATCTTTCCCCTCCCCCCACCCCAAGATGATGTGCAGTTTGATACAGGCTCTACATATACATTCATATTGGACCTATTTTCACATTAGTCATTCTTCGTTTTTTCTGATGCAATTATCTTCTATTACACTTATATACCAGAATTTGATTGGTGGTTCCCTGTTTGATGGGCACTCATTTTGGTTCCAATTCTCAGGCAGTTGGTGGCATAACAGGTAGACCTTGCTGGACTCTAATCAGGAACACCTGGAGTTGCATTCTCTTTCAGATATTGGCTTGCAGTGTGACCCTAGGCAAACCATTTAACCTCTCTCACCCTCAATTGCCTTATCTGTAAAGTGGGGATAATAAGAGCATTTACCTTAATGGGAGATAACATTTGTAGAGTGATTTGAAAACCTTAAAGCACTCTGTAGGGTGCCCCAAAGTCTAGGCACTTCTAAGCTTTAATAGCTCAATTAAGCTGTAATAGCTTAAAACTGCACAGTAAGCTATTAAAACTTAAAACTACTCTAAGACTTTTGGGACACTCTACCTAAAAACTAGCTATTATTTTTATTTTCAGTTCAAAGAGTGCTACCGTGAATATTTTGTGTTATATATGAATTTTGTTATGTATGTATTATAAGGCGTGTGTGTGTGTGTGTGTGTGTGTGTGTGTGTGTGTGTAAGTAAATTACAAGTGTTACCTTTCTTTCTGTTGTTGGCCATATGCCTGGAGGGTAGGATTGCTGATTTAAACACAAGTTCCAGAGTTTTGAAAGAAATACTAGAACCTCTGAAGCTCCAAAGCCCAAAATTCCACTCCTATCCACGAGGGGTTGTTGAATACTTAAAGTGTTGCACAAAAGACATGGTCTCTGCATACGAGAAATTTGCAGTTGAATTGGGGAGAGAAGACACACACATGTGAAATCTAACAATAAGGTGGATATTATGTAGAAGTCCTGACCCTGGAGATCAGAGTATTTAGGAAAAGCTTCAAGGACAAAGTTAAGTTTAAACTGGTCCTTAAAGAATCTAGGTAATGCATAGGCAGGTTAAGGGACTAGAGATATCAGAAATTAAAATACTTCTTTGGCACATGAGGACACATTCCTCTAGGAATTTTCTGAGAAGAAAGCTTTACCGTCTAGGAAAGCTAGCCAGGGAGAGAGTGGTTTACCCGAAAACCAGGTCCCATAACTTTGGTAGTAGGCACAGGTTGGTCCTTTGGAGGAAGATGGCAAATACTTTATAAAACCTCTCTTTTTTTAACCTTTGTCTTAATATATTTTATTTTTTCCCAATTATATCTTAAAACAATTTTTTAACATTTGGTTTTTTTTAAAGTTTTGAGTTTCAAATTCTATCCCTCCTTCCCCCAGATGGTAAGCATTTATAAAACCTCTTAACAGGTGTGTTGAAGTGACATGTTTAATTATATAAGCACTAAATTCCTATCTGAGGCATCTTAACAAATTTCTCCCGCTAGACAAAATTCCTCTGAAAGTTTAACCCTGTCTCTGCTTCTCTTCCCTCCACCCAAAAAAGATATATTTCTTTTCTTTTTCCTGGGATTGGTCATTGCTAGAAAGTGTGCCAATGCCTTTTCCTAGCCTAAGAGTTCATTCAGAAGATCAAGCAAGCCCTTAGAAGGACCAAATGAAGAAACCTACATTTTCCATTAACGTTTTGTAGTAACTTCTTCCTGTCCATGAAATTACCTATTTGAGCACCACTTGTCCAGATTGGCCTTACTATGGGCCGAACTGGTCCTAGTGGTGGGACCCTGTTGTGATCTAATCATGCTAAAAGGTTGTTCTCTTTTAAAAATACCATTCCTCTATAGTCTAGGGCAGGGCTTCTTAAACTTTTTCTACTCTCGACCCCCTCAGCACTTCTTAAACTGTGAGTCTCAACCCCAGCATGGGCACCTGAAATGATCATTTTCAGATCCTTCCTTGGGTTAGGGTTACCGCCCCCTCCCCACCCCAAAGTCCTCTGTTAAAATGCAGAAATATTCTATCATAATGCGTTATCACTAACAGCCATTAATGCTTCATAACATGAGTTTAACTGCTCTAGATGTACTAGTGATCTGAGGGATAGGACACAGGAAAAGTAAGTGTCTTAAAAAGAAAAAAAATCATACCACAGAGCACTGAGTAGACTTATGTCAAAGGAAAAAAGTGATTCTGTATTGCCATATAGAAAGAAAATCAATTTTAGAACTTAGTGGTTTGTTGTCTACGTGCACCTTTGTCTTCACGTGTAACTTTTACTAAGCTTTTGTGATCCTTGACCCACTCTCACTAATGAGAATATGGCTGACCACATCTCCCCCTCCTACTTCTGGGGTACCCCTGAGCTATTTGGGGGGGTTATTTTTCTCTAATGCCATTGACTCAAGCCCTCTCCCAAATAGTAATTTCCAATTACCATTAGCATATCCTTTCTGTCATCAGTATCCTTCTGTGATTGGTGCCACAGTATCCTTTAACCAGTTAACTTCCATTAGTCTTTTCAAAGGGATAGTTGGTGAGAAAGATGTAGCAGGAACAGAAGTCTGTTCTCCTCAATGTCCAGAGGCCTGCTCTTTCCTAGTCTGTCCCAGTTCCTAGGGAGAGTGGGCTCAAATTTCAAGTGGTTTTTATATAGCCTTTGCCTCACTTTAAAAATGGCACAGGGAATGGATGAGTAGCTGCTTTTCCCTCCTGGTTGCCTTTGAGCGCTGGTAGATTGAGTTCAGCCGGTCTCTTAGGACTCGGCTCCTCACAGGGCTTGCTGTGTGCAACATTTGGCATCGACGTCGTCTCTTAGGCCACTGGCGGGTTGTAACTCTGACCTTTTCAAGTTCACAAGATCACATCCTCATCTGACACTCTTCCACCTGCAAACTAGAAAGAATAGACACAACAGAGACAGAAGTGACTTCTGGCAGTGAGCCAAGTGGCCTCAGAGACTTAACACTCCTCTCTCCAGTGGGTCCAGTCAGGAAAGAGGAAAAGCCTTGACCCCTCGGTACCTTTCCTGGTTCAGGCTCAGCAGCCCACCACAAGCCTCTTCTGCACATGCTAATGAGACTGCACGTGGTCAAGTCTCGGTGGGGCTGGCATCAAGCAGAGCATGCCACATGGGCTCAGAAGGACTGGGCCATCATTGGCCACACCAGTGGCTCATGTGTTACTGGGCCTTTGAATCGCACCACATAGCAATGCTTTTTAGTTGGTGAGAATCTCAGGGCTCACTTGCTACCAGGAAGGGAGAAAGCATCTTGTCTTTTCTCTCCATTGGTGTCCTAGTTTGGTGGGGGCTTTGGTGTCCCAGCAGGGCAGTGGGAGACAGGAGGGAGCAGTTCAGTCCGGTATCATCTTGTTGAGGATGGATTCCACCCCACTCCAAAGCTCTGTAAAGTAAGAGCTTTGAAAGCTGAGTACGGACATGTCATAGGGACACCAATTATTTTGTTGGCCTTTGTCCACAGAGCAGACTATTTTACAACTCTCAATCCAACAGGCATTTATCAAGCACCTGTACTGTGTGGCAGACCAGAGAGGCTTTGCCTTTATTTTTTCATGAAGCATCTTAATGTGGTTTCCCAAAATAGAATACTAGGAAAAAAGAAGCAATTTATAGTAAACAAGTGCTTGCTATCAGTTTTTAGAGAGGAGCTATGATGGAAATATCCAGGAAATAGCCTGGAAACTCTGAACTGGAAGCTCTGGAAATTCCTTGTTGATTCTACCCACTGCTGCTACTCAGAAAATTAAAGAAAATTAAATTCTCTTTAGAATTAGATTTTGGCCTTGTCCCTCTGTCTTCCAGAGAGAATCAGCAGTTCATATACTTTTGCAGCCTTGTTAGAGTAGTAGCATTAGTAGTAATAATAATAATAATAATGTTTATTATAATGCTTTAAGGTTTATGAAGCATTTTACATAGAATGTCTCTTTTGGTCTTCACAACAACCCCACTGAGGTAGGTGCTATTATCATCACTCTTTTACAGATTAGGAAACTGAGGCTGATAGTAGTTAAGTGACAGGGCCACACGATTAGTAAGTTTCTGAGGCAGGATTTGAACTAAGGTCTTCCTGACTCCAAGTCCAACACTCTAGCCACTTAGCTGTAAAGTACAAGGACATATTTTATTATACAATTTGAAAAAATCTATGGCTCCAAATTGTTTACAGATAAATGAGTTACAGAGACAACAGATTGATGACTATTTGTTTTCTTGGTTTCACTTTTCTTCTCTTAAGGAAACTGTTCTATTTTGGCCAGTACCAGATAAGCTACAAGTTCAGGTCAAACTGATGTTCTTTAAGCACTCATATGGATTATCCAACCTTCTTCGATACTTATGCATAGAATATTTTAAACAAATTTGTTTTGGGCATCTTTCTCAGGTCAGCCTTTCCCAATCTGCTCTTTTCTCTAAGTCTTTCCTGCGTAAAGGTAAAAGTAATCCTTATCTTCTCTGCTATTCCGAAATATTTTCCAGGTTTTATGTCCCACTCTCCCCAATCCCCCAAATACTTCTAAGGAACATGAATTTACATTTGAGTAGTGACAATAATTATATAACATAACTTTCATCTATACCCAAAAGGCTCATAACAATATTACACATATCCTGGGACGATGGGGAAAGCAGAACACAGTAAAAAAAATAAAACCAAATATTTGTGGGGCACATTATGGTAGAGCTTATTAATTAGCTTACTTTAGGTGAAAGAGAACAGACATCATTTTAGCAAGTCATTTTTATAGATGTTTCTTTGTTTGTTTTAACGTGGGACAAACCACTATCCTTCCATTTCACTACTGACAGTGGATGAAAAGTGCTTCAGGGACAGAAAATTAATCACTGAAGAAGATCCTGGGCTGCTTTGGGAATCTGCAAGGTTGTCATGTCATTTGCTCTATTGTTTCCCACATGGCAAAATAGTGACTTATGGGTTTTTTTCCCCTCTCACTCTTTCTTTAGACAAGAGTTATGTTGATCCCTTGAGAAGGTGGAGAATGATGGTGTGCAGCTTCATGACTGAAACCACAATTTGAAGATCAAAGATAGAGGTAAGTCCAAGTGGGGGACCATTGTGGGTAACTGTTCTGTTGCTAACACTTGACTTCACCTTGTCTGTATCCAGAGAAATTGTTAGGTCTCCCTGTAAACTATTAGAAACTATTGCTGAAAGGTATCAGTGCCCTAGGTAAAATAACAATGATAGTTCACATTTCTATGGGGCTTTAAGATTTCCCAAGTGCATTTCTTCTTTTACTTTTTTTTTTAAGGCAATTGAGATTAAGTGACTTGCCCGGGGTCACACAGCTAGTAAGTGTCAAGTGGTTGGTCTGAGGCCAGATTTGAACTCAGGTCCTCCTGACTTCAGGGCCAGTGCTCTATCCACTGCACCACCTAGCTGCCCCCCAAGTGCTTTTCTTAATAGCTACCCTGTTTGATAGACATTACAGATATTATCTCTTATTACATAAGAAAAGGGAGGTTTAGATAGTGATTTTACACACGTGGTAGGAAGATGACTCACTAGTCAGATGATTACTATTTTGGGAGGAGGATGGGGGGAGTCAATTAGAGTTAGATGACTTGCCCAGGATCACACAGCTAGTAAGTATCTGAGTCCAGATTTGAACTCAGGTCCTCCTGACTTCAGGACCCATGCTACCTAGCTGTCCCTCAGATGATTTCTAGTTAAGCACTCTTTCCATTATGCTGAGCTTTTTCTAGAAACTTTGTCATCTTAAGGCAAGAGAGCAGATTGGCCATTTGGGATGAATAGCTGAAAAATTTCTTTTATGTCCCTATGTTGTTCCCTGACGTCATTTTTTCTAGATGCACTTGGTCCAGGGAAAAGCGCAGAGGACTAGGGTTCAACCAGCACTGACTTTGACACTTACCATGTGTGTATGTGTATGTGTGTGTGTGTGTGTGTATGTGTGTGTGTGTGTGAGTGTGTGTGTGTGTGTGTGTGTGTGTATATGACGTTGGGAAAGTGACTTAACCTCTTGGGGCCTCATTTTCACATATGTAAAGGCTCTGGAACTGTCAGCCCTGTGAAATGTACAACTCAGCTAAGTTGTAAGTGTGGGTGTTTGTATCTTCTAGAGCCCAGAGCTTTTAAGGCATTGGAGCAATAGATTGAGGTCAAACACAGAAATCCCCATTGTGGATTTTTGGATCTACTATCTAAGACTCTGGGATCTCTCAATTTATTTGGCTCTCTCGGTGTACCCTTGAATGACTTGAATCCCCAGTAAAGTTGTAGACGTCCCAACCTTGGAGCTGTTCTGGGTCTAAATTGCCTCTGTTGGAACCAGATGACAGAGACTTCCTCCTTTACCCACGCCACCCCTCACCCAGTATATTTGACATAATTGGGTTGCAAAATAGTGCTGGGTAACCTAACCTCAGGGCAGGTCTTTTCAGCATGGCTATGAGAGGAGAATCATCATCATTTGCTTCATTTTCAGCAACTGCAAATTCTTGAGAGATAATGTTGAGATGGTAGGACCCGGGAGGCTTATTAGAGGCATGATAACAAAGTTTATGTTGAATTGTTTGTGCATTGAGACCAGATTCGGGGCACACCTTCTGCCTTTAGACAAGACATGTTCTTAAAGCAGATCCTTCAGAGGTCAAATTGTGGCTTCCTGTGTTTATCTGGCTTCACATGTTTTTAGCATCTGCTCTGGTGCTGGTGAAGACACTCAGTGAGTGGGTAAAAGCAGAGCAAGGTGAAGTGCAGGCCATTAGACAGTGTGGACGTGGTGATGGTCACGATGAGGCTGCCTGTACTGATCAGAGAGGCGAACCAAGCCGAAGAAATTTATACTTCAGAAACACCTCGATGCCTGCTTCTGGAGCAGAGGTAATTTGGCTGGGGCCATTACATATTTGCCTAATGAGTTCTCTTGATTTTTATAGTCTTAAAGCATATATTTTTAAAATTAGGGGCCAATTAGTGACCCAGCCTCCTTCCCTCCCCTTAAACACGCTGTTGGCAGAAAACTCTCTCCAAAGCCTGTTTTGCTCTTTCGTGCAAACCTCCTGTTTGAACCCAGGACCAAGCAGAGCTCACTCACGATGACTTTGAGCAGCACAGTGAGGTGTTGTTAGATTTCTTCCCATTTCTCTTGTACAAGATCTTTATAGTAATTTTTACCCCTTTTATTGAACAAAATGCTATATGCGAGGATGCTTCTAGGAGGCTTCTCCCTACTCTTTATGTGAAGCCTACACACTCAGAATAGCCAGTGCTCTCTTGCATGGTTGGCACAAAATCAGAAGGCTTCTTTGTTTTTCAAGCCCTAGAAGCTCTTTGTAGGTTTTGTTTTTGTGGCATGGGGTTTGGTAGGGTTTTTTAGTATTATATTTATTAAGGCATTACTCCTCTCTAAGAAGTATCTGGTTAGTCAGCCAGAATGAATTTGATAACTCACTTAGGAGAATACCAAGAAGAAAGTGATGCCAGCTAATCCCATTTGGCTGAAAAAGCCCTAACCAGGCTCTCTAAGTAAAGAGCCAGTCCTCATGGAAGGGCCCCGACTTCCTTTCTGCGTGGTGCTTATACAGTTAGGACTCTTCAGGGAACTTTAATTGACTTGATTTATGAGGGTGATTATCAGATCAATCTGCCCTCTTGGAGTGGTGAAGGTACAAAAGGACACTTGGACCTGGGAGGTTGGATTTCTGGGTTCCAAATGATAGGAAGTGGTTAACAGGAGCTTGTTGGCCTGTTCTGCTCAAGATGCAGCCCCTGAGAAAAGCCTACATTCCTGGGTCACTGATCACGTCTGGGGATGGACAAGGTAGGCTTAAGTGTTCCTCTGGCCATCTCCAAGAATTGCAGTACCTTGGGCAGGCTTGAGCTTTTCACTTAACTCGGGGATATGTTGTTGATTCCTTTCCTGTGCCCGGAGCGGATCTGTGCAAATTGCTTGACAGTTCTCAAAGACTTGGTGTTTATCTTTGATCCCACCAGGCCTCCAGCATGTCACAAACCTCAGGCTTTTGAACTCTGCTGGTCTGTTTGATCCGATGAATGTGGGTGACACAGGGAGAGAATGATTTAGAAAACTTAAGGGGGGGTGGGGGCGGGCCAAATGTGAAAGTGATGTTTGTGGGGCAGCCGAGGCTAATCAAAGGGTGATCAAACACCCCTTGAAATTTGGTACAGCAGGTGAGATGCAGAGCCAAAATTGGAAGAAGACAGGTAAGAAACTTCCTCTTCCTTCTAAAATGATTCCAGCTGCTTAACTTTAGGGAGAGAAGTATTTCATAATAAAGGCCCAAGGAATGATAGGGGTAGTTGTCATCTCTGTTTTGGTCTTGGTCCTATAATTGAGCTGAGCCGTTCAATTCTGCATAAGACAATAAATCAGCAAAAGAAGGACTGCGTCAGGGGTTGCTTTATCCTAGCATGACCAAACACTCATTTTTGTTTTTCTTGGCCCCAGCACTTCAAATATAGATGGCATAAATTGGACTCCAAGTAAAAGTATTAAAACGTATTACTCCGCCAGTGCCAGTAAATAGAAAGAACTTTGCTTTGTAGGTGGGGGAGTGGGGGAGGAATCTTCCTTTTTTATTTAAGGTGTGGTTTAAGAGTTGTTCATCTTCTTTCAAGTGGAATTCATTGTAGAGTGAGAGAGAGAGAGAGACTTTAGAAGCATGTAATGATACTTCTCTTTCCCCTACACTCTCAGTCCTGCTTTTTGGCCATAATTGGGTAGCAAAATCGTCCTAGGTAGACTAGCAGGAGACGTAGGAGATTTGGAAAGGCGGATAAAAGTTCATTGAACAACTACCTTCCTGGGCCTCACTTTCCTCATCTGTAAAGAGAGTGTTGGACTAGATGGCCGCTGAGATCCTTTCCAGCTCTAGACCTACGATCCTATAGTTCTAGGAATTTGGGCGATTTTTCTTTTAGAGTTCACATTTATTTGGATACTCTTCTTAAATTTTTTTTTGCTGGGTTTAAGACTTTCTGAGCATTCTTTGGCCCTGGGAGAGAGTTGTATAACCATAAAACTTGAGAATCCTGGCCGTAGAAGAAATGTTCCTTTAAAAACCCCAAGGACAGAAAATTGAATGCAGCTGTGCGCAAGAATTATGAAGCCAAGTGATAGTTGAGTCTGGGGAGTGCCATGTGCAGCTTTCCCAGCCCACTCATGCTGTGGTCCCTTGGAGATGGGAGAAAAGAGGGTTTTGTTGTTGTTGGGGTTTTTTTTCCAAGGTTGGAAGAAGAATCAGAAATCTGACTTCCTGCATACTTCTGTGATGTGGTTTTTTAAAAAGGCAGGGAGGCGGAGTGGGAACTCTTTGGAGCTAATTGTTGTCCATCTTCTTGTGGGCTCCTAGTGGCCTGGCTCTTCTTCATATGGTGCCCTGGAGCTTGAATGCCCCTCCTTGAGGATGGCCATGCCTCTGTAGGCCTTAGTGTTCTTCACAAGACTCAGAGATTAAGTAGTTTGGAAATCACAACCTTGAGACTAGAAGGGACCTCCCCAGGCATCTGGTCCAACTTTCTCATTTTCTTAATTAGACAATTAAGAGGAAGAGAGGGGAAGTGACTCCCACGACCACATGGACAGCTGGGTAGAGGTTACCCGGAGGGTCTGAGGCCCTGGTAAGGAGGACACACACAGATGATGCTTTGCAAAGGGAAGGGGGAAAGGGGGAAATACCTACTATGTTCCAGGCACTGCTAAGTGCTTTAACATATATTATCTCATTTGATCCCTTAGTGTGGCATCATTCTTCTAAATGTGACCCTTAAAAAAAACAACAATGGGTGCACTGGCCCTGTTCACCCTCTCCTTTGATGAAAATGAAGTAGCTATTTTTCTGTTATTAGCTGAGTGGACGTTAGGCTTCTGTCAAAAGGCCTGCTTTTAATCACATTGCTCTGTTAGACCCTGAAATGATGATTCATGTTTCTTCCTGCCCAGGATTAGATTACTGTAATTGTTATATGCTAGACACCCACTGGGAATCTGCATCATTGCTTGTTGGTATAGAAAGTGGTAGTAGTTTTCTGGTGAGAAAGGACTGAATCTGCCCATTTTAAAGTCCTCAGACAACATCAAAAACATTGATGAAGGGCCGGCTTTTGTTCTCGACCATCAGATATGTTCTGAAAGGGGACCATATCCTTTCTTCAGAGCTTGCAACATACATGAGCAAACACTAATGACCAGGTAATAACACTAACGGGTTTACCTATGCGTGTGGTCCTTGTGTCTTCATAACTGCCCATAAATATGTTTGTCATGGAATTAAGAGGAAGATGTCCTTGACGGGGAAGATCAGGATATTGAGATCAGATTCTGCGTAAGCTTCGCAGGGGAAATGGATTCTAGATAATGAATGATACATTAGGTTATGCCAGGCATATGGTAAGGCCGACACAGAGGGGCCAAGGAACAAGACATTAATCACCACAGACAAGGAGCAGTGAGAAAGTATGGAGAATAAATTCCCTTAAAGTGTGTCCCTTTTGATATTTCTCTTAGCAGCCGTATTTATTATGGTCCCACTTTTGGAATGGGAGCATAGACCCCACGTGAATGTGGAACCAGGAAGTTAGGAATGTTTGGTGACAGGCATGTAAATGAGTAGACTGAAAGCATATTTATCTCTTCTGAACTCCTCCCCTCTTTCATTCTTCAAAGGTGTTACTACCTATAAATGTACCCTGACACCAGATGATGTCTAGGGGTGAGTCATACTTTCTAATGAAATACCATTGGATGAGATTAAAAGCTCTGATTGTGTTTGTAAAGCCAAACACTCATGACTTTGGGGGCCTAGAAATTAGTTACTGGCTTGACTAGATACACAGACAAATCTGTAGGAGATTGTCTTGTACAGGATATCTAGTAGTACAACCCCTTCAGGGATTAAAAACTGAGGTTTGGAGAGGCTCGGGACCTCAATCCTGAGCCTGGATGTTGTCTCCAGCCAAGCATTCAACCTCCTCTTCCGTGCTGTGAAATGTGTTAGTTTCCTGCTGTCTCTGAAATCTGCAAATGCCAAGGAAGCAGTCCATTCAGTGCCTACAGTTATTAACTTAGATGGAGCTTAGTTAAAACCACCATGTGACAGTGGGCGTGGCCACAGGAATTTCCTTTTCTTCTTTGCTGAGGATTCCTTTCCCTCCCTTCTCCCCTCCACTATCACCAGCCTTGTCCTTCCAATCAACTACCCTCATTCCTTCTCCACTCTCCTTATCCCACTATGCGTTGTCACCTTCTCCCCACACTAGAGTTATTCTTAAAGCCGGAATGAATGAAGCCAGAGCTAGTTAGCCTTCATCAAGCCACTGGTACCATGAGGCCCCTGTACACTGCTGACCCTCATCCCCCTGGAGTTGCTTCCGGTCACTTGGAGCTAATGAAGTCCTAAATTTTTGTGGTGGGGAGAGGGACCCTCACCTGATAGGAGCGGGAAGAGGGAAAGGTTAAACAGGGTCTGCGATATCCTTGATGTCAGAAAGGGGAACAGATGTATTTTCCTTCTGAAACATTGTTGTGGCTTTAGAGTTCAGCTACTTATTTGCTTTTATTATTTCCAGGATCTGTGATGATTCCATCCAAACGTACATTCCTTCCACCACCAGAGCACAATCTCTTCTTTTCCTTAGTAGATGGTTTTATATAATCTAGTGTCCAATCCTCTAAAGATAAGTTTCTGAGCTTAGCCAGGCTGGGGCTCAGGTGATGGACATAGTCAATATCCAGGTCCTTATTCAAAGCTTCAGAGCTCTGAGACACACATTGTAATAGAAACAGAGGGGGAGAGTTGGACTTTGTTGTGGATTTTCATGTTGGCCCGTCCCAGGAACTGAATGATCACTTTAACTCAGTTTCTAGGGGAAGAAAAAAATCTATTCTGAGCCCCACAACAAGGAGATGGGTGCCGTATGGAACATAGCTGATTTAAAGTGGAAGTCATGTCTTGGCTCAGTGTTACAACCTCACGTACTATTTTGTACTTTCATCTACTGCCATGTTTTGATTTCTTGATTCATGGGAAAAGAGTACTATAGTTCCAGAGAAAGCAGATTCAGGTTTTTGGGGGGTTTTTTCCCTCCAAGAGCTAACTCCAAAGTTGCCAGAATTTTGGTTTGGGAATCCTGGATGCTACCCTTGGCTTTGTGGGATCTCAGCTACCCCCTCTGCAAATTCTGAGTTACAGAAAACTGCTCATGGAGACATGAGAAAGCTCACACACAAAGGAGATTTCAAATGATCTGTCTGTGCATAGAATATTGATTATACCAAATATAGAATATTTTAAATATTCAGGCTGTAAGAAAGGCCAAACCATCTCAATTGATCCTGTTATATACTCAATTACCATTTTAGAGAGGAGAGTATTCCCATATTATTAGGCCTATCTATATAGCAATGGAAATGGAGCCTGTCACAACATATACATCTCATATTACTTTCAAGTCTCTGAGACTAGTCTTCTAGAATGTAATGTCAATCCAGCATTGTAAGGTTAGCCTCCCCAGTGCCAGGAATCACAGAATACTGCTCCAAGTATACCCCCGGAAATCCTATATTTCAGTTGGACAATGACGCCAAGTTTTGTGTTTCCACCATGCTTTGCTACATACCCACTGCCATGTAGTAATAGCCTGAGAATGAAGAATTTGGCACTCTGATCAGTTGACCAAGCAGTGAACTACAGACCACCCCACAGCTCAACTGAATTTATTCTTTTTTTCAGCTAATAAAATTCTCCTTCACTTTAAAAAAGAAGCCAATTGATAGAGTTGGGAGGTAGGAGAGAAAACTTTATATGTTGAAATAATACCTTACTTTTTGCTTACTCTTCCAAGATACACACACACACACACACACACACACACACACACACACATTCCAAAACTGCTTTAGTTGCCTCAGACCTCATCCACATGACAAGAAGATCATTTCAGACCCATCATTTGGTGGCAGATGCTGGGAAACCCATGCACATGATATTGCTTTCTCTTAAAGGATTCAGAAATCCCAATGAGGAGGGGTATACAGTGAAGTCTATGCAAGCTGACAAATCCATCTGTCTATAATTCCTACTCTTCTAGCATTTTTCTACGTTGGAGATGGGAATCTGAAGAAACTCGTTCCCCAATTCCTCTCTTTAGCTTCCATCGAGAAGCAGAGCTGTGGTACCAAGAAGCAGTTGAACAGACAACTGTCTTCTTGTCCTCCTTTCCTAACATAGTCATCATCCTTTCTTGTTGCTGCAGAAATAGATGTTCAGAAGAAGAGAAATTGATTAGTGGCAAGGCAGGTAGAAAGGCAATTTCACTATTATCTTTGCACCTGTTTTTTGGTACAGAACAAGAGAACTGCTTCCAGTCTTCTCTTTTCCTGTTTCAAGACCAAAAAAAGAAAGAAAAGAAAAACAATATTAAAGCCTTGAGCCTGGGAAAATAAGTAAATATGATTCAAATTGAAGGAATAAGGTAAGGGCCTAATGTATACAGTTTTGACTGTCTTTTGTCCTTGATGTTCTACCTTATCTCACTTCAACAAATTTGTGAAACAAAGTATGCCTAGTCTCATCTGTTGCATTGCATGACATTCCCCAGAGCTAATCTTTTCTAAAAATAAAGCATCAGCATACATTAGTTTGACTCTTCAGTGACAGTTGAGAGGGTGTTTGAATCTTGGTTTTATGCTATGGAAACCTTGAGAGAGGACTCAAGGGCACTATTAATCAATCAACCAAGCAATAAGCCTAGATGAAGTTCCTACTATAGTCTAGATCTTCAAAGACAAAAACAAACCAACCCCTGCCTGCAAGTACCTTACATTTTATGTGGGAAACTGCGCGCGTGTGTGTGTGTGTGTGTGTGTGTGTGTGTGTGTGTGTGTGTGTGTGTGTATGGAAATCAGTAGGGGATTAGGGAGATTGGGACTTAATTCCTGAAGGGATCAAGAGAAGCCTCAAGGAGTAGCTGGCCCTTGGAACAAGCTTTGAAAGGAGCTAGGAATTCTAAGTGGGAGAAGGGAAGTGGAAACTTAGTCTTGGCAAAGGCAAAGAGGTGAGAAATGTTATGCCAATTACACTAGTTTGCTTGGACCATATAGTGCTAAACCACTTTTTTTTTTAATTTATGGTTTCTAACATTATCATGGTTATACTAAGTACACCTTTCCCTCCCATAGAGCCATATCATATAACAAATTATGTTTTCAGCGAGGAAAAAAAATCAGCACAACTCACTGATACATTGAAAAAGTCTTAACAACAATTAGCAGGGTGTTTTGATTTGCATTTCTCTTATTAGTCATTTGGAGCATACTTTCATGTGGTTCAATTCTTGAGAACTGTTCATATCCTTTGACCATTCATCTATTGGAGAATGGCTATGAGCTCGCTTTCTCTCTCTCTCTCTCTCTCTCTCTCTCTCTCTCTCTCTCTCTCTCTCTCTCTCTTTCTTTCTCTCTCTTTCTCCATACATACATACCATACATATATATAACTTATGTGTACATATATGTGACTTGTGTGTAAAATTATATAACTTATGTATAATATATATTTTATATATTAAAACTTTGTTTTATATATTGAAACTTATATATAAAATTTATATATCTTAGATGCCAACCCCTTATCAGAGAATTTTGATACAAATATTTTTTCCTTCACTTCTTTTCTTATCGTAGGTGCATTAATTTTATCTGTGTATTAAGCTTATTTTTTCCCCTCAATTACATGTAAAAACATTTTTTAACATTCGTTTTTAAAAATTCTCTTATTTCTTCCCTCCTGTTCCCTTCCTTGTAAAGGCAAGCAATTTGATATAGATTACACATGGTTTTGTTGTTGTTCAGTCACATCCAAATCTTCATGAACTTATTTGAGGTTTTTTTTGTTTTTTGGCTTTTTTGTTAGGCAATGGGGTTAAGTGACTTGCCCAGGGTCACACAGCTAGTAAGGGTCAAGTGTTTGGTCTGAGGCTGGATGTGAAGTCAGGTCCTCCTGACTCCAGGGCCTGTGCTGTATCCACTGTACCACCTAGCTGCCCCTAAGGCTTTCTTGGCAAAGATAGTGGAGGGGTTTGCCATTTCTTTCTCCAGTTCATTTTACAGATGAGGAAACTGAGGCAAACAGAGTTAAGTGACTTGCCCAAGGTCACACAGCTAGTAAGTGGCTGAGGATAGATTTGAACCCAGGAAGATGAGTCTTACTGACTCCAGGCTGTGCTCTGCACTCTATCCACTGAGCCACCTAGCTGCCCTGATGGTAAGTATGCAGTCATGCGGAACCTATTTCTGTATTAGCCATGTTGCACAAGAAAACACAGACCACTCCCCTCTGCCAATAAAGAAAAATAAAGAAAGTAAAATTAAGTATGCTTTGATCTGCATTCAAACTCCATCAGTTCTCTCTGTGGAGGTGGACAACATTTTTCATCATAAGTCTTTCAGAATTGTCTTAGATCATTGTGTTGCTGAGAATAGCTAAGTCATTCACAGTTGATTGTTCTTACAATGTTGCTGTTATTGTGTACAATGTTCTCCTGATTCTGCTTGTTTCACTTTGCATCAGTTCATATAAGTCTTTCTAGGTTTTTCTGAAATCTGCCTGCTCATCATTTCCTATGGAAAATAGTATTCTATCACAATCATATACCGCAGCTTGTTCAGTCATTTCTCAGTTGATGGGCATCCTCTCAATTTCCAATTCTTTGCCACCAGAAAAGGTGCTGCTATAAATATTTTTGTATATATGGGCCCTTTTCCTTTTTCTTTGATCTCTTTAGGATATAGACCTATTAGTGGTATCAAAGGGCATGTACAGTTTTATAGCCTTTGGGCATGGTTCCAAATTGTGCAGCTAAACTTCTTAAACTCATTGTAGGATCATAGATTTAAAACTGAGAGGCTATAAAGGCCAAACCTCTCATCTACAGATAAGGCAATTGAAGCTGGGAGACGTTTAATGACCTGCCCAGGGTCACACAGCTACTAAGTATATGAAGCAAGGTTTGGTTGAACTCAGGTCCTCCTGGATCCTTCAAGGAAATGTGTTGCACTAGTCTTTGTACCCACTTCTATATCCCCTCCCCAGAAGCAGTTTCTGCCCTCCAGGAGCTTATCGAAGGAGAATAATTTATACATAGATAGGCAAGAAAATACAAAATATGTACACCAGATGCCCAAAAAGTAATTTTGAGAGGAAGACACTTAAAACTTTAGGGATTTCTGACCTTGTTTGATTATCTGTATAATGGAATCTTTGGATAATATAACTTGTAGCACTGATGTGTGCTATTTGCTCATCTCCATCTGTAAAATGGGGATACTACTTGTATTACCTGCCTAACGGTTTGTTGTGAGGGAAGTAATTTGTAAATCCTGAAGTACTATAGAAATATGAGCTAGGAACATATTTATAAGTGTGAGGAGGTGTGGTAACATTCTTAGTGTTAATTCAACCTCCCATTCTTGCTTGATGACCCTTTTAATCATTTCTTATTGATTACCTGTCCCATTTTCCACAGTGACTGTTGCAGATTTTCTCTACTTCCCAACTCCGCTCTATGCTGTCCTCTTTTAGATGATTTTATCCCAGACTTTCCTGAGGAAACTGAGGCTATCTGATGGAAGTTTCTTTATCTCATACCCTCCATTTCTCAAAGCTTCTCTGCCTTTTTCCATCCTCTCCTTCTTTTTCCCTTTAGTCAATTTACAGAGATGGTCTTCCTACCTACCTAATGTTACCTCTCTACCTGTGCCCTTGTTCTTATGTCTTCCAGGGCATCTTGGAGCTCTCTCTCTTTCATTAGCTCCTTCCCCTCTGTTTATAAGCATCTTATGGTCTCCCTTATCCTAATAAAACAATCAAACAGGCAAAAAACAAATGAACAAAAACAGAACCACCTTCCCTTGTACATTTTATCCCCTCATGCTCCTATTTCTCTCTTCTTGTCTACTGCTAAATTTCTAGCAAGAGTGATTTAGTCTCCTTGTCAATACCTTGAACAGCCTAAGAGTCAGGTCAACTCAAGCATTTATTAAGTACCTACTATGTGCCAAGCACTGTGCTAAGCTCTGGGGAGACAAACACAGATAACTGAAATTTGGAGGAAACCAGGGAAGGTAAGAGGTGAAGGTGAGGAAGAAGAGAGTTCCAGGCTTGGGGGACAGCCAATGAAAATTCCTGGAGTTGGGAGATGGAGTGTCTAGTGTGAGGAAGGAAGGGCAAAGAAGTCATTTGCACTGTATGACAGAGTTAGGGTTTGGGGGGAGCGGTGATGTCTGGAGCAAGACTAGAAAGGTAGGAAGGTGCCAGGTTATGGATTGCTTTTCTTGATCTTGCCAAGTGAAGAATCATAGTAGCCAACAGTCAAGAGCAGATTTAAATACAAGTTCATCATTTCTGCCTCTTAGAATCCTTGTCATCCTGGCTTTACTCCTCCATGAAACTCTTAGTTTCCTCTTCTAAAAAATGGGGATAATAGCACCTACCTATCAGGGTTGTTGTGAGGATAAATCTGCCCTCAGACACAAGCTGTATGACTCTAGGCAAGTCACTTAACCTATGTCTACCTCAGTTTCCTCTCCTATAAAATGATGATAAAGTGATGTGGTATTTATAAAGTACTTTGCAAACCTTTAAGCACTATATATTCTAGCTATTATTAGATATTACCTTTAGTGTTCTTTCTTTCCTTAATTTTCCTTGTACTATAACTTCTGTACATATTCTATCTTTGCCTTCAAGGAGTTTATATTCTGCTGGGCCAAAGCATTAGAAGCATGAGATATGTAGAATATCCTTAATGAAAACATGAAAAGGGAATAGACAAACATTTATGAGAATTCATTGTTGAGGTAGTGACTCCGCTGTATCCAATTTGGGAAATTATACAGTGCTTTCAAAGTTTTCAAATTGCCCCCTGCTGTAAAACAAAACAAAACAAAACAACATTTTTTAGCCTCAATATTTCCTTGGCAGTACTATGTGGTTGTGACTCATTGGGCATAATACTCAGAAGATGAAAAAATTACAAGTCACTAAAAGGGCTTTGGAAAGATACATAATAGATCCTAAGCAGGCTGCAGCATGTTGCCAGTGGTTAACATGGCAGAAATGAGCTAAAAAGGATTGTTGAGGACATTTCAAACTCAGACCTTAGCAGGTCTGAAGCAGTGAGGATGGATCATAGAAACAAAGGAACAGAAATCTCGAGGGAGAGTTCTACCTGGACAGGGGAACTCAGGGTTTTTATAGTACAGCAAAGGTGGGCTAGGTGCAGGACCCACCAGCGGCATTCCTTGGCAGAAAGGAAATGGGAGCAGAAGGGAGTGTGAAAACCTGGGGGTCGCAGGCGTTTGTAAAAATCAGATTTGTTCCTGTGGGAAAATGCAGTTCTTCTCTGGGTCAGTAATCTCCAAGATTGTAGAGGCCTCCTAAAAGACAGCATCCGCAGGAAGAAGGTACAGTCTGAGGGTCTGTATTGACCTAAACACACACACACACACACACACACACACACACACACACACACACACACACACACACACACACACACCCTTAGGCCTTGAAGATTTCTTTATCTGGAGAAAAGCCTTTTCCTGTGGAGTTTCTGTGTCAGACCGATGAGTAGATCAGCAAAAGAGTTCCCTATGCACTTGGTTGGGAGGGTACCCAGAGAAGCATCATGGTGAAAAGATGTTGTGGGGGAAGAAGCCATTGACAAAATAAAGACAGTGTGGGGCGGGGGAGTGGAGGCTGGTACTCTCCTTCTGGGGATGAATAATTGGGAAGAAGAGACTGGGGCAGTGGTGACTGGGGGACCAAGTCATTTTAGTGGTTGTTGGTAATGGGAGCTGTGAAGAGGGAATGGGGTGAGGTGAGGGCAGAGAAGGGTAGGAATTGTGGAATGAATCACAGCTGCCCCGGAATATGTGACAGGCCAGGGGGAGGCCGTGGGCAAACTGCCTTTGTGCATATAAAGGAGATGAAAAATCCTGGGCCTTCTAACTCGGTGCCTGGATTAAACAACTTGTAGAGGGAATGGAATCTGCTTTAGTTCCTCTTTCTCTCCTTAAAGGGAATAAATCGATTGCATTTTAAATACAAAACATAATCGTAAAACTGGGGAAGTCACTTAACCTCTCTGGACTTCAGTTTCCTCATCTCTTAAAAGAGAAATTTGGACTAGGTGGCTTCTAAATTCTCTTCCAGCTCTGATCCTCTGATCTGGTCCAGTAGACTTACTGCCTTTTTATAAAAATAATCTAAGGAACTTCCTTTTGGAAGTAGAGACATCTGGTAAGGTTAAAAAAAAAATCAAGTCCTGAAGAATGATTTCTGTTTTTCTGGTGATCTGAAAAAAATGAATGCCCAAATCTGTATAAACTTTACAGGAGTAGTTTATTCACCTAGCTGAGCAGTATGTTATATTCCAATATAAATTCTAAGCAATTTGGGTTTAATAGTGATACTTTGATATTTCTCTCCCTAAAACAGTGCATGTACAGACATGCTTAAAAAAATCTTTCACTTAATTAGTTTCAGAAATTCAAATGGCTTAAGTACCTTATGTTCATTAGTTTTTCTTTATGGAATTTGTTTTGTCTGTAAGGTAAATGAAGGCAAATATTGAATATTCTAAAAGTAAGTTCTATTGGGTTGACTTGTAACTCTCTCTTATTTTTAGGTTTTTAGCAAATTTCCTCTAAATAGTTGTGCACCATTACTGTACTTGACACCAAAATATGTTAAAGTTTCTGGTGTTTGGGTGGTTGTTGTTGTTGTTTGAGGGATGGTGGAAGATCTGTTCAGACACTCAAGACTTTAATCAACTTGGACCTTCATTTCTATTAAAAATATGAAAATGTTAGAAATTGTTTTCCTGACCCAGGCCCACACTTGCATACAGTCTTCTGCAGGTGCTCTTGTGTTTCCAACCTTCACAATAAAATAGAGGGAAAGAGAAAGTTGACAATATAGTTGAATTTGAAGTAGCTGCAGAGCTGGGCTTGTTGCAACAGCTGATTTGATCCCCAGGCTGCCTTTCCAGAGCTATTTATGGTAGATTAGCTGGTATCAACACTCTACTGTTCAGCCCATAAAAGGCTGGTCCTATGTGAGGTTGCCACACTGCATTTGGCACAGTCTTCAGAGGCTGCGGAGATCATCCAGCGTAGTGTGGATAAGGCCAGTAATGGATGGAAGCACAGAAGGCAGACTGACAAACCACAGCCTCGAGGACTCCCGACTGCTGAGGGCTTGGAAAAGAAAACTGTGTCCCCTAACACTGTGGTGCTCCTTGCTCACAGGAGCTTTGGGCCTATAGCTTTTGCCTAGTTCATGTAGCTGGCCTCTATACATGCCTACTGGAAAGTACCTAGCTAAATTTACCCCCTTCTGAATCATCTTCACTGGTGCGACACTTTGTGTTCTTGGAAGTTGAATTTGTTGAAACAAGTCTGAAATAACAGAGTGGAGTCCTTGAAAAATAGAATGAAGAGGATTTAACTTTGTGTGTGTGTTGATGGGGTAAAGATTTTGCGTGTCTTTGTTTTTTCCTCTTTTAACTTAGAAGACCAAGGATTGCACAGAAATTTGAAGTAAGTGAAAAATGTTCCCTTTAAGTCTTAAGAGATTTTCTTTGGATTTGTGGAGCTAAAATGCTGTGTGATTCTTAGGTCTTTCAGCCTTCTTTGAATCTATACCTTGGGAGTGTTTGGGAGTGGGGTAGGGTGTTTGCTTCAGGCAGGACTTGGGGGTTCAATTCTGGAGAAAGGCTGCTATAAACAACCTTTTAGTGTGGGTTAGTAAGTTGTCTACATGCTAGCTTTATTAAATCTCACAATCTAAGAACCTGTAATGTAAGAATGATAAATAAACTCACAGCCCAGTGTATCTTACTAACTTGTTTTTGGCAATCTGCACAAAACATGCCCAGAAGGGCAAATTAGTCATAATAATGATGACTATTTAGATATGCAAATGAGAATTCTACCTGCAATTTAATATTTGATTTGAAGATACACAACCTTATCACTTGTGGAAAGCTTGGACTTCATTGGTGCACATGTTCAGTATTCCAGGATTTATATTCCATGCTCCTTCTATCTTCAGTTTCCTAACTAAAAATACGTTCTGGAGAATAGCTACTTTGTTGCTGAGCAGTTTTAAAACTTGGGCCTGGGGCTGCTTAAAATCTTGGGGCTTTCTCTAAGTTGGAGATGTAGCAACTAGATGCAGCTTCTATTGAGGGAGGAAGGCCTGGGTTCCAACCCTGTCTCTGAGCCTGACTGGAAGACCATGGACAAGTCACTTGACAGCTCAGCCTCAGTTTCTTCATTTGTAAAATAGTACTTACTGTACAGGTTGTGAAATCAAAAGAGAGAATGTTTGTAAAGTACTTTATAAAATTTAAACTCTATAAATATAACTATAGCATATATTTATATTTAACTGTATGCCTAGATGTGTAACTATAATTTACTATATAAATATAGCTATAAATGTCAGTTATCATGATTATTAAGTAATGATATGTTATATGAGGTATGGTTTGCATATTATTTTTTAAGTTTTATTTTCCTTCAGAGATGTTTCTTTATATAGATTCAAACGGACTAATAATAGTCATTATTTCATCATCTCTAAGAGGAGTATTTATAGGGAACAGAAAATTATTTTAATGTCTTATTATTACTCCCCTACCCAATAGAACCCTCATTTACAACAAATAAAGTATACAGTCAAGCACAACAATTCATCTCATTCAGCGTGTCTTCAAATATATGCCTTTTTCCTTACTAGGGCCTCTATCAGAGTCAGGAAACATGCCTCACCATCCACCCCTTGAGGTCAGGCATGGTCACAGCATTCATTCTGTCTTTTTTTTTTCCTTCTGGCCATTGTGTGAATTATTCTATTAGTACTTCTTGCTTTGCTCTTTATCTTTTCCTGTAAGTTTTGCCAAGGTTCTCTGAATGCTTAATATTTCTGATTTCTGGAGCAGCAGTGGTATAGTGGAACAAACATTGGTTCTAGTGTCAAAGGACCTTGGATTGAATCTCTGGGTGACCTTGGGCAAGTCACTTACTATCTATGAGTTTCATTGTTCTCATCTGTAAAATGGGGGGATTGGTCCAGATGATAGAGATCTTTCCAGCTTGGAAGTTACAATTCTGGGCATTTCAGAGTTGTTTTACTTTGTATTTCTCTTATTAGCCAGTTGACACATTCTTTCCCATGGTTGTTGATCATTTGCCTTTCTCCTTT
Source organism: Phascolarctos cinereus (assembly GCF_003287225.1). Taxonomy (NCBI): domain Eukaryota; kingdom Metazoa; phylum Chordata; class Mammalia; order Diprotodontia; family Phascolarctidae; genus Phascolarctos; species Phascolarctos cinereus. The sequence continues at coordinate 67,925,533 of NW_027555514.1, forward strand.
GGAAAACTTCCTGGTCTTCTCACCCCATTTTGTTTTTTCAAAATGTTTATAAAGAACTACATTCATTGAAGGACTATGTTGAAAGAATGTTGTAGGGAAGTGCCCTTGCCATATTATGGTTTGGGAAGAGAAAATCAGCTCTAGGAAGTAGCTTGATGAATGGGAAGTAATATCTCCCTCTTAGGGAGAAAAGGGTTCCTTGTTTCTGAGGCATCCTGTGTCACTATATTAGCAGAAGTGTGTTCTTTGGGGAGGTTTGCTTTGATTAAGAGAATTTCTAGACTTGGAATTTTATTTTTGGAGCCCTAGGGCCCCCTGTTCAGTAGCAACACATGCAGACTTCATGCCAAAATGCAGCTGTTTTAATCCCTAGAATATTTTCTGCCATATTCTTATCCAATGTGAAAAGGGCATATTGGACTCTGAGAGCTATTGGCTAAAAAATAACTATGTAAGAAGAGAGTACTGGGTTTCTGTATATGAGCTTTCACCAGCACAGGAAATTGAGGCACATTTAACAAGATGAACAACGTCAGTACTGGAATCCACCAAGGTGATTTGATGTGTGTGTGTACTTATATCAGGCATTGGAGTTGATCTTTTTGGAGTAAAACATTTATGGAATGACTTTTATATGTTGCCCTTTCACATCTATAGGCTGTCCTATATTGAAGAGGGGTGGGAGTTGGGGTGGGGAGTGTTGTGGCTTCTTGGTTTTTGTCCCAAAGTATATTATAGACAACATTCTGTTGAGGCATGCTTGGGAAAGAGAGATTCACCTTGCTTTATAACATGTTTCTTTTTATTCTGAAAGACTGTTCAAGTTTTTTTTGGTTCTTCCAACCTAATGGAAAGGTTCACGAATAAAGTAAAAAGGGTTATGGAGTGTGTGAATATAAAACAAATGATCTTAGGCAATTGATCTTTGGATTCAGAATTTTTTTTTTGATGAGGCATTCGGGGTTAAGTGACTTGCCCAGGGCCACACAGCTATCAAGTGTCATATGTCTGAGGTCAGATTTGAATTCAGGTCCTCCTGACTCCAAGGCCAGAGCTCTATCCTCTACACCACCTAGCTGCCCGGGAATTGGGCTTTGATTTGTGTTTTGAATCCAACTGTCTACTTAGAGTATTTGAGGAGCTTTCAGTAGGTCAGATATTTTTATGTCAGTCTTTGGGATACAAATAGAAAAGCCCAAAGAGGTCCTGCCTTCCAGGAGTTTATAGACTGGGAGGACAACGGCAACACAGTCTATCAAGACAGAATGTTCCAGCTTGAGAGAAGGGCAAAGGAGAATCTGAGAAGGCTTCATGGAGATGGTGGCTCTGGAGCTGAACTTGGAAAGTAACTAAGCCATGAAAGTGAGGAAAGGGCATCCAGGAGTTAGGGACAGCCTGTGTAAAAGTGAAAACACAATAGTCCAGAGGATGTTGTGTGAGAAAGTCTTGTACTTAGCTAACCTGGATGCTTCACAGAAGTAAATAATAGGAAAAATCAATGATTGATCTAAATATAGAGAAGGTGTGAGTTGTGACAGATCAATAAATATAAATTGAGATTTGTTCAATGGAAGGAATATTTATGAAGCACCTAATGTGGGGTAGACAAGGTGCTGAGATAGGAAGACAAAGTTAAATACCCCATGTGGGCAAGGTACTTATAATCTGGAGGGATTATTTATTAAGGGTGGGGAGGGAACTGAATAATACCCTTATTATTGTTGAATAACTGATGCATGCGTTAATTCAAGTAGGTGGAAAAATGACATAATAGGAAAATAATACTTAATCTCATCAGATATTGGGAAATGATAGAGAAATTAGTCCATCTTTTATTTTTGGGCTAGGTGACAGTCAGGAAGACCTGCATTTGAATTTGACTTCAGACGCTTATTAGCTGCAAGTCACTTAACTTCTGCCTGCCTCAGTTTCTTTGACTCTAAAAATGGGGATAATAATTAGATAAAAAGTGGTCCCTACCCCACTCAATAAGATGAGATCAGTGTGCCGATCATTTTTTGAGTGTCTACTATTTGTGCCAGGCACCGTGCTAAGCACTGGTAATACAAGCAGAGTGAAAGACAGTCCTGAGTCTGAAGGAGCTTACAGTCCAATGGGGGAGCCAACATGCAAACAAATATATACAAAGCCAGATACACACACATATATGCATACACACACACACACACACACACACACACACACCACATATTAAGAGGGAGTGGGGAAAGCTTCCGGTAGAAGGTGAGATTTTAGTTGGGATACACACCACCAGTACCACCATTGTCACTACCAACACATTAGGAAAGCAACTGATTTGTCAGTGTATCAAAATGTTTTCCTCAATCCTGAGGTCTACCTTAGCTAAAGCAACCATTTTAGAAATGAAATTGAAATCTTGATCAACATCTCTAGCCTAAACAACTTCATGGTCTCAGGGAGCATTGTGAGTAGAGAGCATGAGACAATTGAATAACTTTAGCAGGATTTTGTTTGTTTTTGACAGTATATTTATTGGTTTAATGGCTAATGCAGAAATTCGTTTTACATGTCTGTACATATTTGTAATGGCTTTTAGTTTTTCTTGCCTTTTCAATGGGTTGAGGTGGAGGAGGAGAAATGGAGAGAATTTGGAACTGAATATAAAATTAAAAATGGGGGAAAAAGAACATAATGTCATTTTCAATGCAAATTAAAGAAAATAATAACAGTATATTGGTTCATCATATGTAGTTAGCAGAAACAAGCCCCAGGCAGTCTGTAAAGTTTTTCAATATGTTAATCCATATAACAAGCTATATAATAAACACAAATTGTATTTTGAGTTCTAATGTTTCTGTGCAAACTTCATTTCTTAAAATGCTCCAGTCAACTAAGGAGATTGAGTAGATCAGAAAGATTTGCGTGTGCTTTACAATAGTAGAAATTAGCATTATTATATTTGTTTTAATTACCACCAAATGTTCGTTTTAGCAGTGGCGCATACGTGATCCAGTTGTCTAATCCACAAACTTCTGATTAAAAGTGTTGAGTTCTTGGGGAAAAAAAAACAAACCACCATGACTAGATAAAAATTCTTGGGTTGCTTTTATTTGAAGGATTCAGCTTTTTAAGACCAAGTTATGCTTCACTGCACTAGAGAGACAATCCCATTTCATCTGGAGTTTATTTGTATTTGTACAGCATCTTTTCTCAAGAGATTTCAAGAAGTTTCATGGAAAACTTTCCAACAGCCAACAATTTTTAGATATTTTAAAAGTCAGATACAGTAAGAATATGGATTAGGGAACAGTTGTAAGCGGAAATGAAAAGAAAAGAAAGAGCCAGCAAATAAAGGTCCTATTCTAGGTCTCAGGGGTTGTTACCTTCTTTTGTACGGACGCCCTGAAATCTGCTGGACTCTCAGTTAAGAACCGCAGCCCTGAAAGAACACAGAATCATAGACTTAGAACTGTGCCAGCTTTAGAGATCGTTTTATCTGCTCCCTCACTTTACAGATGAGAAAACCGAGTCCCAGAGAAGTGAAGTGATTGAGCCGAGGTTCGTGTAGAGAGCTGGACTTCAGACCCAGCCATCTAACTCTTGATGAGGTGCTTGTTTGAAGCAGATCCAGTGCGGAGCCAAAGGGTGCTGAGCACCCAAACAGATCTTGTTGTGTGGCAGAGAAGACAAGTGGGAAAGCACTCCACGAGGAGACTGAGAACCTATTTCGAGCCCTGGCTTTGGTGCTTCTGAGCTGAATGCCATTGGGCATTTGATGCCTCTGTTTTGGTTTCCAAAAACAGGGAGGTTGAATTAGATGTTGTTTGAGACTCCTTCTTGCTTTAACACTGAGCCATTTGGAGGTAGCCTCTGGCCAAAGAAAACGTGACCCTTTTCAGAAGAATCATGCTACAACTACATAGTACTTTTAAGGTTTACAGAGCACTTCACATTTGATCCTCACAATAACCCCAGAAGCAGTTATGTGGATTGTGGATGAAGCACTGTCCTGAGTCTAAGACTGTGGAAGACACTGGCTACTTGTGTGACCCTGGGCGGCAAGTCCCTTAACCTTGCTCAGCCTTAGTTTCCTTATTTGTAAAATGAGAGGATTAGACTTAGCATAGTGCCTGGCACATGGAAAACACTTAGTACATGTTTATGGACTGACTGACTCTAAGGTCACTTCCAGCTTTAAATCAATGATCTTATGAATTCAGTGATATAGGTAGTGCAAGTACTATTATTAGGATTTTCATCATCATCATCATCATCATCACCATCCGTATTTTGCAGATGAGGAAAACTGAGGCTCAGAGAAGTTAAATGGCTTGCCCATAGTCATAGGGGCAGCTAGGTGGCACCATAGTGTGTAGAGTGCCAGGCCTGAAGTCAGGAAGACCCACTTTCTGAGTTCAAACCTGGCCTCTGATACTTGCTAGCTGTGTGACCCTGGACAAGTCACTTAACCATGTCTGCTTCAGTTCCTCATCTGTAAAACGAGCTGGAAAAGGAAATGGCAAACTGCTTGAGTATCTTTGTCATGAAAACCTTAAACGAAATCATGAAAAGTCAGATATGACTGAATGACTGAACACCAAATAATCACAGTAGCAGAGCCAGTATTCAAACAGATCTCTTGACTCCCAAGTCCCGTGTTCTTTGTACTGAGCCAAGTTCCAAATCCTTGTTACTACGCATAAAACTAATTTTACAACTATAATGAATTTAAATAGCTATAGTGTCACTATTTCAGATTAATTTGAAGCTTACAGAAATACCAAGGCTTGTAAGACTTGAGAACTGTACTGGGGTGTTTGAAGTGGATGTTCTGTCAGGCAGGCAGGCTATTTAAGGTGCGATGTCACCTTGAATCCTCATGAGCTGATACTTGGCTTAAAGATACTGGGTCATTGGACTATAGGTTTAGAACTGGAAGGTACCTTAGACTCTATTGAGTACAGTCTCCTTATTTTACATATAAGGAGACTGAGGCACAGAGAGTTGTGTTACACAGGAACTAAGTAAGCAGAGCTGGGATTTGAATCCCCATTATGAAAGGATGTGTGTCCTCCTCATGCCGTTGGGTCAGAGACATCTGGTGCCATTGGAAAATGCCGTAAGAGGAAGCCCAGTCCTTACCCTGCTGGAAAGCTGGATGGACAGGTGGCATAGCTGAGATAAGCAAAAATTCATAGACCTATGAGAGGAGTTCACTGACCTGCCGTGGTACAGAGGCTGATTATAAGGGTCATCAACTGAACTAATTTGCTATTTCTGAAAGTAAGAAATAAAAACATAAAAAAATACAGGAAAGCCCGAGAGACTTTTTATAGAGCACAGGGTCATTTGTTTTGGCATTTGATGGACTTGTATTCTCACTATGCTGAGCAACAGCAAATTCTTAGAACCTTAAGTTACATTAGAGAATTTATAGTTTTAAATTTAGTGTAGCCCCTATATTGTACTGATTAGAATGCATTCCTGTCCACTTTTGTGGGAGGGTGGTCTCAAAAGTGCAAAATTATACTTTCCTATGGCAAGTGTAATAGAATAGAACAAAATAAAATTCTTAATCTAATAGAATAAGATAAAAGTCTACGATTCTATGAATTCCAGTTGGAGCACCCTAATTTTCATCCTAGAAACAAAATAAGACTTACCTTTTTTTGTAAGAAGCACGTGTTAGACTCCATTAAGTTGTCTTCAGCACTATGCCGGTGGTAGAAAGGCATCCTTTGCTATCGAACCTTTCATCAAGAGTAACTGAATATACTAAATCAGATTGAATGACTCTATAAAAAAAACAGTCCAGCTGAGCTATTGAGCTCAATGGATATTTTAAAAATAACTAGTTGTGGTGACTACTCATCTGAGTTTCCTCCTGACCTTATTTGGGTTTTCTAGAAGAGGTGTGTGCATATATAGAAGCCATATAAAGGAAAGGCTTTCCCTTCACTCTTTACTCTTCTCCCTTTTCCCTTTTCTTTCTTGCTTTTTTTTTTGCTTTCTTTATCCTATTCTTGCTTTTCTCATCCTATTCTTCTTTTTGCCATGATTTCTCCTTTTTTCTCTTTCCTTTCTATCTTCTTTGTCTTTCTCTTCCTGATTTTCCCTCTCCCATTTTGTGTTTTTTCTTTCCTTATCTCTTCTCTTACTTTTATTCATCTTCTGAAACTGAAGTCAAGATCTCTGCTCATGAATATCTGTAAGTTTTCCTAAATGTGCTACAACTATGGATGGATGGGGTAGTTTAAAAAGATCTAACTAGAGAGAGAGAGAGAGAGAGAGAGAGAGAGAGAGAGAGAGAGAGAGAGAGAACAAACTTATAATTTAAGCCCTTGTTGGCTAAAGCCCTTACTCCATGCCAGTTTAAATTGTTGACAGATTGAAGGGCAGGTTTTACAGAGAAGGTTATAGAAGTTAGTTTGGCTAAAAATACTGTTCTTATTTTGCAATATTACAAATGAAAATAATAATGCAGAACTATAAATTTGAATTTATGTTCCCTGAAAATCATCAATGTTTTGGGTCACCAGTCATAAAGAGTGACACACTGGTTTAATTTTAGTTGAGTAAAAATTAAAATCAGACATCAGCTTCTGCTTTGGTGCTCACTATCTCCAATTTAAATTTAGAAATGTTGCAATCCCCCCCACCGCCAAGCACCAAAGGGCTACTGACTTGTTTGTTTTGCTTGCTTGGTTATCTATCCATCCATCTATCTGTCTGTCTGTCTATCCTTTTATTTATCTATTTACCCATCCATTTCATTTGTTTATTTCCTTGTTTGCTCACTTATTCTTTTAGTTGTTTATTGATTGATTGCATGCCAGAACAAGATGAACTTCTGGATCTAAATTCACTTGTGATTCATGTGAATTTCTGGAGACTGTCAGTGGTAGCTGTGAATATGTGACTAGGTTCTTGGGCTTTAAACACTGGCAATGACTGCAAACACTTCATCTCAGTTCAAAGCTCCTTTGTTTTAAAACTTAACTGTTAAAGAGTAAAAGCTGTTGACCCTGACCATAAATATTTATCATAAGTCTAGTTCCCGTGGGCTGACAACAATCGTTTTGGCAAAGGAGCTGCTAAGATTTGGCAGGCTCAGCAAATTATGCAAGAAATTAAGGTCTGTACATTATCAGTATTTCTTAAATGGGTCTTAGTTTTCATTTGTAACCATCAGGAAAGTTGTCTTTCTGAATTTTGAACATCTCTGAGGCTGAGATATTAGTATCAAAGTAGCAAATGTGTGTGTGTGTATGTATATGTATATATGTATATATATATATTATATATATATATATATATATACTTGGCTAAATGATGAACAAATGGATGAATGGGAAAAACATTGTTAAATACTTATGTGCAAAGTGAAAAAAAAAATTCCTGCTCTCAGGTTGCTTATACTTAGGGAAGATACCACATGTAGGAGAGTTAGGCAGTGCCTGTATCCTTGGGATGCATTGGGTCTCTTGCCTCACTAGAGCACCCAACCAATACGGACAAGAAGAAGTAGATGTAGTTGTCCAAGTGGAGATTTTGGGTTCTTTCCAGTAGGGAGAGCCTAGGAGAGTCCACATGGTCAGAAGGGTAAAAGGGGAAAGAGAGATTGGCAGGAAGGTGGGGGTGAATTCTGAGGCAAGGAGGGTGAGGGGGGGTCCTTGTTGGTGCCAACTCTGGATGGAACCTTCCACCTTTAAAGCATTGGGGGCACCCATTGAGGGTAAGGCAAGTTGGAATGGGTTAGTACCAGTTCTTAACAGATGGACAGTTAGGAAAAAAAATTTTGTGTGTGTCTGCTTAAAAAACTGTATATTGTACTCCACTAAAAGGAGGCAAAGTGATTTGGTGGAAAGACCACTGGTCTTGGAAGCAGAGGAGACAAGTTCAAATCCCTGCTGTGCCATGTGGTATTTGTTTGACTTCGGACAAATTGTTCAACCCATCTGGGCCTTAGTTGCCTCATGTGTAAAATAAGGGATTGGACTAGGTGCCCTTCTAGTTCCAAATCTATGATCCTACGGAGAGGTTTGGCCCTCCGGATTTGGTGGGGTATCTACTCTGAATGTTAATGGTTGTTCTCACGCCTTCCATAGCCCAGCAGGTGGTGGCAGAGGAGTGAAGTCTGAAATGTCACCCTTTCCCATAAGATGAACCTGGTTAGAAGCTCTCAGGACAGCTGTAAGAAGCCTCAGTGTCGTTCCAGACTAGAGCTCCCCTCTCTCTCTAGTGCAGGGTTTAGTTGCTAACAGGTGGAAAAGCAAATTTATGATCCAGAAAATTAGACTTATACTTGAAGCTGAAACAAAAAAGCCAACTGAAATTCCCCCGCTGCCCTCCACCTGCTCTCTCCCCCTCCTTTTCTTTCCCTTTCTCCATTAGAATGAGCAAGAATTTCTAGAATAGAGAGAGTACATCGTGGTATTGTGGAAACAGTCACAGATCCCGAGTTTGAATTGTGCCTTTGCTTAGAACCTGTGTGAGCCTGGCCAGTTCTCCCTCTGCTTCAGTCACCTCCTCTGTAAAATGGAAGGTTGGTCTAGACACCCTCTGAAGGCAATGCTTCTAAGATTCCTAAAGAATCAATGAAAGTGAACATTCTTTGACTTGGTTTATGCACTATGTACTTAGTTTTGTAGGGTTTTTTTTTAAATAGGGAGAGAAGGGAAGGGAATAAGCATTTATATAGTACCTACTATGTGCCAGGCACTTTAAGTGCTTTAAAAAAATTCTTTTTAAACAAAATCTCATTTGGTAATAAATATTTGTTGATATATTTTGTTTTCGACATCACCAAAATTGCTCTCAGCATCCCTTTCCCTCCGCTCTCCGAGAGGTAACCATTTTTTTTCAAGGAAAGGAAAAAAATCAGCAGTACTGATTACTACACCAAAAAAGCCTAGAAAATATATGCAGTGTCCTGTACCCATGGATCTTCCACTTCTGAAAGGAATGTGGTGGGGGAGTCTTCTTCCTCTGCTTTGGGGCCGTGTTTGTTCTCTGTGATTTTCAACATTTGCTTTTGATTGTTTTGTGACTTTTGTTGAGATTGAAAACATTTGGGGTAGCTTCACAACTGTGCTGTCACCTTTATTTAAGTACCTACTGTGTGTATATGCATGTATGTGTATATGTACATATATGTGTATATATGTAGCCCTGTGTGTATGTATATATGTGCATATATATGTATATGTGCATGTGTGTGCATATATAGCTGTGTGCACACACATATATGTGCATGTGTACATGTGTGTGCACATATAGCCCTGTTATATATGCATATATGTGTGTATAGCCATGTGTGTATGTATATGTATACATATATGTATATGTATGTGTGTGTATAGCCGTGTGTGTGTGTGTGTGTGTGTGTGTGTAGAGAAAACCGTTCCTTCTCCTAGGAGCTTATCTTCCATGTATTTGCATTCTGTTCAGTATACCTCCCACTGCAGAAGAGTCCTGGTAAAGTATGAGAAGGCTTTATCTTTTTACTTTTGCATTTTGGAGGTTTTCTGTATATAGCTAGAATGCACATTTTGGTTATAAAAGACAGTTTTCCCTTACTTGGCCCCATGGTAATAAAGCCACTTTTTGAAACTGGCAAACAGCACAGCTGAGCCCTGGGTTTGCAGAACTAACAATTTATGGTCTGGATTCTTGGTCTGTATTGACTGGAGCTGGTTAGATTTTATTTATTTTTTTATTAATTTTTTTCATGAATCGCTGGTAAAACTCAGTTCTTCTAAACCATTTTTGAAGTTGGGAGGAGAGTAAGAATGTTTCCTGCTCCTCAAGAGTAATTGTGTTAATTCTATTAATGAAGATCTTATTCATTGTCAGGATTTATTTTGAGAACTCAAATAATCTTTAGGCCTGAATTGTGTTGACTGTTCACCTTCAGAGAAAATTTCTATAATTACCTTTTTAACTGCAGTCTAATAATCTCCCGTAAAGGCTTTGAAACGATAATAATTTCATGGGCAAAGCTCGTATAATAATCCAGATAGATTCTCATATTGCCTGCAGCCCACAAACCTCCAGAGAGCTCAGTCTTATTAACTTATAAGAAGTAAATTGCAGCACGCATGAAGTATCTTTTTGTAAACGCCTAGGTCCACAGCTCTTCTACATGGACTCTTTCCAGATTGCCCCCTTCCTCCACCTGCTAGTACCTCTCACCTCATCCCCCAGAGCATTTATTTTGTATAAATCTTGACCCTACACGTCTCCGGATTCACGCAAGCTCCTTGAGGGTAGGGACTGTTGTTCTTTTGGTGTTTGTGTCTCTAGGGCCTGGCACAAAGCAGAGGCTAAATAAATGCGCTGACTTCAGCTAGGTGAGTCATTTTTGCCAGAAGCAGAAAGAGAGATTCCCAAAGGAAGGGAACGAGTATCTGAAGGGGGTAGGGGTGGGGGATGGGGGGAAGGGCCCCACATCATTACTAGCATATCCCTGGAGTGGTTTTGAAAATTTTAAAAATTTATATTTTTATTTTATTTCTGGGGGTGAAGTCAGGCAAAGGGAGGAATTTTTTAAAAGGATGACTTGAGGGAGGCAGCATCACCTAGTGGACCAAGACCATGGAGTAGACAGGTGACCCAGGTGCCACGATCAAGTCCTTCTGAGCTTCATGGAGCTCTGCCTAGAAGTTGTATAGTTAGGTTCAAGTTAAGAGATAGCTTGGGATCTTTTTGGGGAAGGAAGGAAGTTCCCAATCAGCCTCCCAATATTTAATAAGTGCCTGCTACGTGCATACAGATACAAAAAGAGAACTTACATCATAATGGGGAAGGGAGCAATCCTTTTAAACACCTACTATGTGTCTGGCACCATGAGAAGCACTTTACAAATAGTATCTCATTTCCTCATGACGACTCTGGGAGGTAGGTGCTTTTGTTTTACCCCATTTTACAGGTGAGGAAACTGAGGCAGGCCAAGGTTAAATAACCTGGCTAGGGTCATACAGTTTATGTCTGAGACCAGATTTGAACTCAGGTCTTCCTGAAACAACACATACACAGGAACTGGAAAGGGGGGAGAGGGGAAGGGAAGACACTTGCTTTGAGGAAGGTGACATTGGTATTAAAATCTTAGTGTCAGAAGTAGATAGAGCCTGGAGGAGCATGAAGGATAACTTTTCCCAAAGTAGAGGCTCTACAGTAGTGGGGAGCCTGCGGCCTGGAGACCACACATGGCCTTCTAGGCTCTTGGGTTCGAGCCTTTTGACTGAGTCCAGGTTTTACAGAACAAATCCTTTTATTAAGGGGATTTGTTCTGTGAAGTTTGGAATCAGTCAAAGGGCTGCACTTGAGGACCTAGAGGGCCACAGCTCTCCCACCATGGAGAGATCTTCCAGTGTGAGAGGGCCCCAGGCACGGAGGGAACATTCAAGATGAGAAGGCAGCTGCTATAAGGCACTGAAAATCCAGAGTCAGAATCAGAGCCTGGAGAGGAATGAAGGGCCCAGGCTTGGGCTGTTCCTCAAAATAGAGAAATTTAGCAATGGGAGAAGAGGGGTGAGGGATGTTTAAGTATGAGAAGGCCCTTGCTGTAAGGGAAGTGAAAAAACCTCCCCTTTTTAGATAGGAAGAAACTGAGGCCAAGCTAGGGTAGGTGACTTGCCCAGGGTCATACAGGTAATTAGCAAAGTCTGAATTCAATCCTATATCCTCCATTCTTGAAGTGGGGACTGGGGAAACCCAGGCAAGGTGGGGCAGGTTGGGCTTGCAAGGTCAGAACTATTTTTATAGTCATACTAAAGACATTTTAATTTTTAATATGGTAAATATAGATCAGTGTAACACACATAACTTAATAATTTTAAGGATTCCTGAAATCAGAAAGTTTGAGAGCTGCTGCATTATACTGTAATGCCTTTGAGGTAGCTTGGGACAATGACTGGGTGACTGTGTTAAATGAGAGAATATTGGTAAAGTGATTAGCCCAGTACCTGGCCCACAGTAGGCGCTTAATAAATATTTATTTCCTTCTGCCCTTAAGCATTCCATGGTTGTTGTTGTTGAGTTGTTTTCAGTCAATTGAAATGACATAGGCAAAGGGTTTTGTAAACCTTAAGCACTATATAAATGCTTTCTTGTTATTTAGTCATTTCAGACTCTTTAGGACTCCATTTGGGGTTTTCTTGGCAAGGATACTGGAGTGGTTTGCCATTTCCTTCTCCAGCTCATTTTACAGATTAGGAAACTGAGGCAAACAAGGTTAAATGACTTGCCCAGGGCCATACAGCTAGTAAGTTTCTGAGGCAGCATTTGAATTCTGGCCTTCCTGACTTCAGGCCTGGTTCTCTAACCACTGCATCATTTCAATGCCTCTCATTTCAGTGCAGGGCATCCCAGTTCCCTGTAAGCTCTGGGAACGGTTGGTCACCATCCAGTTTTGGAATAATTTTGCTGTTTTAGAATATGTTCTGAGCCAGACTCTTAGGGGAACCCCCCCAAATGTCTCCTAGACTGGCCCAGGGGAACTGTTTACTGTGTTGGAATTAGGCATATTCCTCATTGAGAAACATCATTGTGAACTAGCAACTAATAGATGGGTTGTCTAGTCTGTCCCCAAAGGAAGGAATAAAATTTGCATTCCAATAGAGCCTCCTTTTTAGTGAGACAGTCGAGAGTTTTCCTTGGCCATGGGCAGAGTTACAGATGGCAAATAGCTTATCCAATATTCACCATGAGAATTCCCTGAGCCAAGTGTCCAGACCTTTGTACCATTGTATTGGCCAGGGGTAAAGGAATTACATGAAGACTTGTTGATTCCAGACAGTGAAACCTGGCTTTCTGGTCTTAATGAAGTGCTAAAGAAGTGAAGGAGGAGGAAAGTGAGGTTCATAGAGATCAAATGACTTGTCCTGGGTCATGGAGTTGGCAAGGGGATGTCCGAGCCAAGCCATCATATTCACAGCAGATCTAAAGAGTTAGCATCCCCTTGAGTCTCCTTTCTGCCTTTGACAAAGCCGACAGGACCTGTTCAAATGAATGTGAGCAGGGGGGTGAAATATGGCAGAGAAAAGTATTTATTCCAGTGAGAAAACTATTTTGAGTTACTGTTACATATCTCTTCTCTCACATTTTTCAGGTTGGGGGAGGGGGAAGCAGAATGAGAATGAAGAGAAATTTCAACATACAAATTCTATCCTTGAGAAACCACTCCTGAGGAAATTTAGTTTGCTCATTTTTCAGATGAAGTCTGATCAAGTTCTAAGTTACTTGGTGGTTGTTACGCAGCTAGTTAAGAAACTGAACCAAAACTAAGACCCAGGTTTCCTAGCTCTCTAGTCTATTGCTTTTAATAATAACTCTACTTTGGCTTGTCTCACAAATGCCACTGAGTTATGGGATGATAAGTGTGGTTAAGATGGCCGGAAGATGATGATGGTAGAATTGTTGGCTTTGGCTATAAATAGGTGTTGTAAGGAAGAACTTAGTATTTTTCTGAAAAGATAACGCATTTTTTGAAGTACACAGAATATTCCAGGCAAAAACATCCTCATTTGGAAACATTTCAGTGTTACTGTGTAAATAAATCATGCTAAGACATTCTCTTCAAGTTTTTATCCTCTTTGGGAGATAAGAACAGAGAAAACCAATAAGGTTTTGAAGTCGGATTCAGAGGAGGAGGTGGTCTTAGGAATTTCTCACATTTTTTGGTTGGGGATAGAATTAGGAAAAGAATTCCCTTCCTTTCTATGCCCTTCCCCCACAACTTCCCCTACCCCAGGTTCCCGTTAGGAGCTTTCCTGGGAGATGGCCCTGTGAATTATGCATCATGGGCTTTTAATATAAAATTTTAAAACACAGCATACTACATCTCAATACAGAGCTTTGGGTGTTTTAGGCACCAATTTCTTGTGTGCTTCAGTTAAAATGGAATGATTTAATTGAACTCAACAAATATTTCTTAAGCATGTCAGCAAGACTGGTTGAAGAGTGGCTTTCTGAGTCTGAAAAACTGGTCTCCTTACGTTTCCTGCCTTTGAAATTCTGGGCAAGTTACTTGACTTCTTAGTGCCCCAGACAACCCTTTAAGAACAGAGAAGTCTCAACATGAAAGATTATTAATTCAGTGCTTAGCACGGTACCAGGCACTTCAGTATTCAATAAATGTTTATCAGTTGATTCGTTGGTAAGTTGTGGAACATTTTCTGATCTGCATTGGCAGAAGGGTTTATCTCTATGCCAAAGAAATTCCAGATCCAGACCAATCCACTGGTCAACCATCTGAGGCACCAGTCAATGTAGGCCTGGGAATACAGTGTCAAAAACATCAGAACCTCTGGTCAGGGAGCTTGCCTTTCATAATAGCCCAAAGAAATTGTACATGTGATTTTAATTGTGCATGCTATTGTGGCCTGGCAGATAAATAGCTGTCTTTTTTTTTTTTAAAGAACAGTCAGGATGTTTCAAGCAGCTATCTGTCAGTTCAGTTAATCCACCTTATTAAGTACTTTCTATGAGCATGATTTGGAGTAAATAATAAACTTTGCCTAAAGAAGACTATGTGATAAAATTATCTGTTATTAAGTAATTTCAACTCAATTTAATAAATATTTATTATTTCATCAAGGCATGGTGCTAGTCTTGATACAAAGACAGAGTGGGCGGAGGAACCCTACCCTTGAGGTGTTCACATTCTTCCTGAAGGAGAACATGAGTAAAGTCTAATAAGGCTGTCCAGTTGAGTTAACAGAAGGAGTCATTGGAGATTTAACCCAGTATCTCCCCTAAACAGTCTGCGGGGCGCTGGTGGGACTCATGGTGTCATTTAGTCATTTTCAGTCACATCTGACTCTTTGTGACACTGTTTTGGGTTTTCTTGGCAAATAGAGTGGTTTGCTATTTTTTTCTCTAGCTCATTTTACAGTTGAGGAAATTGAGGCAAAGAGGGTTAAGTGACTTGCCCAGGGTTACACAGCTAGTAAGTGTCTGAGGCTGAATTTGAATTCAGGGAGATGAGTCTTCCTGACTCCAGGCCCAGCATTCTATCCATTGTGCCACCTAGCTACCCAAGTAGTGCATGTCCTTTTGAAAGTAGTGTTGCTTCTGCATTATTTGAAGTAAGGATATAGTATTTATTCAAATCAGAGATAACTCCCAGGAAAAAAAAAAAGACTTGGTTATAGAATTTGCTTTTATATTACTATTTGAGTATAGATGTACAGGCATGCCCCAACTGACTAAAAGTTTGTTTGTAACCTATTTGGAATTTAGAATACATTTTCCCCATAAAAACTATGTTCAATGTACTGTTTAGGTGTTAAACAGAAGTCAAGGAGCTGGGGGAAGAAAAGGAGCTCAGGTAGCAGGGTGAGCAGTGGTATATGAGAAAGTAAGTCAGAGATTGCTCGAATCTGCTATCTGGGCATCCACCTAAAGCATAGTAGCAAAGCATCCCTGAGGAGCGGTATGGGATGAGAAGAAGCTGGGATGCTGCTCACATTCACCATCTTTACACTATCCACATCTTCTCCCTTCAACCTGGGAAGAGAAAGCACCATTTTTGATTAAAGTATTGAAGGCATTGTTGTTTGTCCTTCATTCTTGAAGAGGACCATGACCTCAGAAAGGTGATGCCATGACTTGTAAGTGAATTGGATTTAAATGAGGGAGGGCTGTGTAAAGTCACTAGCCTCACTTTCTCCTCTGGAGCCATCTGGGTCCAGTGGCAAGATATAGATCAGGACAACTGGAGATGATCCCTGATTGAAGGCATGATGTTCACCCAAATGGAAATGAAGCCCGTAAGTGTTTTGGTTTTAGAAAGGATTTGTTTCCCTCCCCTGCCTGGCTACCTTAACTGGATTTGGATGTGACCAAGGCAAGTGTTTTACCAAAAGAGGTACTGACAGTGAACTAGAAAGTCATATTGATCATTATATATAATCAAGAGTTAATTATATTCTAAAGCTGTTTAACCTTTGAGGTAATGGAATGAATGCATCCATCATATATTAAACAAGCATTTAAACGCCAGATACTCTGCTAATAATAAGTCTATATTTAGAAAATGTGCACAGCTAGGTCCCGAATAGTGCAAATAATGAATCCTGTGAAGTGGTCACATGTATCTGAATTATCACTGTGTGAAGCTGTGATTATATAAAATGTGGTCGCTGGTTTTAGTCCATTGGAAATATTCAGTGTGAGTTCAAATAATGCACCCACTTCCCAGGATTCATTATTCACTAATCAGAACCCTGCTGTACAGTCTGTCTCATTACAAATTTGAGAGTTGGCTAGAGAGTAGGATTACCTTTTTAAAAACACAAATTATAAAGTAAGATGATGACGTGCTAGTCTCCTAATAGGTCACTACTTTATTTAGATACTTTAAAAGATCTCTTCAGGGGCAGCATGGTGCCATGGATGGAAGGATGGTCTTAGAGTCAAGAAGAGCTAGGTTCAGATCCTACCTCTGCTGTATGGTTGTGTGACCATCAGCCAGCCATTTAGCTTCTCTGTGCCCCTTGTTACAGATGAATTGATGATCTGTGTTAATAGAGAGAATTTCCATCTGCCAATGAAATCACAAGTGGATCAAAACAAAAAAAAAGAGCCAATATTTGATTGGCATGGGCACAGTCCTTTGATTTCAATCACAGGGATTCTAAAGCTCATTTTTTCCTTGAATTTCTCTCCCATGTCTTCCTATAAACTAAACACTACGTAGGCTCCATTTAGAACTTTAGGGATTACCTTTTTGTCTTTTCTAGACAAAGAATGCTATCCAGATGTGGAATGGGCCATATCAGGAAGTAGCGGATTCCTTTTTGTTAGAGACACTCAAGTAAACACTTAGGTTGTGGAACGATTCTCATTCCAGGTATTGGATGGCTTATATCCCTTCCAAGGCCCTTTTTTACTCTGAGATTCTGTGGTTCTGTTCTGTAGTGGAGAAGAACATTGTTTTATAGTCAAAGATTACACTTCCAGCCTAGACCAACCCTGGATGTAAAATGAGCCAAGGGGCATAACCGGTTTAATCCAAACTCATGCAGCCCCCCTAGAACAATTTCTTAAGATGGGCCAGACGCCATGGACAGCATACGTAGTGATGACTGTGATGCTGTAACTGAACATAATCTACTTGAAAAAGGAACTGTTTTGTGTCTTTTATCTTCTGTGCCTAGAAAAATAGTCTTTACATAATAGATGCTTGATGATTATTTGTTATATTAAATTGAAGAACAGGTAAATAAATGAATGCTTGAATTATGTGAAATTTCATTTTTAAGTGGCTTAGGTGGTTTCTTCTTTTTATACCTCGATAACATTTAAACCCCTACCTGAAATCATTTTGACTTTGCTGTCCACTTGTAAATAGATACTACCCATTGATTTTGTTTAAAATTGTAGTAATAACTATGAGATGAATCCTATTAATAGGAAGATGTGATAGTTCAGTTACAAAATATATTTACTTCTGAAGGTGGTTCCAGTCAGCTGATGCATTTCAAAATATAAATAGCTGTTTATCACTGGGGGATCAACAGTAAGAATGTTGTGGTATGAAGGGACCAAAATGGCAATTCAGGAAAAGTGAGTGCTTGTTCTAACTCTACTGCTAAGTTTAACGTGTTATCTTGACCAAATAATTTCCCTGTAAGATGTAATGGCTAGACAGAAGCCCTTCTAGGTCTAGCATTCTAATCCATCTCTTCAAAATCTAGGAAGAGGTTTAAAAAAACAAGCCTATCTGAATCCAATATGAATCACATAAATTGTGTTTTTGAAAACCAAGACAACCCTTTAAATTTTTTGTGTACATCTTAGTAAAATTTAAAGTACTGAGCTTTTCATTTGAGCTATAAACTATGTGTTAAATTGGGATGGAAAGCAGGGAATTTAGGGGAATGCAAATCTACCACCTCTCTAGTATGGAAATTACTAAATAGTTTGCAAATGATTCAGCAATTGCACACTCTTACTTCTCCAAGGAAATTATTCCATTTATATTACTGCTGTCAAGTGCTGAAGTCATTATGTTGAATTATTTACTTAATAATCTCCTAAAGACCAACTATGGGATGAAGAATGGGCAACAGGCCATAAAAATTCTGCTAAAAGAATGGTTTAGACATAGGGGAGACATGAGAAAATACGGTCCCCAGTTACTAGTGAGGACTTGTTTATTCCACATAGAATACCAGGTTCCCTGGGGACTTTGGCTCCAATTACTTATCTGCTCCATTGGTATGTACAGGCCTCTTGAGGTCAAAACTGATTCTCTCCTGATCTGTTAATGGATAAGAGCTGAGTATTGATTTCCCTGAGGTAACCTAAGAGGCAAACCTGCCAATGTTTGAGCTGTCCAGTTGAGAGAAAGATATACATTATTCTTGTGAAGAGACCTGGAAAGAAAGGGATCCTTGAGTCTGTGTGATTGTCCCCACCAGTATTTCCATGCCAGGAAAATATAAGAAGAAAAACAGTAAACTATTTGATTGATATTAGTGCTAGGCGCCAGGCCTCTAATGATAGGTTGCAACCTTGGTCTTCACTCTGTCATACCTTGACCATGGGAAGGCTCTGGACCTTGAGGCAGCCCTCAGTTCTAAGGGACCCTTTATACTCTAGCCACTCAGGGGAATCAATGCAGATCTGATAAGCTTGGGGCAGTAAGACCCAGAATAGGTTATTTTGTCCTGAAGACCTCTTTCTCTCCGTTGCCTCTCCAGGATTTCAAGATTTTCCAATTTGAAATTCCCTGAACTGCCTCTAAACTGCCCTGTAACATGGAAGCCTTTAATAGTTGTCCTTACCCAAAGATGCCCCCAGTACATTGCAAAGGTCCATCTGCCTTCCATGTGGGTATTGCACAAAAGGGCTGTAAAATAGCAATTTATTTCTATTTTTAACAAGAAAAGATGGCCATTCTCCCAGCCCTGCCCAAGATAAAAGAGAGACATTTATCAAGGCCTGACTGTGTTTGGAAATAGTTGGAGTTGTAACCATTTGCCTGGGGAGGTTGTGTTCACCCCATCTCAGTCTATCCAAGGCAAGAGGAAGCTGAATCTGAATCACTCTCTAAGCAGGCAAATTAGTTTAGGCTGGGTTTTTTATGATATATGAAACTAGTGTTGAAGAAATTTCAGATATCAGTCCAATAAAGACTCATAGCAACCTCCCAGTCATAAAGGACAGTGTAGATGGTAGGTAGGTAATATTTCCCTTTCCTTTACAGAGAGGAAATAGGTGTAAACTGAGGGAGGAAGGGAAGGATCCAGAATTAGGAATCATAGGACCTCCTCTCTCCCCTTCTCATTTCACAGATAAGAAACAGGGCCTCAGAGAGGAGAGTGGTGGCTTGTCCAAGGTCAAAATAGTAGTCACTAAGTAATAAAGTCCAAGTGTGTTTTACTGGCCACTATACCATGTGGAGGAGAACATTTTGGCCAATGATCTCTGACATTGAGATGGACTCAACCAGGTGTACTGCTCCATCAAATCAGGTCTGTGCCTTAGTGTTCTTCTCCAGGAGAATAGAAAGTTTGCTGCCCACTCTTTGAGATTATGTCCAATTGAGCTTGTCTATATCTGGTTTGCATATAGTTATTTACATGTTGTCTCCCCCATCTGAGAGCTTCTGGAGTGCCTGGACCGGTTTTCTGCCTTTTTGTATCCCCAGCACTTCACATAGTGGTTGGCACATGACAGACACCCAGTAAATGCTTGTTGACTTGAAACACGCTAGAGGGCGTAACTGCCTCCCTTGTGGAATGAGGTGCCAATGGCTGTGTTTTCAGAAGGATCTGGGACTGGCTACTTTTGCCTGAGCTGTGCTGGGGATTCAGGAGGACCAAAGGAAGAGGCATGGGTTGAGTGGAGAAGAAAGCAAAGACACAGATGAGGATAGAAGTGGCCCCACTGGTAGTGTGGGCACTGGATGAGCAGGAGTCATGCAGAAAATTCCACTTAGAGTGAGATGTGCTTGAGTAGTCTTCAGAGATGCTGAGTGACTAGAATGCTGGTCTTTGGGTCGGGAAGACGTGGGTTCAGACTCTACCACTATGTGTGACCTGATCTCTCTGAGTGACTTGACCTTTCTAGTTAGTGGGCATTGATTAAGCCCCTATTATGTATGGTCACTGTGCTAAGTACCTGTTTAAGTGACTTGTCTAAACTTCAGTTTCCTCATCAGTAAGCATTAAGCTTATATGATGCGCCAGTCATGAGAATACAAAGGAAACAATTCCTTATCTTGAAGAGTCTGTGTATAGAATAAGTTTCTGCTACAAAAATCCAGCCTCATTTGGGGCAGGTGAGACTGGCAGCTGGGGATGAGGAAAGGACTCGTCAAACATGGGCTTGAACTGAGTTTTGAAGGAAGATGAGGTGGAATAACACTGTGGTCCATCTGCTTCTCAGGGCTCTTGTCAAGCCCTAGTGAGCTAATATAAGTAAGCTCATTGAAAACTTAACAACACTGTGTAAATGTCATTCATTATTATTGTTGTCATTCATGCTTCTCACACCTCTCCATGAGTGGAAACAGGCTGAAGGGACTTGGCAAAAAACTATACCGGGAGAACAAGGATATGTAAAAACAAAAGGATCTAGGCTGGAGTAGATTAGGAGCCAGGCACACAAACAGAAACCAAGAGAGCACAAGGACCAGATGGATGGAGGAAGGCAGGATGGCCCTTCAGTCTTTCCAGAAATGATTACCGAGCACCTATTCTGTGTAAGGTACTGTGCTAGTTACCATGGGAGATATACGTGAATCAGACTTAATTCTTGCCCTCAAGGAGCTTACAATTTAGCAGGAGAGATAAGACATTACACACATGTGACTGTAATATAGGAAAAAAATGTTACCAGTGTCATGACAAGCAAAGTGCTATAGGAAGGAAGCAAACAAGTATCTATTAAGCACCTACTATTTGCCAGGCACTGTGCTAAGTGCTTTACAAATATTATCTCATTTGATCCTCACAACAACCCTGGGAGCCAGGTGCTATCATTATCCCTATTACAGTTGAGGAAACTGAGACAAAGGTTAAGTGACTTGTCCATGGTCCCACAGGTAGCAAGTGGCTGAAGTCAAATTTGAACGCAAGTCTTCCTGACTCCAGGTCCAGTGCTCTATCTACTAGACCACCTTGTTGCACAGGACAGAGACCACTTCTTCATGGGGTGATAAGTAAAGTCCTCATGGACTTCACCCATTTAGCCTGAGACTTCAAAGATAGTGTTGATCAGTAGAGATGTGGGTTGGGAAAGAAGGGGCTTCATTGTAAGTGGTAGGTAGCACCTGAAAAAAGGTCTAGAAGCTGAAGGAGAAGGTGGTCCAGTGGGAGTGGGCTCAGGAAAACAGATAGTACTTATACTAAAAGCAAGGAAAAGGCCCAGGTGCTGAGGCAGCTTTCTTTACCCGCCTCACCTGTTTTTCTTCTCCCGCCTCACCTGTTTTTCTTCTCCCACCCAGGGGAAGGTCTGAAGGCTTGAAGTCAGGGAATGAATGAATGAATGAATGAACTTCCTTTAAGTCTCAGCTACACTGTCACCTTCTGCAAGAAGCTTTTCCTAGTCTCCCTTAAAGCTAGTGGCCTCCCTCTGAAATTACCTCCAATTTATCCTGCATATATCCAGTTTGTACGTAGTTGTTTGCATGTTGTCTCCTCCATTAGAATGAGAATTCCTTGAGGGGCAGAGACTTTGTATCTCTAGCTGCTTAGCCCAATGCCTAGCACATAGCAAGCAAGTGGTTAATAAATAATTATTGTTTGGTGAAAAAGCACTTAGTAACAGCTTGCTTTGAGTCAAGCTTCTGCTTACCAATGGGAACACACATAGAAAAAACAAGTTAGCCCCTATCCCAAGGAGTTCACAGTTTAAGGGGCATGAGCAGCAGTGAGGGTGAGAGAGCAGTGAACAGAAATAATTCTCTAGTGGAGGTATGTACCTGACACTGCTCGGAGCCCTCAAGTACTAGGCTTGCCTGACTCCTGAGGTCGGTTTCTCATTTGAAACCTCCCAGCATTTTAGGTAGATGCATGTCCTGCAATACTCAGGGCAACTATGTAGGAGAGGGAAAGGAGCCTCCTACCTTGGAGAACATTTGTCTGCCTCAGAAAAGTTAGAAGGTATTTGCAGATGTGCATAACAATTAGAAAAGATAGATTTTTTTTCCAGGTCTGCTTTTATACCTTTATGCCTACACTGAATTCCTAGCCACCCAGGATTCTATACCACTAGTCTCACCTTCTCGGCATTGCTTGATCACTTCAATCATTAATACCGTAGAACAAGGGTGGGCATGCTTTGACCTATACACAACCCCATTTTTGGACAGGTGCCCTTGCCAGGCAAGTATGTGAACCAAACTCCTAAGTGTCTTTTCAGAGAGAGCAGGAATCCAGCCATTCTAAAACACTCCATTGCAGGACCAGAATGTATGGACACTGTCAGAGCCTGAGCCCTGGGTTTTTGTATTATGAGCTATTAACAGCTTAATGCAGCTTTCTTATTTTATGTGAAAGGAATAAGAATCCAAGAATAACAGTGAGGTCATTTGAAAACATAGCATATAGCTGCCCATTAAACTTCCTTTTCAATATGTATTTTGTTCAAAATATAATCTGAATAGAACCTGAATGCATAATTTTGTAATGAAATGTAGTATGCTTCTTTTCAGAGGGAGGAGTCCCTCCTGGCATTCCTATGTCAGTCTTCCCTGTTCATCCCAAGTTGGCTCTTTATTCAGTTAATATGAACATCTTGTATGTTTTAAAATGACAGGTAATGAAATTCGATTCAACCATCTGTGAAAGATGGTTTGTCTCCTTTGGGGAGAGAGAGAGAGAGAGAGAGAGAGTGAGTATGTATGTATGTGTGTGTGTGTTTCTTTTCATTTGGAGCTCTGAGCTGTTTGAAATGTGCTCCTTTGAGCACCTGTGTACTTTATAGGGGAGTTCTTAAACTAGTTTTTCATTTACATTTTAAATACTCCATGTTAGCAGATATCTAACTTACTTGGTACCATGCTTGATTTATCTCTACTTTAGACGAAAGCACACACCTCTCGCTTTCAGGGCTTCCTAAAAAAGGAGTAGGCCCAGCTTTCTTCCCCTTTTTTCATCTTGGCCCAGTTATTCCCAATTACTTCTCTCATCTAAGAAAGCAGAGTTCCAAATAGTTGCTGACTATAAATGAATTCACATGTATGTGACAAGTGTGCAAGAGAAGCGGTGATGTTTGCATTCCCAGTCCCTTGACAAAGTTGTGACTGAATATAGTTGATGAAAACAGCTGGCTCCTAGTGCCTCACACTGACTTGCTTCTGCTTGGTATTCCAAGAAAGGCAAAGCTCACTTGGGGACAATGCTGCTGTACCGTCAAACCTCCTCTTGTCAGATTTGCTGGGAACTGAATGGGAGTGAATTGACTTTAAGCAAAAGTGTCTATGAGGCTGTGTTATTTCTTAAAAGATTAAGTTTTTCGGTACTAGTAGTCATGCTGGCTGGATAGTTTTACAGCTTAAAATGAGATCCATTAGAGATTGGTTAACTAGTACCATTTCCAAATTCACAAGTTTTTGCTTGTATAACCAGCAGTGGCCTGACAATGTGCCCACAGCAGGTGTGCTTGTCCCCGGGTCTGGTATGAGCACATCACTGTTTGCTTCCAGAAATGATTGTGGTATTAAAAGCTTCTGGTCACTTTTATGGAACAGCAGCAGGCTCAGGAGAAACCCTCCTCTTCTGTATAGAGGATGGGACAGTGGGGGACAAATATTCCCTAGGCCAGAACTTGAAATGGAAGGTCTCATTTTCTTCATCTCTAACCACTCTGGTTCTGCAAATATTTTGCTGAACAGAGTATGTGCAATGACTCCATAAGTGAGAAATTTGGGAAATGGCTCCCCTTCTTGCTAGTGACAAATAGATCCCTAATGGGAAAGGAACTCCCTTCCCAAGTCCCCCTGAAGGTAAGGGCTTTTCAAAGTATGTCAGATAGACCTGGAAACTGATTGGTAGCTGGTTCTAGTGAGGTAGGTTTTTACTAATTCTATTAATAGAATCAGCCACCTTGATTTTGGGGTGCTTTTGACCAATAAGGAAGGTATTGAAAGTCATTTTCCAAGTCATGTCCAACTCTTTGTGATGCCATTTGGGATTTTCTTGGCAAAGATGCTGGAGTGGTTTGCATTTCCTTCTCCAGCTCATTTGACAGATGAGGAAATTGAGGCAAACGGGGTTAAGTGACTTGCCCAGAATTACACAGCTATTAAGTGACTCCAAGGCCAGATTTGAACTCCCAAAGATGCTCCTTCCTGACTCCAGGCCCAGTACTCATCCACTGGCCACCTAGCTGCCCGGGAGATATCAAAAAGTGGACAGTAAGGGAACGAGAAAGAAAAAGCCTTGATGATCTATGATTGAGTGACTGTGCAAACTGATTAAATGCTAAAATCATGTGTGTGTTTGGTGATCTGGAATCAGAAGTAAGCAGTCTCTTTAGTTTCATTGTCACCAAGTAACAAATGGGGTTAAGCATTGGCCCCACCAGGGCCAGGGAATGGGACCATGAAGGGAGGTCAACTCATTGTTGTTTTGCTCAGTGTGACTCGTTTTCTTTCCCATTATTGACTTATCCCAGTCTTGCTATAACTTTAGTCAGTAAGCATTTATTAAATGTCTGTTGTGTGCCAGGAGCTGTGCTAAATGCTAGGCATGTATACATGAAAGAAATAAGTCAGTCAGTCAGTCCCTGTGCTCAAGGGGGCTCACAGTCTAATGACTTTAGGTGAGAGCATAGCATCTGTCATTCTGGCATTCTGGAAAACAGAGAATGAATCAGTAAAGCCCCCAGGGAAATGCTTTGTAAAACTTTTTCTCCAGAAACTTATTTGTGTGGGTGTCATTAGTTATTTTCTTTGGAAGAGAAATGTATATGACTCCAATAACATGTCTTGGAAACAAAATCTCAACAAAATAGGCATCTTCTAAGTTAGCATGTGGTCTATACATCCCTTCAGCAGTGAGATTTTTTTTTTTTTAAGGAAGAACTAAATCACATTAAGCAAATTTCCAGAGAGTGTTGAAATGTTCTGGTCATACTGAAATATCATAGTCTCAGATTTCTAGAACTAATTAGCCCATTATCTGGGGGATTGGAAATATACTGGCACCTCACTTATAACATTATAAAGTTGGATTCCGTATTTGATGGCTTTTAAAGTATGGTCTAGAGGGAATTTGGTTATTAAAACACCAAATGGAGCTCACTGGAAGGTGTTTCACTTATAATTTGATCCTAGAATATGGATCCCCAAGACGATGGGATGATATTTTTTTTTTACTGTGGTGGGGATTTTTATAGGGATAATATTTGACTTGTACTGGATTTCACTGTATATTAAATGCCTTCTTAATGTGGCCCAAGATTGCATTAGTTTGTTCACACTGCCAACTCATGGAACTTGCAGTTTCCTTTTAAAACTTCATCTTTTCAGAACAACTCCTGTTTAATCATGCCTTCTCCATTTTATACTTGTGAGGTTGATTTTTTTGAAGTGAAGTAAATAATTTTACATTTATCCCTGATGAATTTATCTTATTAGATTTAGCCCAGGACTGAAAGACCTGTCAAAGTCCTTTTGGATTCTGTCACCCAAAGTGTTAGCTTTCTGTCCCTTCTGGCATGGTGTCATCTGCAACCTTGTTGAGTATATACCTCTACACTTTTATCCAGGTCATTCACAGTCATTATAAAAAATGGTAAACAGCACTGGTCCAAGCCCCTTGCCCCACTGACATTGAGCTATTATTAACTACTCTTTGAGTTTGTTAGTACTGGCTGTGCAATTGGTCCCCAATTTGTATGTGTATTATTGTCTAAGCCATATCTTTCTGTCTTTTCTACAGCAAATGTATCAGCCATTTTATCAAAAGCTTTGACAAAATTCAGATAAATTGTATCAACAGCATTTCACTTACCTATTAATTTAGTCATCCTGTCAAAAAAGGAAATGAGTTTATTCTGATGTGACCTTCCTGACCTGACCCACGTTGGCTTTTTATAGTCACCATTTCCTTTTCTAGAATTCAGCAATCATCTTTTAATGATCTGTTCTAGAATTTTCCCAGGAGTTGAAGTCAGACTTACTGACTTATAGTTTGCAGACTGTTCTCTCTCCCCATTTTTTCTGTTATATTGGGACCCTTCCTCTTCTCCAAAATTGTCATACTTCTCTTGTTTTTCATGATTTTCCTAATATTGCTCACGGGCTCAGAAACCACATCTTGCAATTCTTGTGTGGATGTTTCCCAAGCCAAGTCAGCAAGCATTTTTTAAGCACCTACCATGTGCCAGGAATTTTATGTTAAGCTTTAGTACAGAGAAAGGTAGAAACAGTCCTTGATTTCAAGAAGCTCACAATCTAAGCAGGGAAATGACTTGCAAACAACTATGTACAAACTAGCTGTATACAGGATAAATTGGGGGTGATCTTAGGGAGAAGGCATTAGCATTATCAGGGGCAAGGAAAGGCAAGATTTTAGCTGAGACCTGAAGCAAGATGGGAGGTGGTGATGTGGAGGAAAAGCATTTAAAGCTTGGGGGAACGGTCAGTGAACATGCATGAAATGGGGAGAGGGGCTTGCAGGAAAAATAGCAGGGAGGCCATACCCTCCCTCGAAGCTTGCCTCCCATATACACTGGGTATGTCAGCATGTACAGAATGATTTGGGCATGCTCTCCCTTTTAGAGGGCTTTCTTTGTATCTCCAGTGCTTAGCACAGCACACTGTATAGAGTAACCAGGTGATGAATGCTGAGGATACCAGCATTCCAGCCTTAGAAGTCTTGGATTCATCAAAGGCAGTTTGGTGCCCTAGTACTTAGCACAGTGCTTGGCACATAATTGGCACTTAAACAAATGTTGATTGATTATTCTCACTATCTCTTTACAGATCTTGCATGTCAATTCCCTGCTTATTGTTTTTGTTCTGTCATTTCCAGTGCAAAGGGTATCTACTTTGCAGAGATTTAAAGATTTCCAAAATGTTCTGTACCTCATGGGATCACAAATGAAATTTGGGTGAGAACTGTGGCCTGGATCCCTTTGGGGAGCAGTCCCAAAAGAGATCTTTAAGAAGTGACAAACATTGTTCTTTCTCTGCTTGCTCTTTGGGGTGTGTATATGTAAGTGGGGTCTCAATATCGGGGCATTTTTTTTTTACTTCCAATCTTAGTCAGTGACTGGTACATGTTGCTCAGGCTCATTATTTAGATTCTGGTGTTCTTGGGCAGGGAGGTAATGGCTACCTCTCTTAGATGTGAGGGTTGTGTTCATGGCTCACAGGTTGGTTGCCATGCCCCTCCCATTCCCATCTTCGTTTTCCATTCAGATTGATTCTTCCTTCCTTAATATCCTGGAAGAACATCCTTCAGGCTTGTTATGAATCATTAAAGGGTTGGAGCCAAGGTTCTTGCATTTTACAAGAATGTCCAATCTCCTTTATCTGACCTCTTCCTGTACTGGAGCTGTTGTCTTACTTCCCCTGAGGGCCTAGAATATGCTTTTTTAAATAAAAAGAAAGGAGGGGGAAAAACCCAAAAACAACAAAATCAAATTGCCTGATGAAGAACTTGTTCTGATTTTTCCCAGGCAAGAGAAGGGGGCGGGGGTGGGGGGGGGAGCAGCTGTTAGCCTGAGTCTTGGCCTGAAGTTTCTCCCTGCAAGGTGCACTAGGTCACCATTAGGAGGCCAGGCCAGTAGACACATTATCAAGGCACAAGAGGCCATTGCTGCTCTCCTCTCACCTCCTTCAAACAGAGTGAAGGTCTCATTCTCTCACAGCACTATAGGGTACAATAGGCAGGATAAGGGAAGGACCACTTTCCCCCTTTAGATCCTGTTGCCCTCCCAAGATAAGCTTGACATTTTGGTCTTGTTTCATTTGTCCTTTAAAGTTCTAGATGTAAGGAGTGGAGTCCTTGGATACCACCAGAAAAAATGAGAGAGACTTGCCCCAATCATACTTTTCACAATGTAGATGATTCTGGCCATACATTTCATGGAAAGAGGCTGCTTCTGCCCATGTGGAAGGATTTGCCTTCTTCTAGAAGGTCCTTCGAGTCTCTCACATGGTTGCTTCCTTCTTAGGTGATCTGAGCGTGGGCCAAAGCCCAGATGGAAGAGAAGTATTCCTGCCAAATCAGCATCATTGAATATTTATGGAACTAAACAGAGTGACAGATTGGCTTGCAGAGATTATTTGAAAGAATGCATGGCCTCATGAAGAAGTTAGCTTCTGAGGGAGGGTTTAGGCTGGACACAGGGGGAGGAGAATTTTCTGGGATGAAGATGCCCCGAGGCGACTGCAGACAGCATTGTTTGGGTTAAACTTTGGCTGGGCCAGTGTGAACATGATCTCATGTTCCAAAGCTGTCACTGGAAGAATGCAGTGGGAATCTTGTTTCAGTTTTGTCTCCTTTCTCAATTCATCCGAGAGTCAGCTTAAATCTACCTTCTATGTAGTTACTAATGATTCTGATTTTATTTTAAAATTATTGTTCTAGGCCTAAAAGGATCTTCAAGTTCTTCATGAATAGAAATGAAGGCACATTCTCTGAGAATCTCAGGCATTTTTTAGCAGACCCTAAATTACCTATTGCTGGATCTTGGGGCAACAGTGTTGGCCAATTTTCTACCTTGCCTTTCCTTAATCTGCTCCAACTGAAGCCAGAGGTTCAGGGCAGGAGAGAACAGATCAAACTGAGGACAGCCAACTCTGCTTGTAGATTATGTAGATTATGATATGAGGGTATCGTGTCTAAGGAAGTCTGTGGTCCAACAAATGGAGAAGAGAAGAAAGGATGACAATGAAGCCTGAGACCATAATCCATCCCATTGGAAGTGGGAAGGAAAACAAATGTCAGTTATTCTGGCTGGGAACAGAGGGAATACTAGTGTTAGAGCAAGTATACTGGAAAGGTTTATTTTATCAAAGCACTGAGACCATGTACTCTGACTGTCTAGGTAAACATGAATTTTTTGGGTTGTATGCCCAGCTCCAAGAGCTAGCTTTGTGACCCTTCTCTGGTGTTTTGCTCTATTTTGCAGAAGAAAACTGTTATTTAAAGCATAGTGCATCATTCTTGGCCCTGGTGGATAATAGAGATACAAATAAAAAAAACCCAATGACTTGGTTTCTCTAATTTGAATAGCTTGAGAACAGACATGATTACAGCTATGTGGCAGGGGCTGGGTGCTTGGCCAAGGGCTCTCTTCCCCTTGTGGTTTGCCCAAGACTGTGAGAGTTGTCACTCCTTGTTCTAGCCACTTTTATGACCACAATACATCACCTGATTAAAGTACTTTCTGTTATTGGAATTGGTGATTCTGGGTTCTATCAGCTGGTTCTGTTATTGGAGCTGGTCATGTATAGATGAGGGAAGCAGCTGGGAATGCTGGAAAGAACATTGTCTCTGGAGCCAGAGGACTTGGGTTCAAATTCCCACTTCAGTTTCCTCATCGGTAAAATGTGCTGGTGTTGGCCCAGCTGGCCTCCAAAGGCCCTTCCAGCTCTAGATCTTTGAATCTGTGTCTAAAGTTGCTGCTTTGTGGAGAGCCACAGTGCAGGCTCAGACAGAGATTCCTTGCAAAATGCAATTCAGCAGTTGCCTTGATTCTTGGGAGAACCAGGCAGACAAAATGGGAAGCAGTCCCAATCAGAAAGAGGCTAGCCCTCTACCTTCTACAGAATGTGAGCCTCTGTGTGCTCACTGTCACACAAAGCATACTTCAGATGCCAGGTAGTTTTATGTGTCTGTGCAGAGCTTTAACTAGGAATTCTTGTGCCTGGGGTAAACTCAGTTAGGGGGAAGGGGAGAGCTTGGTATGTCTGAGGCCTTAGGCAAACAGTCCTAACTGCTTGCCTTTTCTCTTTTCCCTGTATATATAGTCAATGGGTTGGCTCACTAGAAACTGATTGGTAATCAAGTCAACAAGTGCTTATTAAATACTAGTGTGCAAGGTCTGTGATAAGTGTTGGGAATTTACAAAGGAGCAAAAAGTCAGTCCTTGCCCATAAGGATCTTATATTTCAGTGGGACAGACAACACATTTAAAAAAGGAAGCTGAAAAGTGTGTGTGTGTGTGTGTGTGTGTGTGTGTGTGTGTGTGTGTGAGTGAGTGAGTGAGAGAGTGTGTGTGAGAGAGAGAGAGAGAGAGAGAATGGATGAGAACCCATGCAGGGATATGGTAGAGGCTCCAAGAGTCAGGAGCAAAGCCTGGAGAGGAATGGAAGAATGAACATGACTTGTCTGGGCTCTTTCTTGAAATAGAGGTTCCTGGAGAAATTGATCAATCAGAGGAAAGAGGAGAGGGCAGCAGCACAAAGGATCCTCAAATGAGAAAGTCTTTGGGAAATGGTGGGGAAGGTATCTACCTGGCTAAAAAGGCTGCTGGAATAAAAAATCCTCCCTCTTCTGATGACAGGTCTAGTCTTTCTCCTTATGCTTTAGAGTATTTCAGTAGCTTCTAAAGCAGTTTCCTTGTTGCTGATCTCTCTCCTTGCCAGTCCCCCATTATGTTAGCATCCGATTGTCACCCCTTGTTCAAAACTATTCATCCTCCTTACAGCATCCCAAAACCTTCCCCAGCTTTACATCTCTTATTCTCCTGGACATAGGGTTGTTTTTTTTGTGTTTTATTGATATATTTTGTTTTTACATTACAAACTCTTACACATTATTCTTACTTTGTGAGAAGTCTCTTGTAACAAAGTAAAACAGTTAAGTATAAAACTAATAATAATAAATGACCTTGTCTAAAAGTGTAAGCAGTATTTCATATATATATATATAGCACCCTATACATACACACACACACTTAAAAAAAATTAACAGAAATCTATTTTCTCTTGTTCTCACCCTACCCCCATTCCACTGAAAAAGAAAAGAAAAACAAATATAGTGTAGCAAATGTGTACGGTCAAGCAAAACAAATTCCCTCATTGGCTGTATACAAAAATAGATATGCCTCCCTTTGCCCCCTAAATCTGTCACCTCTGCCAGGAGGTAGATCAACATATTTCATCATCAGTTCTCTGGAATCACAAATGACTATTTTGTTTCAGTGGTGTTTGTTTTTACAGTGTTGTTCTTAACTGTCTAAGTTGTTCTCATTCAATTCATTTCATTCTTCACCAATTTGTTGAAGTCCTAAAATTTGATCATTTTTATAACATAGATATAGTGATGTAAATTGCTTTGGCTCTGCTCACTTCAGGCTGCATCAGGTTATCAGTTCAGCTTTAAGTAACTAACTGTCTTTTTGAAATCATCTACTTCCTAATTTCTGAAAGCAAAATAGTATTCCATCACACTAAATAACATGTAACTAACCATTCCCAAGGGTTTGCTGGTAAATGTTTAACAACCAGCTGCCTGAAAAACACTCATCCTACTTTATTTTGGAGGCAGTCCATCAGGGTTAGCTGACTTTCCCAAGGTCACACAGCTAGTAAGTGTCTGGGGCCACATTTAAACTCAAGTCCTCCTAGGTCAGTGCTCTATCCACTGTTCCACCTAGCTGCCCTTCAATCTACTTTTAAGTTTAATCTGCATTATTAACTGCATTATTTTCTCCATCGCTTTCTGAAGTGTAGACATCCAGCAAAATCACAAGTCAAGTCCTGACTTGTAGCCTTTGCTAATTTCCAAGATATAAATGTTCACATGGAAATTTTAACAATTTGCTTTCAAGAGCCAGGTAAGCTGATTCCAGCCCTCCCCTGACTATTCTTCAACCGATGGCCATCCCCTTAGTTTACAGGGGTTTTGCCACTACAAAAAAAATTGTAATAAAAATTTTTACATATAAAAGACCTTCTATTTCTTTGCCCTTTTTGGGGGGGTGTAGGCCTACGTTTGGTATAGCTAGGTCAAAAGACATGCACTATTTAGTACCCTTTGTGTATAATTTCAAATTGCTTTCCAGAATGGTTGTATCCATTCATAGGTCCACCAACAGTATGTCAGTGTACCTATTTTCCCATAGCTCCTCAATCAAACGTTTATCATTTTCTTTTCTTTTCTTTTCTTTTCTTTTCTTTTCTTTTCTTTTCTTTTCTTTTCTTGTCATCTTTGCTTCTCTGATGGCTGTAAGGTAGAATCTCAGAATTGCTTTGATTTGCATTTTTCTAATGAGTAGTGATTTGAAGCATTTTTTTTCATAATACTATAGAAAGCCTAGTCTCTTCCCTTCAGAATTCTGTTCGTATCTTTAGATCATTTATCAATTGGAGAATGGCTGTTCTGTACTTCACAGTCTTCCTCTGTAAAATGAGGTTGGATTAATTGATTCCTGAAGTCTTTTCTGTCTCTAAATCCATGATCTCATTATGAAGATGTACTCTTTCATCTTAGCTCACAGTAGTCTCACAAAATCGCCTATGAGTTAGGTGCTGCTGTAATCCTAGCCCTATTTTATAGATGAAGAAAGAGAGTTGGGGAGATCAAGGCCCTTACAGTATGGTCACACAGCTCCAGTGCGTGTCCAAGTTGGGATTTGGACCCAGGCCTTGATGACTGCAACTCTTTGCCCATGCTTTCTTTTGCTTGGAACATCCCTTGCTCCAACTCTGCTCCAGTCAAAATTGCATCCCACCTTCAGTGACTGGGTCAGATGCTACTGTCTCATCACAGCTTTCCCTAATTCTCCCCAACTTGGAGCCTCAACTAGAAATCTTTACTTCAGAGGTCATGTAATTGTGCATACAGCTTTTACAGGTGAGGATGGCTTCAAATTGCTTACAGTAATCATGACAAGCAGCCAAATGATGCCTTCCCTTTAGGGTGCCCCCTTCCCACACACATAATGAGATCAAGATCAGGGGGCATATGGCAGTTCCTTCATCCTTATGTGTGGGGCGTGACAGAAAGGTGCTGGGAGCCAGTCTGGACCAAGTAAGCATGCTAGGCGTACTTCACAGCTTAGAAACCTTCTGATGACCCCTGCATGCTTTCTCTACCAAAGTTACCGTGTCTCAAGTAAGTATCCCTCCAACACCACCAACTTGCTTCAGGTGCAAAAATAGGTAGTTATTCTATTATCTTCAGAGCTGCGTACTATGTCTCTCAACTCCTAGTTTTAAGATTAAAGAGGCTGAGAATTGGATACCATAGTCTTGCTTTAGACATAAGAAATTCCAGTGAGAAGAGTGCATTTAGACTGTGTTTGGGGAGAGAGAAACGGGGAGAAAGGAAGAGTGGAGTTTTCTTTTGACTACTTATTTTACTTTCTTGATAAATATGAATTTATGAACTGTAGATCTTGGTGATACTGTTTTGAGAATGGCTTTATTTTTCTGCTGCCCTTCTTAAATTTATAGCCCCCATGGAACTGAGATAGTAGAGTTCAGTTCAGTGCCAGTGTAATGTCCAGATCTTTATGTTAACTCCCAGCTTCAGTCCTTCTTCCTTCACTGCTCTTGGTAGCCAGAGCTGTTTGGCAAAAGCTGCTAGTTTAGAGCTCAGTTGGCTGCATGGTCTCACCTCCTTGCCTTTCTCATGCCTTTTGTCTGTGGAGGTGCTCATGAGTGAGAAAGAGCCAAAAGGTCCATGGCTTCTGGAGAGGAGAAGCAAGAGCTAGAGAGATTCACAGACTAGATAACCAGACCCTGAATAATGGACAACTGGCAGCTTGGGTGGCTTTACAGTGTGGGAGGAAGAATGTTTATTTCTTGATTTATTTTTCCTTTTACTAGCTAATGAAAGCCATTTAGGTGTAGCTTACTGGGATCTGTGATGTGTTTTTGTTTTAAAATGAGAGCTTCACAGATATTGCATGTGTAGTGTTGTAGTTTTCTTTTGATTCAGTTTTTTTTTTTAAACAAAATGTTTGGTATGTGGGCTCCCCCCCCCTCCCGCTCCCTTCCAGTTGGCAGAACCCACAGCCCACTGACTAAATGTTTTCTGCACCTGTTTGCCACGTGTGGACCCTCCCTCCTACTCTGCCTGCAACTTGAGGGTCTCAGGCTGGCGTTCCAACCATTTCATTGTCTCAGATGGGGTCTGTGAGGAAGGAGGAGGTAGGGGAGGGGTGCTTGCCTTGGAATCCCCAGAGATCTGGCTTACAACAATTCCTGTAGTTGTGTGACTATTTGTAACATAGGAGTAACACCTGATAAGTTTGCCATGAGGATCAAATGTGATTATGTGTGTACGGTATTTTATAAACAGGAAAACACTACATGTGTCAGCTATTATTAGTGTTACTCTTTAGACTAATCTTAGCTCTGCTTCAACAACCTCTAAACATGGCCTTCCACAGGAAGCTGGGGTTTTTTGGTGCTAGGTGAAGGGGCAGATATAGGGACCTGGACCTGAGGTTTCTTGGTGTAGGGAGCTCCTGGGAACTCCCTCTACCAACCGAGACCAGCAGCTTTTCTGCAAGGGAGGGCCTTTTTAAAAAAATTAATTAATTTTGATTTTTCAACAATCACTTTCATAAGCTTTTGAGTTTTAAATTTTTCTCCCCTTCCCTCCCCAGGACGGCACTCAATCTGATATAGGCTATACATATACATTCCTATTAAACATATTTTCACATTAGTCATGTTGTAAGGAAGAATTAGAACCAATAGGAGGAACCACCAGAAAGAGGAAACAAAACAAAACAGAACCAAAAAAATAGCAAATAGTATACTTCGATCTGCATTCAAACTCCATAGTTCTTTCTTTGGATGTGGATAGCATCTTCCATCATGAGACCTTTGGAGATGTCTTAGATCCTCGCATTGCTGCGAAGGGCTAAGTCTATCAATGTTAGCCATCACACAACACGGCTGTTACTGTGTACAGCATTCTCCTGGTTCTGCTCACTTCACTCAGCATCAGTCCATACAAGTCTTTCCAGGTTTTTCTGAAGTCTGCCTGCCCATAATTTCTTATAGCACAATAGTATTCCATTACATTCACATACCACAACTTGTTCAGCCATTCCCCAATTGATAGGCATTCCCTCAATTTCCAATTCTTTGCCACCACAAAAAGAGCTGCTGCAAATATTTTTGTACATGTGGGTCCTTTTTTCATTTGTAAGATCTCTTTGACATACAGCCCTAGAAGTGCTATTACTGGGTCAAAGGGTGTGTACATTTTTGTACCCATTGGACATAGTTCCAAATTGCTCTCCAAAATGGTTGGATCATTTC
Organism: Phascolarctos cinereus; assembly: GCF_003287225.1. Classification (NCBI taxonomy): domain Eukaryota; kingdom Metazoa; phylum Chordata; class Mammalia; order Diprotodontia; family Phascolarctidae; genus Phascolarctos; species Phascolarctos cinereus. The sequence continues at coordinate 67,960,715 of NW_027555514.1, forward strand.
ACAACTCCACCAACAATGCATTAGTGTTCCAGTTTTCCCACATCTTCTCCAACATTTATCATGTTGGCCAATCTGATAGGTGTGATGTGGTACCTCAGAGTTGTTTTGATTTGCATTTCTTTAATCAATAGTGATTTAGAGTATTTTTTCATATGACTATGGATGGCTTTAATTTCTTCATCTGAGAACTGCCTGTTTGTATCCTTTGGCCACTTATCAATTGGGGAATGAATTGTATTCTTATAAATTTGACTTAATTCTCTATATATTTTAGAAATAAGGCCCTTATCAGAGACACTGTTTGTAAAAATTCTTTCCCAGTTTTCTACCTTCCTTCTAATCTTGGTTGCATTGGCTTTGTTTGTGCAAAAACCTTTCAATTTAATTTAATCAAAATTATGCATTTTGCATTTTGTAATGTTCTCTATCTCCTGTTTGGTCATGAATTCTGTTTTCCATGAATCTGATAGGTAGACTGTTCCTTTCTCTGCAAGGGAGAGTCTTAAAAGTTGCCTAGAACACCAAGACAGTAGGGTGCCAGTTACCTGCCTAGGATCACAAAGCCAGTATGTGTAGGAGGTGAGACTTGAACCCAGGCAGGCCTGGTTCACAGTCTGGTTCTCTATTCTCACTGTCTATAGAGAAAGTAGGTAAATTATCGATCTAGGTGATAACTTTTTTTAAAATTACTTATAAGGTTACATAAAGTAGAATTAAAGAACCAGGTATGGATAGTCAATGTTACTTTTTTTTCTCCTATTTTACTTGGCCATACAGTTTTAGATAAAATTAGATATGAGAGAAATCTTGATCATTGGATTAGATATTTAAAATTGTTACATAGATAGATCAGTGTTATATGTGTAGTAAATAGAATTATATCGTGACCTTTAGCATTTAAAACCAAGCATGTGCCCATGTATGCATGGGTACGTGAGTGCACACACGTCACAAACTTTTGTTACAACTCTAACTTCATGTGTTCAGAATTCCATTGATTGGCAATGGGGACAGTCAACCAATGAACTAACTTATTAAGCAAATACTGTTAACCTGGTAAAGTCTTTTCTGGGCGGGTCAGTGTCTTCATTTGCAAAATTATCATAAATAGGTGACTTATGAGGTCCTAAGTGATAAGTGGCAGAGTTGGGATTGTAACCTAGGTCCTTTGCATCCAAAGTCAAAGCTCTACTAGCTCTGTTGTATGCAATCAAAAATGGTACATGGGGAAAAGGGACCACATCGGTCAGCAGGAAGGACAGACTGTGAACATGAGATTAATTTGGGGTCACCAAAAAACAAGGTGAACTCCATACTGTTGTCCAGGATTTATTTTTTTGTCTAACCTCCAGTTTTTACTTTGTTTCAATCTCACCAATCTATTATTTAAAAAAACAAAAAACCTGAGAGGCTCATAGTGTTTAAAATTCAATTGGGAAGTCTCATATTCTGGTGAAGTCATGCTGGTAGAAAGCCTTTTGAATGATAATAGGAAAATGGACAAAAGCAGAGGGAGATTTGTACAATGATAAATGAGCAGCAATTAATCTCTGCACAACTGTCCTCCTCATATGTAAAGTATGGAGGGGTGCACTTTGGGAGGCTCTGTGCCTGGACTTTAATGGAATTTTAAAAAGGAAAAAAAAATGAATGCTTTTTTCCTCAAGCATACTTAAGATCGTTATCTGTACTTCTGGCTGGAAAGCCAGCAGTTAGGTTATATGCCCGCCAATAAATAAATAGATAAAACTAACATTTGGGATGCTGAGGCCCTGTTGACTGCATCTGACCAGGGGGATCGCTTGTGATCATGTAGCCAGTGGATTTACTTGGAAGCAGTGTTTTGCTATTTTGAAGTTGGGGAACCTTGGGAAGGTATTTTGCATTCTAAATGAACTCTTTCAGAGATGTGACTTTGTGCAAGTTCTGTATTGAAGTTAGAAAAAAAAGGGGGGGAGGAAAGATTTTCTTTAATCACCTAATATGTTCTAGGTCACCACTGCAATTAAGATTTCTTTCTCAGACTAAGCCTTAAACCAGGAATATGTGGCTGCTGTCTGGCTCATCATTGCAAACCCTAAATTTTCTAATATGATGTAAATATCCTCACAGTCAAGATTTTTAGAGTTTTTGGCAATGGGTGATCCCTTCTCTGCCAAAAGGTAGGTTCCCTGGTGTCTTGCAAGCTCACAGCTTGCAAGGTAAACACTGGGTGACCTATAAGCCAGCCAGTCAACTTGTACATTGCCATATTAGGTAAGTAGCTGAGATTGGCGTCTGGGGAGAAGCATTGCTGGATGGCAGCTAAACCTAACATGCTGCTAGGAGCCAGAGTCCAAACCCAGGGAGACATGACCCAGTACTGGCACATTCATTATAGTGTATTATGAGGAGATGGATTTACACTTAGAATTTTCATTTGCAGACTTAGTATTCCATATGATTTGAAGGCCAGGGGTTAGTTGGGGGAGGTAAGAGAAAACACAGTACTGTTGGCTTGTAGATTTTACTAAGGAATTAATGATATTTCCCTTATTCCTATTTATGTTTTGGGTGCTTTTTTTTTTCTGTAGGACCCAGGTGGGGAGGGAAGTCATATAAAACCGTATCTCAAATTATTTTAAGCACCCTACAGAAGGATTAAGATAATTTTTAAAAGGTAAAAACTTATAATTACAAAGTATTTTCCAAGGACTATTTCTTGACATTGTATACATATGTAGTGGGGTGGGGCGGGGGGAAGGAATAGAAATGCTGGGGAAAGAAGCACACAGTAGATGCCTAATGAATATTGTGTTTTGGAATGGGTTGACTTGGATTCTAGTTTTGGCCTGATGCTCATGAGCTGTGTGACCTTGGGGCATCTCAGCTGGATTCTCTGGGCCTTCATTTACTTCCTCCTTTGTAAAGAAGAAGCTCTGGCTATATCATGATGTGCTTTGTGAGCTTTAAAATTCTATGCTTAAATATGGGCTTAAAGAGCATTGAGCTCCTCTCTTCTTCCTTTTATTTCCCTGAGCCAATCAATAAAACACTCTTATAAAGGTGGCCTGGGGAGCAGTTTGTTTACCATAATGCATAACTTAGCACCTGAAGTGGAAGGATTTTATTGATGTATCCTTAATACTGTGAATCCATTTCCCCCCTGCTAAATGATAGAATTGCTAGAAAGCTGCTGGAAGTGAGGGAAAGCTTCCATCGAGTTCTGATCTAGTCAATTCCTTTCAGTTCATTTCTTAGGATGACTCTTGAACTGAAATTTCAGATAATGCTTTGTTTCACCAGAGCAGATGGAAGAGGATATGTTGAAAGACTTGTCTCAATTCAGGTCCCTCTTGTTCCCCACAAAGGAGCAAACGTGTTTGCCTGTGTTTTCAAGATAGGTCTTCTGGCCCAAGTTCTTTTGACACATGGCATCTGTCCTGCTCAGTGGGAAAATCCGTGTCTCAAAAATCTCATGACTGTGACTAAGCCCTCGTGTTATCCGATCAAATTGTCGCTTGAGTTTTCATTGAGTGTTCCTGAGCCTAGTCAAGGAATTGGTATTGGACCTGTACTAATTACACATGTCTAAGGTGAGAGGTAATTGCATACCTGAATTCTTCGCCTTTCATTAATCTTTTTTGATGGTGTTATTAGCAAAGGTTGTTGGCTATTCCACAGATGCAAGCACCAACCAAACAAGCTATTTATACTTCCCATCTCCAGGTAGGTGTGTGATGCCTTCACGTTAGGTTTACTTCGCCAGCTTTGTGCAATTACTGCCCTTCTTCTTCAGTCTTCTCCTTTCTGCTTCTCTTTTCCTTTCTTTTCCCACCCCCTTGATACTTCCCTTCCTATCTCTATACTATCTTAACTTTTTGTCTACTAAACAGCATAAAAAGAAAAAAATGAATAACTGTATGATGAGTTTGGGGAGAAAGAGTAGACCTTCTTTTTTCCCCCTCTTTTCTCCTTAGTTTTAGTAAGAAATATATCACCACCATCATCATTATCATAATCATAATTTTTACTACTTAGAAATGTTTGCCCCAATCTCAGCTGACTACTTTTTATGTGATCAACTTAGAGGGCAAGAAGATAAGACTCCTGAAGTCAATTCTCTGCAACATTGGGAACTTTGTTGGTACAAAAGGAAACTTTTAACAGATTAGTGCTGTGCTCTGTTAGGAATCTAATTCAATTCCCCAAGGATTTATTAAGTACTGAGTGGATTAGGTATGACTATGTGCTGGTAGCTAGTGATAGAAAGACAGAAACAAAATCCCTCCCTTCCAAGGACTTTCCATTTTACTTGAACAAATGTTGAGGAAATTGTGATATGGGAGATGTGAGAAATGGTATGAAGAAATAGAAGGGACAAGGACTGTGAGGGAAGAAACTTGGTACCCAAGAGTTCTGGCTTTTGTCTGTTGTGCTTATGAAACCCAGCTAGAAATGTTCTACTGTGAGTGGTAGGTGTAAGTCCACAGTATAGCTCTTGTTCTGGCAGTTAGATATTGTGGATAGAATTCTGGACTTGGATTCAGAAAGACCTGCATTTGAAACCTCTCTCAGATACTTAGTACCTGTGTGACCCTGGGCAAGTCATTTCTCTGTGCTTCAGTTTCCTTTCCTATAAAATAGTTGTGAAATGCAGTCAGACACGTATTACCTGTGTGACCCTAGGCAAGTCACTTCTGTCTGCCTCAGTTTCCTTACCTGCAGAATGGGGATAATAATAGCACCTACCTCATAGATTTGTTGTGATGATTGAGTGAGTTAACAATGCAAGGCCCTTTTCAAACCTTGAAGTGCTATATAAATGCTAGCTGTAACTACTGTTATTTTCATTGTTCTTCCCTTTGAATTGTCCCCCAGCCTGTGTGTTGGGTGATTACCCCATTGTCACTGGCTCTTAGGTGACACTCTCCTTGTCCTCTGTCATAAATAATTGATGGCATGATTTGCAGTTCGATGCTTGGGCCACATTGCCAGAGACACAAACTTGGACACATTCGAAGACCACCGCCGTCAGTCTGTGGGTTGATGCATGGGTGAATCAGCTCTTTTGTTAGCTTATGCAGTCCTGGATCTCTGTCCAAAAGTCAAAGTGGGAACAGGAGAATGTCGTATTTAACATGAGTTCATTAGTCCATGAAAGCCTTTGCTCCTGACAAAGGACATTGCCGCATGACACACAACATGGAGATTGTTCTGTGTCACACCATCTGCTTGGTGGAGCTTGCTAGTGATGGAATGAATAGTTTTCAAAGTGTATTCTTCTTCCCAAGAGGCAGAATGATGTAATAAAGGGGATGAGCCAGACTAGGAATTGTGAAGACCTGAGTTCCAGACTTGTCTGTGACTCATACTGGCTGCAAATCGCTGGGCATCTCATTGGGCCCCAGGTAGATCTCTTCAGACTTTAAGTTGCATACTGCTTGTCCCTATCATGGAGGGAATTTCTATACCTGAGTCTGTGTGGCATTAAAGATGAAATCACAGGTCTAAACCAAAAATATGTTTTCACAAACAACTACCAGTCATCTTTGTTTTCCAGTCTAAACTCCCTGTCTGATCTTGAATTCCTTCCATTAGCTGACACCTTTCCCTTCTATATACTTTCCATTGGTCAACACTCTTTTGTGTTTCTACCAATTTTGAGCCCTCAACTCTAGCAGAACCTCTCTCCTAACTACTCTCCATATAATATCTTCTTCATTTTAGCTTCCTTTCATCTGGCTTATGTCAGTGATTCCTAAATTTCTGAGGACTCTCTTTCAACATTAAAAAAAAAATTGGGGCAGACTCCTACATTGTGCTTTGGCTTCCACCTAAAGACCTGCATCATGACAAAAGGCTATGATGAATTGATAGAGTGAGGGATGTAGAATGGATCTGGGATTCCATTGGTATAGGAAATTTTCCTGGGTGAGGAAACTCACTCAACTCAATGGAGGGCGTCATCTTCTCTGAAGCTAAGTCTTGAGAGAGTTACCTAGACCATTGCAAGGCTAAGTTCTTTGCTTAGGTTCACACAGAGGGAGCTTCAGGGACCCGATCTTCTTGACTTTGAGGCTGCTCTCTATCCACCATGATGCGTTATGATTCAGTAACTCTTAAATGGATTTGGATTTTATTAATCGGAGTGGCACCTCTGATGTTTGAAAAGGTCGTTATAGAAATATTTTCACTCTGTAGAAGGTATGTTTGCTTCTCTTTTATTTTAAATAATTTTATATTGAATTAACCTCTCACAGTAACTCTGAGGCTCAGAAAGGGACAGTGTCCTACAAATTGGAAACCCCAGCCTCTTGTCCTTCCCTCTGCCTTCATCTTCATAGTTAGTTCCTAGCCAGTTCAAAAGAAAATATCAAATGCGATTATGTTTGTAAAGTGCTTAGCTCAGTGGCTGGTACATAATAGGTGCTCTCTATCATCATCGTCTTTATCATTAGTCTATGATCTGGCTCAAAATACACCCTGTCCTGATTAATGCATCTCCCATTCTGATCATTCTGTTAGTCCATGTCCTTTTATACTTGACATATGTTTATTTTCTCTTTGTGTCTTACTTGTCTTTGGTTCTTGCATTCTTGTCCCTCCCTCTAGGCTGCAGACTATTCAAAAAGCAGTACCTGGCAGTTCTTCTGCTAGGCTTCAGAGTACAGGACTATTTGCTGTTGGCAAAAGTTACAAAGGCAAATTTAAGTAATCATATAAGGAAAATTTTCTTAACAATTAGACCAATCCAAAAGTGGATGCGATGATTCAGAAGATATAATGGATTTCCTTTCATTTAAAGTTTAAAATCAAAGAGTGCATGACCACTTATTGGATATGTTGCAGAAGGGGTTGTCATTGAGGATTAAAGAGAAACTAGCTAGCCTCTTAGGTCCCATCCAATTTGGAGATTCTGTGATTCATCTTCTATTTTTTTTTCCTTTCCAAAGCTCTTAGTACATTAGCTGTACTTAGAATATAGTCATACTTAGTACAAACATAGTAGTTGTTTAATTGATGCCTCTTAGAATGATGAATGAATGAGAATGTCGTTATCAAGTACATTGTTTTAAAGTCAGCCACATTGCTCTTTCAGACACATTCGGACATCTCTTAGCAAGCTAAAGTGTACTTGGAAAAACTGGGTAGAACAGAAGGCTGCTCCCTACATAGATGCTCAAGGGTTAAGCCATACCACATCTCATAGTGCTGCTTTGCTAATTGCACAAATCAAATGAAGAGATTTGGTATATTTATCAGAATCAAAAGGTTATAGCTCCATTACATTGCAAAATCATTTACTGACAATTTATGTTTTCTGCTCTGCCATCTAACTTCTCCCACTCTTCTCCATCTAGAGCAAGGGTGCTTAACCTGGGACTCATGAACTATTTAAAAAAAAAGTTTTTATAAATGTATTTCAATTTCATTGGTTTCCTGTGTAATTCTATGTATTTTATTTTACAGTTTAAAAACATGACTCTGAGAAGGGTTCCACAGTCTTTACCAGACAGCCAAAATGGGTCCATACCACAAAAAGAAAAAAAAAACCTCCCTGGTTCTAGAGGAAATCTCCTCTTGTACATGTTGACTTGTACATCTGATCTTTTCATGACTGCTCTGGTCTATGTGAATAGTTGCTTGTGTGACTCAAGGTGACATAACACAGTGTTAATGCATGTTAATTATCAGAATGTTTTTCCTTTCCAAAAGTGGAAATATTTTTCTAATTATACAGTAAAAATTTTGAAAAACAAAACGAAGGTTTAGAACATTGCTGAGTTTGTGATGGTGGGTAATGGACAGGTGGATTTTTAAAGCTTCTAAGTAGTTTGGTGCTTCTACAGGCATGTGAGGAGGGTGCAAACACACCAAAGGCACCAGGCTGCAGCTTCTCCTTCCTACTGGGTCTCTAGCCATCGTAGAGGGCTCACACAGCCCAGGATGGACCCAGCAGCTGCCTCATTGTTAAGGATGCTCAAGCATTCTGGGATAAATGCTTAGCCTTGTTATGGTTTAACTAAGTCATATTTCTCAAATGTTAAGTGTTAATGGAGTGTTTGCACTTTATTATTTACTTTGATTTTGGAAGATTATTGGTCATCTCCCTCCCTGAGGGAGACCTAAGGTAACTGAATCTTTTTTAAGAATCATTAGTTATATTCAAAATTGATTTGCACTTTATTCAGGGAAGCAAGATGATTTTCACTTTGAAAGATTATTGATAAAATTTCATACATGCATTTTAAATGTGGGGGAAGTTTTAGGGGAATGTTAAAAGGTTTTTGTTTTTGTTTTTCCTTTTTAAAAAAGAGGCTGTTCCTTTGCAGCAAGGCTGACAGTATCCTTTTACCACATTGCATGTTGAAATAGCTTTAGACTTGCAATAGCACTTTCTGCTTTCTGTATTTTTTTTTATCTCTCCACATACTTGGCCTGTTTTAGATTACCTTATGGGGTGATACAACCAAAGATTTTATTTGCAGACTTGTCCAAAATATTACCACTACCCTAAATAAATGCACGAAGCATTTCACGGTCCACACAGGAAGAAGATTATGCTAAAATCAGGAATCTAGAATTTATTGTATAACGTGATAAATGGGAAACAAAAAGGATTAAATGTGTTTCCCACTGGAGGGATAATCTAATGTCAGGCAATTTTGCCTCATGTTAGGAATGTACATGCAGAAATAAAATACAGTGACAAAAATGAGAATAGCACTCATAACCATTCTAAGTGTAAAAAGAAAACACACACACACACACACACACACACACACACACACACACACACACACCCTGAAGTGAACTCTAAAAATATATTCTTCAATTTAAAATTTTCAATCATGTAGGTTTTTTGGTAGATTTTAGTAACTTTCAATGAAATATTCCTGACACTTTTTAATTTTTGAAATTTATTGACAGATAACATATAAAGTCAAGGAACATCTTTCTTCTGTAACAGGCATACATACAATCAATAGCTTAATCTTCAGGGAACACTTCCTTGCTTACCCTGTCAAGTTTTTGCCCATGTTTCAAAAGAATGGAAATAATTGAAAAGGCATTGCTAACTAGAGTCTGTCAATGACATGAAACCTTACTGGGAAGCTCAGTGCAAGTACTGGTCAGTCAGCTTTCCCAGAGCCCCCAGGATCTGTTAATGTGACAACATCAATGCCCATTAGGAGTGGGTCGCTATACCTCTGTGGGATTTTGTTTCTATTTTCCAGTGCTGGCTTGTTCAGCTGACATACACTTTTATGATGAATAATTTGCAAGTGTTTGCCAGCTCGTGGTTGGGAGGTTTTGACTCTGAGCTTTATAAGGGTACTATATTCTATCTGGACCTGTACCAGTTTCTCATAACTTTATTTCACTAAAAAGTCTTCTCTTTCTTCCTTTCCTTCCTCCATTTGACAGCTGTTTCCCACTGATTCCCGTTGCAGGGGCTCTTCAAATGTTCCTTGCTGAACAACAGAGCAGTGACATCAGAACATTGCCACCATTTTGGCTCACCATGGAGCTAGGCTACTAACCCCAGAAGGTTTTGTGCCATAATGTTCTATGAGTAACACATGCCTTTTGACTTCACTACTTTCAAGAATTGGAAAATACTTATGTTTAAATTGTTTTTTTTCCTACTTGTAAAAAACTAGTAATACTTTGAAATAATGGGAATTGCCTTCTTTTGTGCTTATGATTACATACTATTGATTCTCAAATGCTATGATTCTGTACACATTTCTTTCCCCCTGTGTGTCCCAAAATGTGTCATATCACCTCTTTGCCCTTTAGAAAAGGGAAAAAAAAGTAAATCAGTGCTAGGAATTTCATGTTCAGGAAACCACGAGTTAGATCTTCCCTTTGTTTTATCCATTTAGGAAATGAGCTTGTCTGTTGATCTAAGTTCAGGACCAGATAGAAATGATTTTCAGTCTTTTTGTATTCTGGAATTTGTTACATCTGTTTTCATCACTGTGGACTTTTCTTTGTAGGATCATAGAGTCATTAAGCCTAGCTCCTTAAGGTGAAGAAACTGAGGCTCAGAGAGACTCATTGTATCATGCAACTCATACCTCAGTCAGGATCTCAAACCCAGATCTTCTTGATTCCAAGTCCAGCACTCTGTTATGTCATACTGACTCAACAAAAGGACAATAGGAAACTGCATGTGGGCCAAATGCATGGTCTCCTCTACTAGTGTAGATCATAATTCCTACATCATCTTTCATCTCTGTTTTTCTTATCCCTATTTTGGAGCTGGTGCCCAATATCCTGGGATGCTTTTTCTTATAATATCTAATAAGTTCTGGCGTATGCTCTAATTGGTGTATCTCGGTCTCAAAATATCATGCATACGTGTGTTCTCAATAATGTATGTCATTCTACTCCCACAGAAACCACCATTGGTAGCGTGTTGCATTGGTTTTTGGTTGTTTTTTATTTTTTTTAATTGCCACTTGGTTCCTTTTTACTTCAATTCTTTGGAGGTGGTGGGGGTAACTTTTTCAGGCCTCAGGGTTCTTATGCCTCAAGATAATGTTGTGGACCCAGTCTTCAGGAGGATACTGTACAGGTGCTGTTGGAATGTAATATGTGATTTTTGTCTAGGGAGCGCAAGGTTGGCACAATTCTAAAGGAACTGAACCACACGGATACGGAAATCCTTGATGAAATTAAACCAGAATTGGTAAAGAAGTTGAAGCTAAGTAGAATGAAGGTTGGCAGGCTATGAGGGGAATGAAAGAGCTGCCGCAATGGGATTCATTGGCCTACATTGCTTATGATGGGCAGTAAATAGGCAGGTCAAAAGAAAGATAATGGATCTTATTTACTAGAAGGAGGATGCAGGAGAGAAGGATTGGGAAAAACTCAACAGGCTCTTCCAAAGTAATAGATAATTTGATATTCAGTGGCTTCGTTTCAGAAGTGTACAGAGGGGAAGTATGATTCCCCTTCCCCGCCCAAAAAAAAACTGTTGGAAAATATGATTTAGAATCAAGAAGTAAAGGAGACCAAAGGCTTATATAATGCTCAGCTTGCATTAACTCAGCAAATATTTTTAAACACTTCTTATGTACAGATTCCTTTTTCCAGATGGTATGAGGAATACAAAGAAGTCTAAAACATCAGTTCTGCCCTTCAGGACCTTCCAATCCATGGGAGGTTTTGGACAAAGAAGAGATTGTCAGGAAATGAAGTGATAATAAGGAAGGAGAAAGGATCTAGAAAGTGAGACAGAAGGCAGTAGAGTTGATAGTGTTAAGGAAAGTTTTATGCTGTAGTTTCTTTAATCACTTTGGAGCTTTTTGGTGATCTCTTGGAGGATGAAAAAACACTCCTTCCGCCATATCAGCATTAACTACCATTTATTTGTTGAGGTTTTACCAGCTATGTAACACAGTAGTCTAAATGAAGTTGAGTAGATTTAGAGGATATGAGTCCCTGCTGTCTATTAGTTAGTATATAAGCTTAAAAAGAGGAACACATCATTAGCAGGAGTTATACAAAGACACACCTTAGCTGTATCAGAGGCAATGTGGTCACCTTAATGCAGAGCTGGTTTGGAGCAGACAAGATATGAGGTCCTGTGTAGCAGAGTTATCACTTAATCTCTCAGTTCCCCCAGGCAACTGTCTAAACTGTAAATTAAGGAGCAGCTACTGATCCGCTTTGGTGAAAAGGAGTTACCTACACCAAAGAAATCACAGGTCCAACAAAAAACTATACTGCCCCTCAATTGTGGGACATCGCTATTGCCCCTTGGCCGGCCCATGAGCTGAGCATCCTAACTCCTGAGAGAAAGTGAGGTGAGTCAAAAAGCTAGGTACCAAAGAGAGTGAGGAGCATCCCCTGGACACCTGGCTCCTCCTGGCTGTTTTCTTTCTAATGATGTATCTCTTACCTCCTCTACTCTGCTCAAATCCTTCTAAGCATCCCCCAAGCCACACCCAGCCTCCTCCTTCTAATCTCAGAGGGATGTCATTTACTCCCATGAGTCCCATGCTAGGAAAGCTGCTCTCTAGACCTATCCAAAGCAATTTTAGTACCATTTTCTTTTGCTAATTTTTGTGATTAAAACATTTTTTTAAAAAATGAAACCTTTGAAATGTTTCCTCTGAAGTATTCTGATAAATATTGAAGATCATATAGTTTCTTCAAAATGGAAAATGTTCAGGTTACTTAGTAAACAGTGGCAATGAATTTTGCGTCCCTCATTTGCCATATTAAGCTGGTAGTTGTTTCTTTATTAGAGGGGGAATGTGTAGATATACCAGGTTTGTGGCAACATTTTTTCTCCTAATTTTGAGGGAACTCCAAATCACTCCCTAAAATTCTTTTTTATTTAAATTAAAGGTGTTAAGGTATAAGTAAGTATCAATAGAAGTGTAGGTAGTAGTTCTATAGATCCCTTCTCTGTAAGAGCTCAGATTTCTTTTTCCAATAACATTGTCAAACTGCTTGGAAACTGTCTGTTGCTGTATAGTATAACTTTCTCCAAAAGACTCCTGTGTTTTTTCCTTTGGATAAAGATTCCAAGGCAGGAGATTAAGTGATATAGCCATAGCTTAGAGTCCTCTTGGCAGGAGTTAGGGCTGCCTTTCCGTAATTCCTTGTGACAGTTTTGACCGCATTTAAATCTGCTGCTCACTTTATTTCTTTAGCACAGAGCAACTAAGAGGGTTAAAAGAAAGTAATTCAGGTAAAGTCCCATCACATCAAACTTCAGTGGAATAGCCAAATTTTTTTTTCTCTGTGCTAGAATCTCATCGAAATGCATACTGCTCAGACATGAATGGGAAGCTTACTAATAATTGAAAAGAAACACTGTTTATTCAGGTTGTCATCAGTTCTGCCAAAACACAGTCATTTTCCAGAACAAGAGTACAGGAGTGGGAGTGATGCTGAATTATTTTGTCATATCTCATGATTTTCTGCCAGAATCAACTGCTTTCACCCTAAACATGCCCCTCTACCCAAACCATTAGAAGACAAGAAACATTCCTTATCAGCCCTGACCTTGAAATGAGGTTTCTAACTGAGCCAGTAAGGATCCTTATGGGCCCCATTTTTTTCCAGGCTGACATGTGAAATTAGTAATCATAACCATTATGGGTGCTGCTCACATTATTTGACATCAGAGTGCCTGGAACATAGTAGGCAATCAGAAAGTGCTTGTTGAATTGAATTCAACAAAACAAGGTTGAAGATGTGGACAGCTGCTAATATATACGTAATCACTGAGTTTGCCTCCTTTTCTTAAGCTTATATATTGTCTAATTAGAAAGGACCATATCATTAAACCTATTGATTTTTCATTTGAGAAACTGAAGTCCTCAGATGTGAAGTGAGCTGTCCAAACTAGTGCTCCTTACAACTGGTTAGAAAAGCCGAATTCAGACCCAGGTATCCGCCTCCAAATTCAGGGGCCATTCCACAACTTCATAAGGGTTAGATTTTATTCCATTTAACAAACTTTTATTTTTGCTTCTTTAATGTCTTCCACCACCACTCTGACATCCCCTTCCCACACCGTAATTTCCGCCTTCTCAGTTTTTTCATGATATTTTACCAAGACAGAGTTCTCTCCTTTGCATTTATCACTCTGCTATGTGTCATGATTACCTGTGTCCACCTCTTCCCTCTGCCATCCTTTTCCATTTAAATTGTAAACATCCTGAAAGCAGAGTCTGTGTTTCATCTATATTTGCAGTTTTTGTGCCTAGAATACAGATGTTACTCGGCAAATATTTGTTGAATTTCATCAGATTGGTAACTTGATTATGAAGAGATGGAGGGAGAAGAGTTAAAAATGAACCCGAGATTTCAAATATGGGAGACTGAGGGGATTAGAGTGCCACTGAAAGAAATGGTGATCAGAGAGAGGAGTAGGTTTGGGGAACACATAGTGGTCCTGCTTTGAGATGTATTGTTTTAAGTGTCAGTGGGACATGTATGTGGAGATGACCTATGGATAGGGAGAGACAGCAGACTGGAGAGAGGCTTGCCGACTTGGCCATAACCAGCATGAAAGTGAGAATTGATAGTCTGAGAGTGAACAAATCAGATTCCAAAAGAAAAACGTGGAAAAAATCCAGGAGAGCTTAAACTCTTGGGGAATAGCCATTTTAACAATAGTCGAATGGGAGAATCAGGAAACTGTGGTGTGTATGAGGCTAACAGACAGAGATTGCCTAGAAGGAAGAAGACACTTAACAGTATCAAACATTGCAGTAATATGAAGGAGGATAAAGATTGAGGGAAAAGCTCTTGGACTCAATGATTATGAAATGATTAATTAGTTTTAGAAATAGTCATTTTAATAGGATAGTAGAGATGGAAACCAGATTTTAGATAGGAGAATGGGGAATGAGGAAGTGAAGTTATGGGGTATAGATAACTTTTTCAAGGGTTTAGAAGTAAGAAAGAGAAAGAAATAGGATTAAGTACATCCTCGAGTGTTTATAACCAATTTTACCACACAAATGTTAAGAACTTGGCAGGTCCAATGTTGGGCACTAGAGAGAAAAGTAAAGAAAACAAAGCAATCATCTCTGCCTTGAAGGAACTTACATTTAATTCAGAGGATACAATACACATTCAAATAAGTTGACATGAAGTAAATAAGTAATACAAAATCATTTCAAGAGGAAGAGTACCAATTAATTGGGGGAGTTGGAGAGAATCAGTAAGTGGAGTAAAATGCAAGCTGTGCTTTTGAAGAATCCAGGCATTCTATAATGAGGTGACAAAAGAAGGAATACATACCAGACATGAGAGCTCCATATGCAAAGGTACAGGGGTAGGAAACAGTGTGTCATGCTCAGGAAACAGCTAACTGGTCAATTTGACTATAAAGGAAAGTGTGTGAGGCAGATCAGTATAAAATTGGAAAGGTTGGTAGGAGCCAGATTGGGAAAGGTTTTAAATAGCAAGCCAACCATTCTTATTTTTATCCAAAGCTTTTGAACATTTTTGAATAGAATGATGAAATGGAAGTCAGTCAATCAATCAACAAGCATATAGGTACCTACTGCATGCCAGGCAGTGTAATCACCAGGGATGCAAAGAAAGGCAAAACAATAAAAAACCAAACAACAACAATAAACTTCTCTAAAAGGGAGAGAACATGTAAACAACTATGTGCAAACAAGATATAGCTATATAGATTACACACCCACACCCACACACTCATGCCTGACACATGGTAGGCACTATATAAATGTTGGGAGAGAGAGTAAATTGGAGGTAATCAATAAAGAGTAGACATTAACATTAAGGGGGAATCAGGCAAGGCTCCTTGTAGAAGTGGGAAGTCTAGGCATCTAGAAGGCAGAAATGAGAGAGAGAGAATTCCAGGAAAAAGGGATTAACCACGCATGGGGGTAGAGAGTGGGAGAGTGGAAGAGTGGAGGTTGGGGAGAAAATTACTGGAGTTGGAGCCTGGGAACGATGGATGAGAGTAAATCTGAGAATGCCTATGAAAGGATTAGCTTTTTAGAGAGCAGAGAGATGCCTCTTTTCCTATGACCAGAGGTAAGGTGAGAGTAGGTTGTGCTGAGAAGTTCTGAGTGATGGAGGAGGGTAGTTGAGGCTTCCTCATCAATGGCCCCTTCTTACTGAAGTAGGAGGCTGTCTTGGGCTATAATGTTTACTACATTGAAGGATAAGGGTTTGGAATAGCCCACTAGGAGGAAATGAGATAGAAAGACCAAGAGAGTAGAGGCGAAGGAATGCACAGTTGAAATGAAGAGCTAGCTGACAGTATTGCCTCAGATGAATAGCAATGAAAGACTTACAAAATCCCATTTAAGACATGCTGCACATTAAGGATAATAACAACAACTAGCACTTATTTAACACTTTAAGATTAGCCACATGCTTTACGAATATCTCATTTTATCCTCTTAACTCCGGTATAGGTAGGTATTAATAATAGGTAGGTGCTATTATTTTGAGGAAACTGAGGCAAACAGAGGTTAAGTGACTTGCCCAGGGTCACAGAGCTAGTAAGTGCCTGAGGCTGGATGTGAACTCCAGTCTTCTGGACTCCAAGTTTAATGCTGAATTCACTGCCCCACCTTAGCTGCCTTGTGCTGAGGTCATAAGCCTTAAAATTAAATTGGGTAGAATCAATTCCTACAGCATAACTGCTCAGCGTCTAAACATGGATAGTAGCAGAGGGATCCAGTAAAAAGTGGACTGGCATCAGACTCGGGGAAACTGAGACTAGAGCTCTAGCTCTGCCAGGGCGGGATGACCATGGGTAGGGCGTTTTAGTCTCTCTTTCCCTCAGCATCTTCATCTGCAAAATCTCAGTGTTTTTCCTGGATGCTCTCAGAGGCCCTTCCAGCTCTTAGCATCTGTGATTCTATTAATGGTCTTCACCTTCTCGGTGCGGTAGAGTAGTGTTGCTATATTTGTTCTTTAAATGAACTGGAGCTCAAAACAAATGGGGCAGTTCGAAGGACAAGTGTAACAGGAAACTTACTGAACACTGTCTGTCGCAGATTAATATTTTGGGGGCTTATGCTTGTAGGTCTTTTCTTTTCCTCACAATTTCACTCATATGTTGCCCATAAATCTTGAGTTTTCAGTGTTCTTCTTGGCTGTCTATTAGGTGAAATGCTTCATTTGCTGATATTAGTTAAGAGCCTGGGAATGGTCTTACTTCTGCTTCTCCCCCATTCTCCTGGCAGTCTTTGTGATTTTGGGGGAGAGAGCCCAGGGATTGCTTTTCAGTGCCTGCGAAGATGGCTAGCCTTCGGTTGCTCACTGCATCATCCACTTGTGTTGTCATTTGGCCTCCGCTTTGAAGTGGTAATATTACAAATCTCCCAATCACTCTTATCCAGTCTGGTTTAGTATTCATGCGCCTAATTTCTCCTTGTAATCTGATTACTGGTTTGAGCTGTTGCAGCCTGCAGTCCTCTGCTGTGCATTTACCGTACTCCCCAGGACGCGAGTGCCTGACAGCACTGGTCCTGGGCTATGAAAAATCTCTACACGATTTTGCTTCGACGGGCCTAGGGCTGTGGCTGGTTAAGAATTAGCTGCTCGAGGAATTTCTGTTAGACGAATCCTTTGTTTGTGCAACCATGTTCAGAAACCCTTGGATTTCCAGCTTTGTGGAAGCTCTTGAATACTCTGAGGAGCAAGGTAAGCGGCAAGAGGTTCTCCAGAAAGCCGTTACTCATTTCTTTCACTAATTGCCTGAATTCTCTGTTGCTGCAGCTCTTAGGAGGGCACTTTCTCCTAGAAATGCTAGTTATTAGTTATCCAGTAAGCTATGTAGCCTTATATTTCTCACAGAGGATACTTGAAAAAAAATCCAAGTTCTTTAATTAGTTTATTTTAGAAAAGCATTAAATTTAAAGCTTGGTTTGGGGGGTGGGGGGGGATGAGTATTTTAGGATTTCTCTTTCCTGATCAACAATTAGAAGTATTTCTACCACCTAAAAGCTTTCAGCAAGGACAGTTGCAGACCCCTGAATAATTAAACTTCTGATCAAGTTGAGAATCAGTTGGGTAGTGGATGATTTTGTCAACCCAGTGTTCTTTACTAAATTCTCTCCAATGTCTGAGCTGTTTGTTTTGATTAAATCATCCCATGAGACAGTTTGGAGCACGGGTTTGCATTTTCAGTGGCTTCTTTTTCAGTTTACGGGAGAGTATATGGTTTCAATTTAATTACTGAAATATACCAAATACTCAGTTCACTGCCTGAACAAAAGATGAAATGTGTAGATTCTCTTGAAATCACTTGACTTTCAGACATCACTTATCAAAAATGGCCCTCAGCAGAACTTCAGCATTTGGAAGTGACAGGGATCTGTCTGGTTCCTTTGGTACATTTATACTGTACTTGGTAACATTTTGTGCTGAGAGTCTCAGTTGATTTGTACAGGGCACAGACAAAACAGCTAAAAAACAATCCCAAGCCAGCCACAGCCAAAATATTAGTGTCTGTTAGACACAACGCATAAGAAGAGAAGAAAAAAAGCTTAGAACTTTTCATTGAAAATGTTTTTCCAATTTTGTGTCCCTCTTCATTGACAAGTTTACAAACACTAGGCTTAAGTATCTATTTTGATGGGCAATGAAGTATCAACATTCACTTCATCTTGTACCTCTTTCCCCATCAGGCCCCTTGCCCCCAGATCCTAGGTAGAGAGGGCTCATCTCCAGGAAAATAAAGTTTCTATAAGTGGTTTACTTGTGGTTTTCTTGGGGGACAAATGATCACTGTGCCAAAAGCTGTAAAATGGGTTACATACTGTTAGAAGGGTTATAAATTTTGCCCACGCCTGGTTTTTATTAACCAATTCATTCTATGTATGTGTTTCTTCTGTGCAGAATTGTTACCAGCTGCTCTTACATAATATATATCTGGTCTTCAAAACTAAGTAGTTGGTTAATAGGATGAACTTTTACGACTAAGGTTTAGTTTAAAAAAGAAGGGGGGAGCGGGAAACTACAGATGTCTTATTGCAAAAGAAACTGTAGCAGAGATAATAGGAACAGGATTTCTCAGCAGATGAGGGGCTTCAGAGTTCCTGACCCATCTTTACCAAAGTTTGCTTGGTCATTTCTAAGTGTAAGTTGGCATTAGTTTAAAACTACATTAGAGGGGCAGTGGTGGCACAGGGGATAGAGTACCAGCCCTGGAGTCAGGAGGACCTGAGTTCAAATCCAGCCTCAGACACTTGACACTTACCAGCTATGTGACCCTGGGCAAGTCACTTAAATCCGAGTTCCTCTCCAAAAAAAAAAAAAAAAGGCTATGTTAGACCGTTGTCCTTATTGCTCCATTTTCTTCCCTTTAAATAGAGAGGTTAGACTAAAATTTCTGCAAGGACTTGACTAACTTGTCATTGTATTGGTGGGAAATGCTGACTGATTCCAGAACAAAATCACAGTAATATTAAATGTTTGGATAAAATTGACTTCTGGAAAAGCCCTCATCTTCTATCTATGACTCACAAGAGTGTTCTTATTTTGACCCTGTTTGAAAGGCTTGGTGAGGGGTGGTCTTTTTGTTTACAGGAATAGTGCTGTTAATCTTCAGTTTCTTAATCTATGAAATGAGGATGATAATACCTTTGATGCCTAGAAAGTGCTTTGTAGACTGGAAGCTGTGTCAGTACGACTTTTTATTACTTTTCTGGTCCCCACAGAAACAGCTTCTTTCGACAGTGAATAGTTTGACATGTTTGGATGAGGTTTTGATTGTTGTTCCACAATGCAGTGACAAAACCAGCTTCCTATTCTGTTGTCATTTCAACATCATCTTATTTCTTTACCTTTAGATTTCAACAAGAAAAAGCCAAACCTCTTCCGGCTACCACATCAAAGAAGAGTGTCAAGGTAAAATCACCAGAGTGCTTTAAGGAAACTTAACTTGTTTAATTTGAAGCTTCATAGAAGCCTTTGAAATGTAGGAGACAAAGCTTGGACAGTATGAGAGTTGAGAATGGCGTGGTGCTCTCTGGCTTAAGAGAGAGCTACTTCTTCTTTCTGTGCTCCAGGGTCCCTTATCTGCAAAACTGGGAGTAGACCATGCCATTCCAGAGGAATTTGAAATCTCCACTCAGGGCCTTGGAGTTCTTAAAATTCTAATTGCTGCTTTAAGATGGTGTTTTTAAATGATGTTCCTGCCAAGAAAGATAGCTGAGCCAGGAAATGCTTCCCTTTGGGGTGTTCCCTTCCTTGGTTGTTGAGTCTAGGGGATAGGTCTGGTCTGCCTCAGAGCTGTTGGCTTCAAGTGGGAGAATCAGTCATTCCACCATATAGTTAGCCACATAGCACAAGAGAGAACGATCATAGTGCAGCTCCATCCCAAGGTGGACACAAAGCTAAAGTATTAACAGGTTAAAGTAAAACAAAACAGCATGGATGGTGACCGTAAGTAGATTTCTGTTGGCTCCTCTGTTTGAGGATATTGCTGACAAAGTTCTCTTCCCTGTTTCTCAACTAAGCATGAATTGAGACAAAGCCACATGAGTGTTTGTCCATAATTCTATACTGTGAGCTTGGCCAGCATAGAAACAAGGGGCCTAACACTCATTGCCACAGGGCTAAGTGCAGTTCTAATTGTGACGGAAGCAGAGTGAAAGCGCTGTTTATGTTGTAAGGATCAGGGATTTCTGCCCACGTCCACTCTCTCAGTACAAAAGAAGCCAGACCAAAACGAAACAGCGTGGCAGAACTACTGCAGGTTATACAGCTCAGCTGCATCTTAAGCAACTTCCCTTTCCTGCTCTGTAGGGAACATTTTCTAAAGTTCTGCAGTAAGATGGCACAATTTAGTCCATTGGGTTCTCTTGTGGTTTACCAGGTCATTGAACCTGAACCAGAACCAAATCTTTGGAGAAACCAAGATAATTCTAGGAGACCTGACTTGTGATAGCCTACCAAAAATGGGGATAGTGAGAGGGAAAAGAGGGAAGATTGTGTAACCATGCTTTGCAAAAGCAAATCATTTTCCACAAGAGAGAAAGGAATGAGAGGAGGAGAGCAAAGGCTTTGAGGAAGAAAAGGGCAAGTTACTTCAAAATATATGAATTTATCTGGATGTGATAAGATTACCGCTTCCTTTTTTTGGTATTGCGTGTAAAATGGGCTTGGAGAAATAGTCATTTGCACCCCAAGGACAAAGTTGACTATAAAATGTATTTCACTTTTACGTAGAGAAGGTAAAAAAGGAAGGTAATGTAAATTAATCTCCCTAGTCCCCTTCATACACAAGATCCAAGACAAGAGAGATCAGGCTGTAGGCAGCTCAGTGCACTACATGCGTGGTTAATATTTCTTATAATCATAATAATGACCCTAGCCTTCAAATCAGGGTAATAGGGTAATAGCAGAATATTTTTGCTGCTGGCACTTGAATCAAATTGCCCCCTGTTGCTTTTGCTGAGCATGTAAGTAGGTTAATGGGACATGTATTTTTAAAAAATTCCTCATCACTGAAGCAGATTGGTTACTCAGAAAGAGATAGAAGGGAGAGATGCTGAAGAACAAAAGAGTCATACAGAGTTACCAATATTTCAAATGACCTGAGTTATGTGTTGATGATTTCTCCTTCAGTGTTTGGATTTATACTTTGAGAGGGGAATCAACCATTCCCCTTTCTCTTTCACCTTTAATTTTTCTCAAACAACTGCCTCTTTCCCTACTTCATATACAGATGTTTCCTTCACTTGACCTTGCCATGATTGCTTTAAGCTATTATCCTCCTACTCTTCTCTCTGTCCCTGTCTATCTCTCTCCTTCTTTGTCTGTTTCTCTATTATTTGATCAACTAGAAAGAGTCAGCTTTGCTGCCTCTACTTCCTAGCCCCTTGAAGTCAAACTCCTAAACAGTCTTTTAAACTGGGGTCTGAGATCTCTTTGTTGCTAAATATGTTGGCCTTTTCACCCACGTTGACTTTTCTACAGCTTTTAATGCTATTCATTTCTCTTAGACAATCTCCTTTCCTTTGGCTTCTGAGAAATCATTCACTCCTGCATATTCAACCACTCTCCAGTCTCCTGTGCTGGATCATCTGTTTTCTAGTCCTCAGACTATTTTCTAGTCCCCCCATGTAGACCCCTTTCCTCAGCCCCCTTATCTCTCTCTGTCCTCTCTTTGTGATCTCATCTATTCCCATGGATATGGGTATTTCATTATTTCTCTGCAAATGATTCTCAAATGGATATATGTGTTTGCATATGCATACTTATAGATGTGTATATATATGTACATAATGCATGCATAGATGTATATATCCAATCCTAATCTCATGAATTCTTGTCCCCTATATCCAGCTGCCTGCTGGACATCTCTGCCTAGATCAGTATCTCAGACTCAAACTTAACATGTCACCTCACCTTAAACTCAGAGGAATTTCAAATCTCCACTCAAGTCCTTGGAGTTCTTCCTCATTTTTTTTTCTCTCTATTGAGAGTCCCATCATCCTCTCAGTCACCTGGGATCATAACTTCAGATTCATACCTGACTCTTTCCTCCACCCACACTCCCCTACCTGCCCCACATTCAATTAGTTGCCAAGTCTTGTTGATTTCTCCTCTACAACATCATTTGTATTTTACTCTTTCCCTCTATTTGTGTAGCCCACACTCTTGTTCAGGTTCTTGTTACTTCTTGCCTGAACTGGAATAATAGCCTCCCAATTGACTCCCACCCTCTATACTCCATCTTCCATACAGCTGCTAAAATCATTTTCCTAAAGCAGGAATTCGACCATGTCACTCTCCTACTCAAGAAACTTCATTGTCTCCCTGCTGGCTCTAAGATGAAGTACGAATTCGTTAGCCTAGAATTAAGTGACTTCCATAACCTAGCTCAAATCTCCACCGCCTCCCTTCACACTTCATACCCAACAGTTTCCAACCAAACTTAAATAATTGTTTTCCTCCTAAGGGAATATGCCATCTCATGCCTCTGCATTTGGATAAAAAGTCCTTCATGCCTGAAATGTACATCATCTTCATTTCTGCCTTTTAAAATCCTTGTCTTCCATTAAGTTCTTGTGCTTCCTTCTCAAGGCATCTATGCATACATTATGTACATATATAGACACATTTATAAGTATTCATATGCAAAAATATCCATTTGAGAACCATTTGTAGAGAAATAATGAAATACCTTCATTGAATTAAAGGCAGGGATAGTTTCATTTCTCTTTCTACAGTTGGAACAGTGACCTACAGTGAAATGTCAGCATGGTGATGGAGTGGACCAGTAAATATTGCTGTGAAAAGATTCAGCAGATTGTCTGATTAGAAGATGAGGTGCTTCTTACCTCCAGTCGTCCTTTAAATTAGTAGAGAGGGAAGGGAGGGGGCAGTCAGGGAAATGCAGACATTCAGTTTTGAAAATGGCTTTTGTGGGTGAGCGGTCAGCACACTAAGATGAATGCACATGCACCATGAAGATGAATGATGGGGGAAGCACAATGTTGGAGAGATGGAAGAATTTCATTTTAATACCAAAAACATTCCCTGACAGGGTCTTATTGTTCCATTGAGTCAGATAGAAAGCGTCTCTCCAGAGACTTTCTGTTGCTTATCTCAACTCTAGGTTCTATATGTGTGATAAATGCAATTATTGCTACAGTGCCCCTGGTCCCACCAATTATACACTTTTCATCACTTTTTCTTTTTCTTTTTTTTTTTTTAAAAAAAACCCTTTTTTCTGTCAGGCATCTAAAAAGAACCTTTGAAAAAGGCTGCTATTGTTTTGCTGCTTTTCTTTTTAATGGCGAGGAGTCAGTGCCAAGTAATCCTCTCTTTTCCCCTTTCAGAAATCTTTGATGCTTCCTCCATAAAGCACGTTAATTAATAATAATTCATCCTCATTGTCAGTAATTAGCTACAATTACATGGCACTTTAAAAAGCATTAGTTATGACCATGAGTTTTACCTTTTCTACAGGCAAGAACTAAGCCTTTAAAAAAAAAAATAAAGATCATGATTTTTGTGTCCTAGCCTGAACAATGTGCTTAGGGAAGAAAAAATGCAGTAGATCAGAAAAAATTCTGTAGATCAAATTGAAATAGAAGTGAAGACAGCTAAACCCTACATAAAGATTTTGCACACTACAGATTGACTTAGAAAACTGCATATTCATATTATCTATGTTTTATTGTATTTTTATTTTGTTAACTATTCCCCAGTTACATTTTAACCTGGCTTGGGCAGCACTTGGGAAGGTCATAGTGGGGCCCTCATGTTTTGATAACTTTGCTATAGATATCTCTTTGCCTAATTATTTTGAAATATGGAGAAGTCCTTTTGATTTACGTTTTGATTGTTATAATATCTTGCTCCAAAGAAATTTTAGAGTACACTCAGACTTCCTTGACCTTTGAGAAGGATTCTGCATCCCGGCTAGATTCATATAAACATATACAAAGAGAATTTTACATGGAAATGTTGTCAGGCTCATATCTTTCCCTTGCCCAAAAATCTGGTATTTCCCTCTTGTCTCTCAGAAAACATGCTTGATATTTAAAGACTGTCACCAAATGACTTCCCTTTACCTGCCCATATTTATTTCATTTTACACCTCTTTGGGTATCCGCTATTCCATCCAAAACTGGGCCTCTTCCAGTTCCCTGAATTCAATGCTTATCTTCCACCTGTCCTGTATTCCTCAAATGTACCACAGGTTGTAGCAGAAAATTCTATTAAACTTATAGTTGTAAGAGCTGCGATACTGGCTGTGTCTGGGGCTTTGGGTCACTCCCTTCACCTCCCTGGGCCTTAGTTGTAGCAAATGACCTTTGAGGTCCTTTCCATCTCTCGATGTATGATCCTCTGAATACATTTCCTCCTCACCTCCAGTTCACCGTAGGTAAAGCCTTAGCTATTAGTGCTTTCTCCCTCCTCATATTTTCTCTATTTGCTGATATCTTTCAAGGTCATATACCCCTCACCAGCCCATCTCCAGCACAATGTCAGCTCCATGCCGGGATTGCTTTTTGCTTTGTTTTGTTCTTCCAGATCTGGCCCAGTGCCTCCCACACAGTGGATGTTTAGTCAGTGTTTTCTGAATGAAAAGTGAATCTTGTTTTGTGATTAGGTACTATGTAGGATTCTATTTGTCTGTTTTTCTTATCTCTTGTATTCTTATTTTACTATCTTTTCCATCTGGTTATAATGCTAGGCACTAGAAAAGCTGGCCTTATTATCAAAAAGCATTGTTACCAACTAGTCCAACTTACTCGTTTTGTTGATGAGGAAAATGAAGCCCATGAGATTAAGGGACTTGTCCCTGGTTAAACAGCCACGTAGAGGGAGGTCCAGCATTACAACCCGTTTGTTTTCTCAAAATCTTTATCCAGTGCCCCCTTGGGCCTTGCTTTTGTTGATACCCATTACAGACAATTTTTGACATTTTGTCACAGATATCTTGGTTTTCAGAATTTTCTTAGGCTTTGATTAACTGGATAATTTTTAGTTTTCAGAGAGAATTTTCACTTGAAGAAAAGGAACAGCTTGCCAACCGTAGAAGGGATATTGATGCTACTCTTTTAACTGTACTTCCCAAAGGTGAGTTCCCTCTAAATTATTTATCAGTTTCTGATCCATGTGAGTAGCAAGAAAAATGTTAACTCAGATTTACTTTAAAGGAAAATCTCTCAATATTTTTCCCAACATTGAGAAAAAAATGTCATCCACATGGAAATGTAATGATTTCCACACCCATCAGCCAACTAATTCTAGTATTGTGTTTAGTCCACTGTAAGGCAATAAATGTTTTATGATCTCTCCACATTTTTTTTAGCTGTTTTAGCTAGGAAAAGACAAAATGGGGTGGGGGATGAACAGCATTCATTAACCAGGATTTTCTCTGCTCAATAAAAGGAAGCCCAGCATTTCTTCCACAAACATCCAACTCTGATGCCTCATAATGATATGGAGGTAACCCTCATTTCTCAAGCTCTGTCAGTTATCACATAGATAAAAGTGTTATGGGCTAAAGTGCTCACAGAATTCTGGCTTCTGAGAATTGAATGGTTTTTGGCTGCAACAATCCATAAAACAGATGAAAATACAAAACTGTTCCCGGTCCAGCGCAACCCCCTTGTACTTCTGCCAGGCCAAGGAGCCCTGTTAGGGTTTTTTTTAACCAACACTAACTTTTG
Organism: Phascolarctos cinereus; assembly: GCF_003287225.1. Taxonomy (NCBI): domain Eukaryota; kingdom Metazoa; phylum Chordata; class Mammalia; order Diprotodontia; family Phascolarctidae; genus Phascolarctos; species Phascolarctos cinereus. The sequence continues at coordinate 67,986,361 of NW_027555514.1, forward strand.
GTCATCATAATGTATAATGTTTGTCCTCACATTCCTGGACTAGCAAAACCCATCTAAGTAGTGATTTTCTTATCAGCAACTAAACCAGAAGCCATAAGGAAGTAGCAGCTCAATGGGAGGATGGCAGCTTGTACATTCTTTACAAAGAAGTGGGGGGTTGGAGGGAAACTTGTTGGAGTAGTTTTTGACTTGCATCTAGAGGCAACAAGAATGTCATTTCATGGAACTCTTTGTCATCTCAACTTGCAGCAATCCCGATATTTATGATCATGACTATCGTAAACAAGGACCATGGTGGCAAGACTCCACTTGTGGGCCAGCATTTGTTATAGGAGGTATCAATACACTCTATGGAGAAACTGACAAGATCATAAATTTAGAGGTGGAAGGGACATTAGAAGACATAGGGTTATCTTCTTGCTCATAGTATTCTCTGATTTGCTCAAGATCACATAGGTAGTAAGTGACGAAGTCAGGTCTCCTGAGATATAGATGAACTCTAATGTCCCTTTCAAATTTGAATCCTATAAACATAGAGCTTGATACTTGGTGGCTTCAAGGTGAGGGTGGGCACAAGGGAAGACAGTAAAAATAATACTGAAAAATATATATTTTAGATCCAGAACGGAAAGAGGTCAAAGGCTTATTGGCTATTCAGAAAGCTCATCTGTATAGGATAAATATTTTCTTAAAGAAGAGATTCAGAAAGCACTGGATTTGGCAAGCACCAAACATCAAAAAGAATGAATTTGACTATATTTTAACAGACAGAAATTGAGTAATTACCAATGTAGTAATCATTTCAGAATCAGACATGAATAGTCATACCATGACTTGATTACAGTAAAGGTCAAGGTCAATACCACATTAGGAGAAAGGAGAAAAGCAAGAAGATACAGCATCTGATTGTAGCAGGCTCCAGCATTACTGGTTATAATAAGCAGTCAAGTCCAAAAAAAAAATGGGGAAATGAACACAAATGTAGCCAGTGACTCTATCACCTTTTTTTAGAGAAATTGAATTAATAAAAAGCAATTGCCTCAGCCGGCAAACACTCAATGTTCTTGCCAAACTGAGTGATGTGGCGACTAAGAGCACAACAGATATCTTTGATAAAAGGTAACCCAAGATTGACACATAAAATAAGGAGCTATCCTCAGGTACTCACAGAGGGTACCCTGGATAGAATTTATATAGAGGAATTGTTGTTTTTGTTGTTGTTGTTTTAATCACTAGGGAAGTTGTTTTTAAAAAAGTTCCTCAATGAATTGCTGTCATTTGAAAGAGATAAGTCTAAGCACAAGTGGATGCAAATACAGATTATAGTATATAGACAGGAAGGCTACTAGCCCATCAGTGTGTACTTCTTGCACTAGTTCTTCAGATAGTTAATAAGCTAGATCCAGAATTGAATAGAAAGAAGAAATTGCTCCACATCACATTTGGAAAATGATGCTGTGCTTTTACTGATCTCTAGATGCACTTTGATGCAAAAGTCCATTTTTTTTTAGCATCACTAATTTTCCAGTGTGATGGTGAATCATGGAGCACCATGATCTCAGAAGATATAAAATGGCAGATGACCAAGAGAGCAAATAGAAACTGGCTTGGTGAAAATAACTGGTCTGCAGGATATTTGCTAAGGATGGTCTGCATGTAAGAAACTATGTAAAGTAAGAAACTTGATCACAAAATGAGAGTGAGGGAGAACAACTGGATGGCCTGGAGCACCACATGTGAAAAGAAGCAGAGAAATGCCTTCGCCTCTTCTCATTCTTTCAGGTAAATTCTCTGAGGAGAAGATAGCGGACACTGAGGCCTTGCTTCCTTTAGTAGTTCAATGTGCTTCTGCTTTTGTTTTTCTTATCATCTCTCTCACTCTATTTGTGCCCAGACTCCCAAATCTAAACTCTAGAATTGTCTGTTATATTATGTGTTGCATGTAAGTTATTTATAACATGCTGCTTATATCCACCGTGTATTTTTCCATGTTGCTGTCAAAGTGATAGAGTTTTTCAGGACTGAAGGATGTGCGACCACTAAGCAATATCCCAAATGGAATGCTGCCTCTTCCCATCTTCAGACCTGCTTTGTTTCAGCTCTGTGGCACTTGTCCAATGTGACACATATTGATGGGCTGATTCCATAAACTATCCAGCTAGCAGTAGGTAATAATCTGGGCTTTCCCAATTTAGATAGTTATCTCTTTTGCATTATTGTGAATTACTAAGGAGACTTTGTAGTAGTTCAGAGCTCCCTGTAGGAGAATGTGGAGAAGAACTTGCTAGTCAAAAATCTTTTAATTGGAACTTTGGTAATTGACCTTCTGTGGCACTCGTGAACACGTCTTGTTCGGTAATTCAGTTGATTTGAATATTCAGTCAGTGATTGAAGAAAGCAGTCTCTATAGTCATCTGCTGTAGTCTTGAATAATTTTGAAATGATAACAGAGATACTGTTTCTAAGGAAAATCTTCAAAGTTGCTTTTTGAGTAAGTCAAATGCTTTCTTGGAAGCAGTAGATGTTGTAGGACCTTATGTATTATCCGAAGGCCTTTCAGCCATTTGAGTGAACATAAAGGTATAGTTGGCTATGGAAAATTACTCATGAGAGCCTACCTTTCCCTTATAATATTTTTAGTATGGAGAATACTTGATAAGTCTTTGATAGCTATCTTCAAATGCTTAGGTCTCTTCTAATTAAGGGGCATTGAGCTTCCTATTCTTCTGAAGGATAGTGTTAAGTGGAAGTGATTGGGATCATTGGGCCAGCTTGGGAAACAGACAACTCTGAACTAGTAGAATTGTCTGAGCAGAGGCAAGGTCAGGCAACATCAGAGATCATTGGATCAAAGGTTTTGAGTTAGATGGGGCATTAGAGGTTATCCTCTCAAATCCTTTCATTTTACAGATGAGTACATTGAGGCCTAGAGAAGTTATGTGACTTGCCCAGGCTGATATATGTGTAAGGGGAAGAGCTGGCATTGAAAACCAGATCCTCTGGATCCGAACCTGGGATTCTCTCCACTGCCCCAAGATGACTTTCCTAATATGATACAGGAAGAATACATGCTGGGCAAGGTCATCTTGATTGGGCAAGGTCAGTGATTTTGGCAGAAATGGTAGAAATGGAAGTCCCCTGGCTCCAAATCCAGCAGTGGATAAGGTGCTGAACATGCAGTCAGGTGACACTTTTCTGTCTCTTGCTACCTGTATGACCTTGCATAAATCACTTAATCTCTATGGGCCCCAGTTTCCTCATCTATAGGATGAGGAGCTTGGCTGAGGTGGCCTATAAAGTTCCTTCCAGCTCAGAATCTGTGCCCCTGTGATCCTTTCCACTGCAGAAAGCAATTCCTAGTCACCTGCCATGGCCTTGTGGAATTTCAAAATGGTCGTGAGAGATAGTATTCTCTCCCTTCCACTGATTAAATGGCTTCTTTCATTTTAAGGTTGAATATAAACATGTTCACTCATTTTTTCAAAGTAACTTTTTCCCCTCAATTTGTAATATGCAGTTAAAAAAAACCACAAAGTTCTCAACTGGCTAGATCCCTTCCACATTAAAAATAATAATAATAATAATAATAATACTTCTGCCAGTTGGGTGTATTATATACTGTTCGTAGTTGCAGGCTCTTAAAATGTGTTACTTTGATAAGTATGAAATTAGTGCTCAGAAAATTTAGCATTTAGGACATGTGATCTTAGGATACAATAATTTCCAAAGAAGGTTTCATTGTATTCTTGTTTGGAGGGTTGAATCATCAACAGATCATTCCCAGAAATTCTTTTAGATTGAACCCAAAGAAATCCTGACACTATTTCTTACACCTGGGTAGAAATGCTTTAGAGACTATACATTTCCCAAAAACTACACCAAAGGTTGAATTTTTCTAAGTAACAGTTTTATTTATTTTTGCGAAAAAACATATCATGTGGTTAAATAATTTTTTTTTTAAGCACAGTACAAAATAGTCGTGGGATTCGGATCTTTTTGAATTATCTGCCTAGGAAAGAGAGATGAGGAGGCAGGAATGATGATCATGTGGAAGAGGATTCAGACTGGCTTTGCTTAGCCTCAGAGGGGAGCTGTAGGAGCGGTGAGCAGAAGCTACAGGGAGGCAGATTTAGACTTACTCTAAGAAGAAAAAAATTTTTTTTGCAAGGCAATCAGGGTTAAGTGGAAATTTCTAACAATTAGCATTCTAATTATAGGAGGCTAGTATGGCTTTAGGAAATAGTGGGCTTTCCCCTCATTGGGAAACTTTAAGCCAAGGCTAGGTGAGTGTCTGCAGTTGTTGGCAAGAGGGTGAAGAGGCAGGTACAGGTTGGCACGCGTAACTCCTGATTATAATTCCAAAACGGAAATTCTGGGATTCTGATGGGAAAGAGGAAAACACCTCCTACCAGACCCCTTTTCTAATCCCACCAATTGCTAGTTTCTCTCCACTTGGAAATCATTTTGTATTACTCTCCACATACTTAGAATTTTCTTGTGTGTGTATGAATCATAGCCCTCAGGCAACTAGGCTATGCAGTGGATGGTGTCCTTGGCTAGGAGTCAGGAAGATCTAAGTTCCAAACTCTCTCTTGACACTCCTTTAACCTTTGTCTGACTCTATTTCTTCAACTGTAAAATGGAGATAATAAAAACACCTACCTCCCAGGGTTATTGTGAAGACCAAGTGAGATAATGTTTGCAAAATACCTAATTAGCACAGTGCCTAGCACACATTAAACATGTTCCCTTCCCTGCCTCAGAAGGATGTCATTAATCAACAAGCATTTATTAAGCACCTAGTGTGTGCCAGGCTGCTAGGCAGAAGCATGTAGTAGTGAACAGAGAACTGACTTTGGAGACAGGAAGATATGGGTTCAAGTCATGCCTCTGACTCATACTAGCTATGTGTGTCTTTGGATAATTCACTTAAGTTCTCAGCTTCACTGGACCAGAGAAGTGAAGGTGCAAAACTGCCTTGGTGGTAGGAGCATTTTCACCTGAATTTCCTCTGCCAAGGAAATGACATACCTCTGGACCTCAAATGAAGCTATTCCTGACCTATAAATGCTCACATCTTTGACTACAGGAACTGTCTCACTTTTACCTTCTCATCCCCAACCAAGGTCTTGGCCTGACACACAGTAATTGTTTAATACATTTTTGTTGAAATAAAAAATAAATATTGAGAAATTTAAAAAAAACAACCAAGCTTGACTAATGAAGAGGCCTGAGAAGATCCCTCCTAATCTCTCCTCGACAGAAGTGAGGGTCCACAGGGATGGAACATAAAATAAATGGAATGGCAGATTTTTTCCAAAGTATTGATCACTTTTGCTGGATTTTTTTTTCCCTCTTCATCCTTTCTTCTTTTTTAAGTTCTTATAAGGAATTACTCTGCCAGGGGAAAATCCAAAAGATATAAAAAGAAAAAGTATCAGTAAAAATCTCTTGTTTAAATTTTTTTTTAATTGAATGGAGTTGATTTCTCTAATTATCACTGCTGACACTCAGATTAAGAGCAACCTCTGGGCTTCATTTGGCTTTTGCATCAGTGTATTTCTGAGCATTTTAGGATGCTTGGGAAATAAAAGCATCTGGGCCTTTTAAGCAGAAGCCGACCTAAAAAGCTTTTGTTTGACTTTACTCTTTTTTGTCTTAAACCATTAAATATGTTGTTAGGAAGAACATGCTGCTCTACATTATAAAAAAGTAACCTCAGAACACAAATGTTATTTCAGATTTAAATTTTAAAAGTTCCCAGTTTTCACTATCACTGTTACTGTGGACTTCATTGTACATCAAACCCAATCCATAAGGAATTTATATCCAAAAGGCCACTCCTTGGCAGAGTGGCAGATGGTCCCCATAATTAGATCACATCTATGTCTTTACCTTTTAAAAAAGGAAATAAATAATAGGGCTAACAACAGTTTCCAAAACCAGGAATAGTTTTTTCTTGATGCCTGGTTTTAGCTTCTCAGCATCTTTTCTAAAACCCTGATCAGCAGAGCTCAAGTGGTGAGTCCAGTGGTGTCTGTGAGGGCTTGTATAATGCTGAGGCCTGGAGGAGGAAGAAATGAGTGCCTGCCATAAATCTGAATTAAATTCCATCCTCCCTGTAGAACTGAAACACTTCCCCTCAGGGTGAATCCACACAGGCTTATTGCGTTGTGTGTTTGTTTTATTAATTTTCCATTTAAATTGCAGTCTGCAGCAAGGGAGGCTGAGGCCAGCTGGAGCCGAGATGTATGAGTCTTTAATTATTGCTTCTTTTTGATCTCTCCCGTACTGCTTGTTCCTGTTTCCTTTCTGCTTCTGCTTCTGCAGGTGGATCTTGATTTAAGCAAACTTAAGATATGAAAATTCACAAGGAGTATTATTATTTGCTCTACAAGAGAACTTTTCATTTCTACAGATTCAAGATAGGATCCCTTTAAAAAGCACACTGACTTATCATACTTAAAACGTGTCTCAACATGGAGTTAAAATTGTATATTCATATAACTAATACTATGTTTATTACCACTATAGCCATGATAGTGTTCACATTTGCATAGCCCTTCAAGGCTTTTCAAGCCCTGTGCTCATAACAGCTTAGGTGGTGCATGGGATAGAGTTCTGGATTGTAGTCAGGAAGAATCAAGTTCAAGGTCCACCTCAGACACTAAGTGGGTGACCCTGGCCAGGTCTCACAACATCAGTTTTCTCATCTGTTAAATGGGTGGATTGGAGTTGATGACCTCCTCCGTCCCTTTCAATTCTAAATCTATGATCCTATGAGCTCTGCAAGGAAGGTAATGTCAATATTAAGCCATTTTATGAAAAGGTAAATTCAGGCTCCTTGATGTAAGGTGACTTATTCTGTCCAAGGCCATGCAGAGAATAAGTCTTGAGTGCTGGAAATCCAAGTCTCCTAATGCACCAAATCCCAAACTGTTTCCAGTCCATTGTGCTACAGAGGACTTATTCTGTGACTTCTCTCTCTACACTTGAAAAACTAGGTGGAGGGCCTAGGAGAAGGATCCAGTTGTTGGTTGACTAGCTTGGGTTGGCCAGGAAGGTACTCCAGGGGAATGAAGACTTGTATCAGAATAATAATACTAATGGTGGAATGGATATGAGGTCATCGCAGAAGTGGACTCCAGGAATTGGTAACTAATTGGATTTGGATGGCAAGGGAGAAAGGAAGGAAAGATGACTCCCATGCTTTAGAGCTAGAAAGGACCTCAGAGCGCTGGTTCAGTCTCCCTTCATTTTATACATGAGGAGTAACCTAAGGCTTCTCTGAGTTGCTCAAGGAAGTATCAGAGCTGAGATTGATGCCAGCTCTCCTGAGCTCAAATCCAGTATTCTTTCTGTTACCCAATGCTGCCCAGTGACTTGGAGGATGGTGGTACTGTTAATCAAATTAGGAAATGTCAGAAGAGATGATTTATGGTGGATTGAATTCTTTTGGGGAATGCAGGAAGTGGGCAGTCAAAAAATTGGGTTGCAAGAAGCAATTACCCTGATTTAGCCTCTTCACTGCCCTGTAGCAACTATTGAAAATGTAGAGTTCCTGGAGAGTTTTGGAATTCAAAACCTTGAAAGAACTTTAGGAACCATTCAAACCACTCTGCTTATTTTACCCATTGGAGGGGGGAAAGGGGGGATGGGAGGGGGACTGGGACAGGGACTCATTAGGGATTTATTTGCTCGAGGTCACAAATCTAGTAAGTACCAGAACCAAGATTTGAACACAGTTCTTCTGACTCCAAAATCAGTCTTCTTTTCACCACACTGAATTCTTGTTCACACATACCCTTAAGAAAATTATGATTTCAGCTCAATGCATGTTGTCAAAATAGCTTTATAAGCAGATTAAAAAATGATCAGTCAGTACAGTTATCCCTTCCACATTACAGGGGGTTATGGGTGCAGTGCCTCCTGCAATCTGGAAAATCTGTAAAAATTTTTGGACCTCCCTTTGTACCAGAGAAGAAGTCTGAATTATTATGGTATTAAAAGATAAAATATGTTGATATTATATAATACTACACATATTTATGCATTTATGAGTTTCTAAACTTTTTCTGTGTTATCTGCTGGCCTTCGTGTGTCATCTGCAGCTTCCGCAAGACTCTCCCACAATTCCCATTTAATTTCTTATGCCAACCCCCAATATATTGAAACCGGGATGGAGAAAGTTGCACTGTGGAAGGGATAACTGGATACTTCTTAACCTCAGTAAAAGGGACATTGGTAGTCAAGTGAATGAAATGAACATTTTTTTCTACTTCACTATACAGAATTCTTATTCACCCTGCATAGACTAGTAGATATTTCTAGGTTACAGCATCATGTCTAGTCCAGTGTAGAAAGGTCACCAGACTGGGAGTCAGAGGCTCTGGGCTCAAGTCTTCTGATACTTAACACTTAAACCTCTCTGAGACTCAGTTTTCCTCATCTGTAAAGTGGAAGTAACAATAACTATTTCACAGAGATGCTGTTAATATTCAAACGTGATAAATAACCTATATGAAATAAATAAATCCTAAAGGGAAAGTTGAGTTCTTCTGAATAATTACCCATATTATTTCCATTCTGTTAGTCAATAAAATCACTGTTTAGTGTTATGGTTTTATTTTTTTTTGTTTGGTTGGTTCTTTGAGGCAGTTGGGGTTAAGTGATTTATTTGCCCAGGGTCACACAGCTAATAAGTGCCTGAGGCCAGATTTGAACTCAGGTCCTCCTGACTCTAGGGCCAGTGCTCTATCCACTGCCACCTAGCTGCCCCTGTTTAATGTGGTATTGACAAAGCCATGCTTAGGAGCATTTTGAGTTCAGTTTAAATACCTTTATGAATGTTACTGTAACACTGGATGTGGTGGTGCTTACTAAGGACCTTGAGGCTGGCAGATGGAGCTAAAGGTTCTAGTTGATGTCCTCACCAAGTTTAGCATCAGTGTGGTCGAGACCCTGGGAATGAAGGATCACTAGATTGTCTAAGGAATTGCAAATCAGCTTAGGTCAGAAATGGAACAGGTCAAGGGTTCCATTGCCCGTCAATAGTGAGATAAGGGACCATGAGTAGCCCTTGAATTCTAGCCTGGGAGAAATGGGGAGAACTAGTTGTAACATTTTTTAAAGAAAATTACTCTCATCATGTCCTGCTTTAGATTTAAAGAAATCTAATTAAAATCACGTGGTTTTGATATTTTGACCTTACAAATAATAGTTTGTTTTCAAATTACCAGCCATTAAATTTTTCAGAAGCCTTTACCCTACTTGCAGTAGCCAAAAGTCCCATCCCCTGTGGAAAAATACCACAATGCTAGATTGTGTCCCTTTCTCTTAATTGGGAACATAAATAGTATATTTATGAGAAAGTACTTCTTTCCTCCAGCTGCTCCACTTCCTAGGAAGGTAAATGAAAAATGACCTTTTTTGCTAACCACCCTACTAAAGAATGACCAGTTCAATCAAAGTCTTGGGTGCTTACTTTTTTTATGAGTTGGTATATTTATGTATACAGTGAGAAAGCATCATATGGGGTGTGTGTGTATATGTGTGTGTGTTTAGGGAGTTGCTTGTTTCTAAAAATGGGTACTTACAAATAAATAGCAAAATGAAAACAGAAATTCCATATATTCTATAAAATCTCTCCCAGGGATTTATTCCTTCAAGACTTATGATTGTTCCAGAGTTCTCTCTTTTTCTTCCCCTCCCTCTTTCCTTAATCTTTTATCACAGCCATTACATTTAACATCACAGAGCTTTCAGAATTTAGGATGCCTTAGATATATACATCCTTATAAACCATATGTGAGCATCACTTCACTCCACTGTATTTGGCCATTTCCTGTATAATTATTTAACAGTTTGGAAGCACCTAGCACTGTTCATTGAATTAGCGTAGTATCAGCATTTGAATTACTGATGTTCAGTAATTACAAGTCTGTGTTATAAGCTGGATAATTAGAAAGTACTTTGAAGACCTGGATCCTAGCAAGATAAGGCTGGAGCTTGCTGTCAAGGCCCAAAGGTGATTCCAGGGGTGTAGTCGTTTTACAGTCAGGAGGAGATAGAGATAAGAGCCTAGACAAAAACCGCATAACATGGAGATGGCTAGGCATAAAATACATTTGGAAAGGTATGGGGCAGCTAGGTGGTGCAGTGGATAGAGCAGCAGCCCTGGATTCAGGATGACCTGAGTTCAAATCCAGCCTCAGACACATAACACTTACTAGCTGTGTGACCCTGGGCAAGTCACTTAACCCCATTGCCTAACAAAAACAAAAAACAAAACAGACATCCAAAAAAAAAAAAGGTATGGAGCTGTTAGATTGTGAAGGGCCTTGAATAATGGCAAAAAAAAAGTTTGGAATTATTAAGATAATTAGCTAAGGTAAGAAATAAAGGTTAATATCCTTCCTTGTGACAGTATGTCTAGAGGTGTTTGATAACCATATTGCCATGCATGAGTACTTGCTAAAGAGACAGCAAGACATCTTGGAGCATTCGATTTATAGTGTGAAAATTTTGGTTTTGCCTCTGGCTGTGCAGCTTACCACCTGTGTGACCTTGGGCAAGTCCCTCCAGCTCCTGGCCCATGGCTCTGCACCCATGAGGTCTCTGTCTAGGCCTTCATTTCCACCTCTTCCCTGTTATAAAATCAGACTCTGCTTTTGTAAACACTTTGGGCTTGTTAGATGAGCTTCCACCTTATCTTGCGGAGATCCAGGCCTCCGGAGTACTCTCTGGCCATCTCTACACTCGGTCTCCATGTCTAACCAACTCCTGATTTCTGCCTCCTCTTTATGTTGTCTCCACTCTCCCACCTTAGAAAGCAAGATTTGTGAGTGAAGCAAATGTCTTGCTTGCTTGTAGTAGCGTAACTAGTAAGTGCCATATCTATCTATCCATCCTTCTGCTCTCTCTGTCTGTATCCATTCTATCATTCTGCCTACCTCCCTACCTTCCTACCTACCTATCCATTCTCCATCCATTCTATGTATCATTCTGTCTGTCTGCTTACCTACCTTCCTACCTACCTATCCATTCTCCATCTATTCTATCATTCTATCTGCCTACCTTCCTATCCATTCTCCATCCATTCTATGTATCATTCTATCTGTCTACCTCCCTACCCTTCCTACCTACCTATCCATTCTCTATCCATTCTATCGTTCTATATGCCTACCTGTCTACCTACCTTCCTATCTACCTATCCATTCTCCATATCATTCTGTCTGCCTACCTACCTACCTACCTATCCATTCTCTATCCATTCTATCATTCTATCTGCCTGCCTACCTTCCTACCTACCTATCCATTCTCCATCCATTCTATCATTCTATCTGCCTGACTGCCTACCTTCCTACCTGCCCACCTATCCATTCTCTATCCATTCTATCTATCGTTCTATCTGCCTATGTACCTACCTTCCTACCTACCTATCCATTCTCCGTCCATTCTGTCTCTCATTCTATCTGCCTACCTACCTCCCTACCTACCTATCCATTCTCTGTTCATTCTATCTGCCTGCCTACCTACCTACCTATCCATTCTCCATCCATTCTAGCTATCATTCTATCTGCCTGCCTACCTACCTTTCTACCTACCTATCCATTCTCTATCCATTCTATCATTCTATCTACCTCCCTACCTTCCTACCTACCTATCCATTCTCCATCCATTCTATCTCTCATTCTATCTGCCTACCTACCTACCTTCCTACCTACCTATCCATTCTCTATTCATTCTATCTATCATTCTGTCTGCCCGCTTACCTACCTTCCTACCCATCTATCCATTCTCTGTCCATTCTATCTATCATTCTATCTGCCTGCCTGCCTACCTTCCTACCTGCCCACCTATCCATTCTCTGTCCATTCTGTCTATCATTCTATCTGCCTGCCTGCCTACCTTCCTACCTGCCCACCTATCCATTCTCTATCCATTCTATCTATCATTCTATCTGCCTACGTACCTACCTTCCTACCTACCTATCCATTCTCCATGCGTTCTATCTCTCATTCTATCTGCCTACCTACCTATCCATTCTCTATTCTATCTGCCTACCTACCTACCTACCTTCCTACCTACCAATCCATTGTCTATCCATTCTATCTGTCTGCCTACCTACCTTCCTACCTACCTATCCATTCTCTATTCATTCTATCTATCATTCTATCTGCCTGCCTACCTACCCTCCTACCTATCTATCCATTCTATCTATCATTCTATCTGCCTACCTACCTACCTTCCTACCTACCTATCCATTCTCCATCCATTCTATGTATCATTCTATCTGCCTACCTACCTATACGTTCTCCATCCATTCTATGTATCCATTGTCTATCTCTCCACCCATTCTATCTTTCCATTCTGTCTATATGTTTATCCCTCTCAACCTTTTCCCCTTCTAACGTGCACTACTAGTGTAACGGCACTACTTTGTCTACCTATCATCTCTATCTGCTATATTCTATCTTTAAACCCCAGCCCAAATGACACTGTCACTGACCCATCCCTTCAGGTGGACGTGAACTTTCCTTCAGGTGCTGTATGGTATTTTATTTTGTAACCTTTTAATGTACTTGTCAGGTAATATTCTGTATTCAAATTATTGGTGTGTGTATACATTCTCCCATTATGCTATAAGCACCATTAAAGTCTATGTCTTATCTAAACTTTTATTCTACCCCATAGTACTCTCTATACAGAAGGTATTTTGCATTGATTGAATGAATGAATGAGTTAATGAATGCCAAAGGGATAGTCAACAAACATTTACTAACACCTAAATCGTGCCAGGCAGTAGAGATACAAATACCAAAGGGGGGGAAAAAAAAGACAATCTCTTCCTTCAAGGAACTTACACTCTAATGTGGGTAAACCACACACAAAAGGTGGGGGAGGGGCACTTTGGGGCTGGTGGGGCTGTGAGAAGGTTCCATGTGTGGGAGCATAGCATGTGGTATAGTTGGAAAAGTCCTGGAGTAGCGGGGCCAGGTGAGAATTGAGATGTTCTTACCTGGCTTCTCTCCTCCAATGGAAGTTTTAGAGTTCATGGCTCCATCCTCCAATCAGAGGGGGCCAAGGGCAGTGATGACATGGAGAATCAAGGCTGATTGGGTGATAATAATTATTTATGTATAGCTGATAATCACTTCATCTCCAGCACTAACTCTTGGGCATGATGATTAAAAAGTTAAATCTCACTGAGCATAGACAGACATATGTCTGTAGTCCCTCCTACCTGAGGAGGCTGAGGCCAATTGAGGATTGAGCTCAGGAGTTCTGAGCTGTGGTAGGTTTGAGACCTAGGAGGACACCAAGTCCGACACCAAAATGGCAAGCCCTGTGAGCAGGCAATCACTCGGCTGCCTAATGAGGGGAGAGCCCAACCAGGTCAGAAAGCTTCCATGCTGATGAGCAGTGGAGTCAGGCCTATGACTGTCTGCTCTAGTTCCATCCCAAGACAAGACAGGGAGAACCTTTCCCCCCTCCCCCAAAAGGTAAGACCTCTGCTGTAATAGCAGCTTACCCTGGCCTCAACACATATCCTGTAATTTGTGATGGTTAAAGACTAATCTTAGTTGTATTTTCTGTTTTTAGTTGCAGAATTAAGAAAACTCTTTGAGCCAAAGAGAAAAGAAGTTTTAGAAATGAAGAGGTAACATATTTGTGGCTTTTTCATGAGGAGGTTGACTATCTGGGCACAGGTTTACTTCTTGCTTGATGTATATTACTCATTATGCTTTTCTGGGTGTATTTCACAGAAAAGAACGCATTGCCAGACGCTTGGAAGGAATTGAAAATGATTCACAGCCCCTACTTTTGCAGAGCTGTACCGGATTAGTTACCCACCGATTACTAGAAGAAGACACTCCCAGATACACGCGAGCCACAGACCCTTACAGCCCTCATATTGGTAAGCATTAGCTTTCCATCAGATGGCGCAGCACAGAACCACCTTGTTCTTATGCAGCTGAAGAACGCAGTTCTTTGCTTTAAGTGTCTCTCCAAGACAAATAAAGCTCACCCTCCTTGGCTAACAAAACTTAACATTTTTCTTTACCCATTTTTAATCAAAATCTAAGAGATATCAGGGTCAGAATTATAAGGGGTAGCAAGGTTCAGTGGAAAGGATTTAGGACCAAGAGGCCTGGATTGAAACTCAGCCCCTGTCCACTGCCTCTGTGACCTTGGGGAAGTTATCATGAGAGGGTTGGATGAGGTCCAGTTCTAAATCTGTGGTCCTGTGATTTAGATTTTTTAACATCTTATAGAATGCACTTACTCTTGTGTGTTCAGCAATGTAGAGATTTGATGACTCTAAATCATTTTGGATAGATTTTATATTTTTATCCATATATCTACTCCTAAGCCCAATGTAAGCTCCTTGAAGACAGAAACATATCTTTTGTTTGTTTTTGTTTTTATTTTTTGTCTAATGAGTACCTAACACAGTGCCTGGCATGTTTTACATGCTTAATAACTGTTTGTTAAATTGAATTACACTATGATTTAGATTTTGAAGAAAGTTCCTACGTTACCTAGTGTAACCTCCTCATTGTATAGATGAAGAAACTAAGGCCAAAAGCTTAAGTGACTTACCTAAGGTCACGCAGGGAATAAGTAGCATAGAAACAATTAAAACTATGCTGACACTGGAGTTCAAACTAATGCACAATTTAATTTGTTGCACTCATTGTTTTACTCTCCCCTTTTTTCTTTTGAAAGAATGATATGTCATTTTATTTTTTAGGGGGAGAAGAGGCAATCAGGGTTAGGTGACTTTCCCAGGGTCATACAACTAGTAAGTATCTTAGGCTGGGTTTGAATTCAGGTGCTCCTGACTCCAGCGCTAGTGTTCTATCCACTATGCCACCTAGCCACTCCAGATATATCATTTTAGAAATGTATTCTTAGGGATACAAAAAATAAGAGATATCAATTAAAAATTCTAAAAAGAAATTAGTTCTTTGAGTCAGAATAGAAATTCTATTCGCCAAAAAATAAACCCTGCTTTTTCTCTGTGATTGGAAATTATTCAGAGGAATCTGTAGTCACCCACGCACATTATAGGTAGTGGACTTATTATATGTCGAATTTAAATGGCAAAACAGACCTTGCCAGATCTTCCTTCCCAACTGCCATGAGTCACATGTTTTCATTTTGGTTCATGTCTGCCTTACTCTTTGGGATCTCCTTGATCTCTTCATGAGTTGTGAGGCAGGATGGGGGTTGGGGGGGTCTGGAGAGGGTACAGATATGCCAGGAGCATGAGCTCATTCTCTTCTCTTCCTTGAAAGCCTGACCTTTATCTTGAAAGCGTCCCCACTGAGCTTGTGATGTGTATGTAATGATGGGGAAGGTGATAACTGGCAATTACATGGCACCGCAACGTTTTCTTAACACTTCACGTATGTTGCCTCATTTGGTCCTTCCAAAAGCCCTACAAGGTGAGATCTTCAGATGTTATTAATCTTGCTTCATAAATAAGGAAACTGGGGCAGCTAGGGGCACAGTAGATAGAGCACCGGCCCTGGATTCAGGAGGACCTGAGTTCAAATCCGGCCTCAGACACGTAACACTTACTAGCTTTGTGACCCTGGGCAAGTCACTTAACCCCATTGCCTAGCCAAAAAAAAAAACACAAAACCATAAATAAGGAAACTGAGGATCAGAGAAATGAAATGACTTGCCCACATGGTCACCCAGCTAATGAGTTCAGGGGCAGGATTCAGGTCCTAGTTTTTCCTGGCTTCAAGTCCAGCCCCCTTTCCATGACACCAGTCAGCCTATTTCTAGGTACAGAAAACTTTCAGAGGTTTGTACTTTTGGAGTGGTGCATATAGGCCAAAATGGGATGGGTAGGACTTAGGGCTTAGAGGGATCTTAGAGGTCATGAATTGTAATCCACTCATTTTACAAAAAAGTCAACTGAGGTGTAGCCATGTGAAGTGATAGCCTCAAGGCCACACAAGTAGGATCCTGATCAAGGTTCTCTTATTTCCCATTCAGTGCTCTTTTGACCACACAGTATTGTTTTATCTATTGGAGTCTTCACCTAAAAATTCTTGGGTTGACAAGAGTACAGTGTTTTAACTAAATCTGTTCAAATAAACAAGCTGATACTTCCTCACCCAGGGCTATGAGCTTGTGTTGTATGTAGTAATTCTTCCTTAATTACAGCCCCTTGCCCATGAATTTTCCGTTGTTCTTATGCTACATGTCTAACCCTATGACCCTGCAGGTCGATCCAATGAAGAGGAGGAAACTTCAGACTCTTCTGTAGAGAAACAGCCTCGATCCCAATATTGCATAGAAACTACAGCCCTCAATACAGAGTCCTCCTATAGCCCAGTGACCATGGACACCCAGGGACTGGACTCCAAAGCTGAAAGAATAGCCAGATATAAGGCTGAAAGGAGGAGACAGCTTGCTGAGAAATATGGGCTAACCCTAGATTCAGATGCAGACTCTGAATATCTATCACGTTACACTAAGACCAGGAAGGATCATGATGTCGAGAGGAGGGGAGGCAAAAGTGAGAAACAGAAGGAGGAGAGCAAAGACTTGACTTATCATTATTCTAGAATTGAGACTGTGGAGCCCAGGAGCACCACTGCTGAATCCAAGGACTATGCCTTTCATGGGAATGATGGTGTTCTTGATAAGGAGGCGCTATTGAATGTGGAAAATCACAGAAGAGCACAAGAATTGAGTGCCATTGGCCATATTGGCGATTTGCCACCTACAGCTGATAGTTCTCCCTCCTTTTCATTTTCTGGACGAGAATCCTCATTCAGTGATGTGCCAAGGTCTCCCAAGCAGATCCGCAGGGTATCCCTTTCTTCACCTAAGCAGCCAGCATCACCGAGTCATTCACTTACTGACTCACCATTACATGGTGATTCCAGACCAAGGTAAGTGTATAATTCTGTGTCTTACTCCACCCGTCTTTCAAGTCTATCTGTCCTTCTACAACAGCTAGCTTTTCTATATAACTTGGTTAGTGTTTCTTCTTTGTCTTTTCCTGCAAGAATTTCTTCATTAATATTCAGAAAGGATGTTTTTCTAAATATAATCACTATGTGCTAAAAGAGACTCTATGGGGTGGGGGGGGGAGTGTTATCTTTTGTTCTAGAATAATGAGGAAGTAACAGTCTTGAACAAGAATCTTTCAAAGAAGTCCTCTTATGGACTCGACTTGGGAACAATATCACTTTGTCTTTAGTTTCCTTTCCTAAATCCTCTCCTCCTTCTTTTTTGGGAGGTGGGGGGGGATTTGTAAGTATATGATTTTACCAAGGACTTTTAGCACTTGTAAGAAGAGGTTACCTTGTTCCTTTAACCACCCCTCACGTAAGCCATAAGTCAGGTTTCAGGTTACTTTTCTCATGCCCACCAAAACAACAGCAAAACCTTTGATCTTAGATTTTTGTAATTTAGACTTTGTTTTCTACCAGTGTCTCCCTCTGGGTATGAATGATGATGATAGGTTTTCTAAGGCAAAACTAGCAGGGTATAATCTCTGGATGTCCTTAGGAATCTAGAAGGGCCTTGAGTATGAGCCTAGTGATGTCTGTTTTCAAAGGACAAGCTTAGTTAAATTCAGACAGGCTCATCACCAGGTCTTCTGCTATGGCAGTGCTTAAAGTCTATCAAAAAAAACCTTAAAAGGGGTTGTGATCTGCATGGGGGGAAGGAGTCATCCACAACAATGAAATTACAGATTGTTACACTGAAGAAGGTTCAGACTCCTGTGGAAAGGGTGCTGTTTAGATACCTACAGGAATGGACCACCATCATCAGGCCAATGGAAGAATTCTAGTTGTCCCAGACAATGACTGAAGCAACACCTTTTCCACAACTGGTAGAGATCAACTCCTGCCCACGTCTGTCCTTGAAGGCATACAGATGACTTCATGATGGGTATCTGCCCCCCTGTTTCTCATCCCAGCTCAACTTTCTCCTCTGTCCTTCATGCACCCCCTAATATAAAGGAGCAGCTGTGAGTCCAGAGCCAGTCAGCAGAGTAATGAGTCGGTTGACAGAAGGAGCCGCCTGAGTGGGATCACAGTTGTGTGCACCTGTACATACTCAACCTAGGCAGATGGGCCCATTATATGTGTAGAGTAGTCATTGTCTTTCATAATGTCATTCTTCATTCTCAGCCTTTTGAAAACCAACAGTTGTAGCAGAGAAATCCTGTGAGAGCCACGAATAGGTCCTGAAGTCCCAAGTTTTTGTTTCTGTGACTGGCAAATCCAGGGCACAAACCTACCTTAATTGGAGCATTCTGAAAGACAAAATACATTTGGGGAGATGCAGCTCTCTTAATGTAGTCCAAGTTGCATTCTTGGACTTGGATAGTCTCAGTTTTCCTTTTTACTCGGTTCTGTTTTTTCAGTTTCCAAGAGTTCCTTTGCCTTTGTTATTCTAACAGTGTTTCTTGACACATGCCATTTGTTTTGCTTTTCTCAGCTGTGTTTTTAACACACACACACACACACACACACACACACACACACACGCAAAGCAGAAGGCTCAGCATTTAAATAGTTTGTGCTGGGATGTGTTGAATGAAGAGAAAGAAATTGAATGACAGTGACATGTACTGCACGTCCACCAGGACCTCATGGTACGGAGAGCATTTCCTTTGGTGATCCCTGATTGAAAAAACCTACTAATTGGGCGGGGGGGGGGGGAAGGAAGGTCATTTCCTGTGGAATAGTATAGAACAGATACCTAGAAAATAGGTAGTATAGGAAAACTGGCCTAGATATGGTTTAAAATACAAATGTTAGCCTACAAATGTTGTGGGTTTAGGTTTGGGTTTTGTTTGTGTTTTTTTTTTTAATTAAAGATGAGAGTTTCTTCAGTGAGTGATGACTGTATTTAAAGCTTATTTACTTAATCATCCTCTTTTGAGATGTGAGATAATTAGCCATTAAGTTTTCCTAAGGTATATTTTTCCTTTCAACTCTGTAGTAGCTTCCAAAACCAGGTGGTGATAAGGGGTCAGGCTGATCCCAGCACAGATACAATGCTACTGGAAAAATGTCAGCGTGTTTGAGGCGATCTCTGACCAGCAACAAAACATGCCAAAGATACCATGGGAGTAAGAAATGAAGTTTACTGAGTTAGATATGCCCATCAGCACTTGTTTGCAATTCTCAGGAGAAAAAAAGAGCCATGTTGGGGCTTTGGTGAGATATTGCTCAGCACATTACATTTAAGTGCTAGCTAGGAGTTTTGTATAAAGCAAAACCGTCATATTACATATTTTCCAGTAAAGGATTAGACTTTCCAAGGGAAATTTGCATTACATCATAGAGATGGAAAAAATGTGCATGGCCTAGTTATTGTCTAGCAAAGCAGATTCTTCACACGTTGCATTATGTGACATTGGCAAATGCATTCCAGTTGAATTTGTCTCAGGAGGAAAGACTGGAGATGATGGATACCCTTTGGTTATGTTCAATTGTTTTTTAGTTGTGTCCAACTCTTTGTGACCCCATTTGGGGTTTTCTTGGCAAAGACACTGGAGTGGTTTGCCATTTCCTTTTCCAGCTCATTTTACAGATGAGGAAACTGAAGCAAACAGGGTGAAGTGACTTGCCCAGGGTCACACAACTAGTAAGTGTCTGAGGCTGGATTTGAACATAGGAAGATGAGTCTTCCTGACTCCGAGGCTGATGCTTTGTGCACTATGGCACCACCTAGTGGCGAGCCCTTAGGTTATACTTAATGGGAAAAGGGCTAGACTTGGAGCCCAAGAACCAGTTGCAAACCACTTCTGTCACTACCCATATGGTCCCAGGCTGGTCATTTAGCCTTTCTGGGCCTTAGTTTTCTCAGGTTGGACGAGGTGACCTAAGAGCCCTCATAGCTCTGAAGCGATGATCCTATTAGAGAGGATGCATGTGGGGCTGGACTTACAGTTTCATCAATTTAAGTCGGCAGCGAGGAGGCGCCGTAGTGCAGAGAACACAGGACCTGGGCTCAGATCTGGCCTCAGACAGTTAACTGACGGTGTGACCCTGGGCAAGTCACTTAACTTCTGTTTGCCTTAGTTTCCTCATCTGTAAAATGGGGTTAATAATAGCGCCTGTCTCCCAGGGTTGTAGTAAGGATCAAGTGAGATAATTGTAAAGCACTCAGCACAGTGCCTGGCACATAGTAAGCATCGTATAAATGTTAGCTATTATTAAATCCTGGTGTCAAAAAATCCTTCCCTGACTATTCTATGACTTGAAATCTTAGGTTTCCTGAATTACTGACAGTTAAAGGAATTTGCCCCGGACCACATGGCTTTTATGTCATAGGGTTGGATTTGGACCTCCAAGCTGCCTTTCACCTTTGGAGAACAAAAGAGACCTAATTTCTGTGGATTGATTTTCACTGCAGAGAGTTTCTTTTTTAAATCATGTGACAGGGCTGAATTCTTAGACTTTTTTTTCTTTTTAAGAGCCATCTAGCTCATTAGGTGTGGTCCTTGCAGCAGAGAATATTTTTTAGTATTAGGAAAGAACAAGATAGCACATTCTTCATCTTCAGACCTTATCTATCAGTCTCTGAAAAAGGTTTGATAACTTTCAAAGGAGAGGAGAGGACAGGAGCATTTCTGACTTGTTCACGTTAGTAACAGAACTAAGCTACTTCTTGGTAAAGCATTTTGAAATCCTGTAAAGTAGATGAAAGATTTTCTGGAACTAAGGAAAGAGGGTTACCAGCCTACCTATTTCTCTTTTCAGTGTCATTGACCTAGACAGGCTGATTTTAGAAATTACTTGAACATTGAACTTGAGGGGGCAGCTAAGTGACGCAGTAGATAGAGCACTGGCCCTGGAGTCAGGAGGACCTGAGTTCAAATCTGGTCTCAGACCAGACACTTGACACTTACTAGCTATGTGACCCTGAGCAAGTCACTTAACCTCAATTGCCTCGCCAATAAAAAAAAAATTAAAAAAAGAAATTACTTGAACATGACCTAGTGTAAGAAGTTATTTCAGGGGCATTACTGAAGAGGCAGGAGTCTTATATCCCACTGGTCTCTTCAGGTTCTTCGGTTGTGTCATTTACAGGTAAATGAAAACAAAGGTATTTAATATATGGCAAGGGAAATTCCCCATCAGAAGTATTTACATGCAAGTGAATGACCGGCCTATGGCATCAGATAAATTCAGAATAATTTTGTGCTGTATGCCTGTTCGGTTCTAAAAAATAAATGTAAAAATTCATTCATACCCTGCTGTGGCTGCCCTTTATGTAGAGCCAAGAAATCTTGGAGGCATAAATCCTAATTATGTAACTAGACAGAGTGGCCAATCAGCTAGGATCCTCTCCAGTGTGGAGCCAGTGAGTCTGATGCTCCTGATTGAGGTCTCAGGGAAAACTTTATAACCTGGGAAACATGTTATAGAAACGAGAAATTCAGTGTCATTATAGTGAATTAAACAAAATGTTTAACCTAAACCTTATGTCCAGCCACCTGTACCAACACGACAAACTAAGTAGCATCCCTTAGGAAAATATCTACCTGGCTTAGAAAGCAGTTCTGATACTGATCAGATCTGATATTGATCAGGATCAAAGAAGTTTACAGGTACAGCGCTTTGTAATCCTCAGAGTGCTTTGTAAATGCTAGCTATTGTTGTTATATTTCACTTTTGATTTGCATGTCAAAGAAGTTTCCCCCCAGCTTTTAGGGATGGTAGACCCTAATATTCATTACCATTTATTCTAGAGAGCTCAGGGCTGCCGAGAATAAATGAGGCAATTCTCTGCTCCTTCTCCTTCCTGTTCATATCCACAGGCTTGGATTTGCATCACCTGCCTTTCTGGAAGGACAGCAAACTTAGGTGCTGGTCCCTGCTAGTTTTGCGAATGTGTCTCATTGAATGGTACCAAGAAGCTGATTTCTAGGGGGCCATTCTGTCATTCACTAGCACTTAGACCCAGCCTTAGCATTCATGTGGAGCACGGCCGGACCACTCAATTGGTCTTCTCTGGGTACTGTTTGTCAGATGTCTATAATTACTATGCTAACAAGTAGTGATGCATTTTCTGAAGCGCGAGGAGACGTAGGAGGGAAGGCGGGAGGGAGCACTGAATAAGAAAAATGAAAATCTCTCCTGAGGATGAAGTTCCTGGGACATCACAGGAAGATGAACGCCTTCTTTCCTAGTTGAACATCTGGCAGATTTCTCATTTCACATTCATAGTGATGCACTTCAACAGTTTATGCTCAGGAGAAGATTTGCTATCTCATGCCCGAGGGATGCCGTTTCTCAAGTTGTGGTAAGAACTGACCCAGGCCGTTGCTTTTGTCACAAAAGCTGTCCACAGGAGAGAGTAAAGATTTGTTCATCAAGTGACTTAGCATTCAGCTTGTACATCATTATACAGGTTGTAGAGCTGTGTACATATGGACACACACGTAAACACATGTACACACATGCACATACATACACAAGAATATGAGAGAGATGTGTTCTTTTCTCCAAATCACTCTCTACCACACACATCACAATCACCCAAATGACCTTAGGCGGTCACAGACCTCAGTTTCCTCATTTGCAGAATGAGGGGTTTGGATTCAATGGCATCTGAGGTCCCTTTCAGCTCCAGATCTGGGATCAGTAAAGCATTTGTTAAGCACTTATTATATGCCTGTGAGTCTGTGATATTAGTACATTAGTAAATCCAGAGAAGTTGTCTGTAGAATGTGAAAATCAAGTGACCTGTTCAGAGACCCACAGCTGAATGTGTCAGGGGTGAAATCTGAGCTCAGCTCTTCTGACTCCAAGCCAGACTCTCTTATCTATAATTACCAGATGCCTCCACAAACTCTGTGTGTATGAATGTACATATACATAAATATATGCACGTATATAGATTTATTTCCTCTGAAGGATTGTCCATATACACATAGACATATGTATACATGCACAATATCTCTGTAAAAATGTGTATGTATGTACACATACGTGATATATGTGTAGATATGTTTATGTTTTCTCACATTTGAAATCTGAGCTGCTGCCAGGCATCCTGAAACACATGGACACATAATACAGGCCCAACAATGACACCACAGCTATGTCTACTATACATCTACTAATTGAGGTTCATGGTTTTAAACATTTAGTTGTGTTTTTTTCCCCGCCTCTGCACAGGGACTGAATTATTAGGAGGCTGCCACATGCCTGCAGTGAGATTGTCCCTATAGAAGAAATAATGTTTATGATTTTAGTTTGTAAACAGGGGTAGCTAGGCAGAAGTTGTATGAATTCTCTTCTTGCTCAACTATTGTTTTCACTTTGACATTGGACACACCACGTGACCTGACCAAGTGTCCTTGGGGAAGCCTACCTCTTGATGTGTTTACTGTTGGACAAACTCACCTCTGCCCTCTAGAAACTGCCTCTCTGGTTTGCCCCGTTTCTCTTGAAGAAAAATACTTTTTTTTTGTAGTTTTTGGTCCATGACCTTGTAGTATCAGTTTTCTTTTCTGAGCATTAGAAATTGTTAATTTTGATGAACTGATTCCCACACATTCATTTTCCTTTCAACCTGATCCTTATCTGCCATTCCTGTTTCCCTAAATTAAGTGTCTTCCTACAAAAATATCTTCCTTTAAAGTCCAAAATAATCAAGGGGCACCTAGGTGGCACAGTGGATAGAGCTCCAGCCTTGGAGTCTAGAGGACGTGAGTTCAAATGTGGCCTTAGACACATAACACTTACTAGCTGTGTGACCCTGGACAAGTCACTTAACCCCAATGCCTAGCCAAAAAAAGCAAAAACAAAAACAAAAAACAAAACAAAATAATCAGACCCAGACTATGATTTTTTTTTTTGGTAATCAGTTTCTGGTCTCATCAGCATGAATCATATCCTTTCCCTCAGTACCATTTACAACGCACAATGTCCTTTCATCCTTTTCAATTCTCACCCTCATCCTTCCATAAATTCTCCATGGAGTATTTATCCAAAACCCTTAATGCCTTCCTCTAGGCCAGGGAAATATTTCACTGATAAACAGTGAAACACAGGCTCTCTCATCTCTCATTATCAATGGTCAATCCACCTTTTTTTCTAGTCATGCATGCCCTCAATGACATATTTTTTTTCTATCCTGGGAAAAAGTACAAATACAAAATCTTCTTTGTCTTTGTCAGCATGACTTTCAAAACCTTTATAAGTTGGAAGAAGCTGACACTTAAACTTGAAGTTGGTGAGAGAATATGTAGGGATGTCTACACTGTTTAATAGTTTTCCCATCAGGCAGATTTTTAGGAAATTAAATTTTAATCTTGGTGAGAAAAGCAGCAGCAGGTTAATAGTCATCCTTATTAATGGTATATACAGTAAGAAAAAAGAAAACTAATCAGTGCTTCCCATCACAAAGAATCCCATTAATTTTATAATTAGGTTTCATCACCCACACAGTTAAAAATATTATACTCAGAATTATTCTTTTCTACTTTTGTAATAGTGAATAGATTTGAATGTGTTGACTCGAAGGTATTAAAAGTGGTACAGTCACTTATCTCTTAATAAATGCTCTGCATGCTGGACAGTCATTGCATAGCCCAGGAGCAAAATGGAGAGTCTGAAGGGCAATGATCTGTCAGTATTCTAAGGCCTCAAGACTCCTGCCCATCATAGCACGGTCCTTCTCAATAAGGACAAAGTCCTATCACAGCTACGTGATGGAAATCAGAGTCAGAGAGTCGGTAAACATTTATTAAGTGCCTAGTATGTATATGCTAAGTGCTAGGGATACAAAGAAGGCGTAAGACAGCCCCTGCCCTCAAAGAGCTTACAGTCTAATGGGAAAAGACAGTACATAAGAAAGAAGCTAAGAAGGGGGCAAGATGAAGTCCTGCAGCTGGGGCAGAAATGATCTGAGGAGGTGTGAGTGGCAGAGTTGATTTCCTCTTAGAAGATGAGATTCTAGAGATAATGAAGTCTAGGAGAGCAGCTGGGTAGGAAGTGATGAGATGATTGCGCTAGGCATACCCCAACTTAAGCTAGTGTATACTCTGGGAGGAGCTCTCCAATGTCCACTCTCTCTCCAGTCAGAAGGAAGAAGGGGTCAGGGATGGGGTTACTGAGGAAGTAAGAGTTTTAAAGTTGATTTCATCTTCCAGAAGGATGAGTTCCTAGAGATCACGAAGTCCAGCAGAGCAGGCAGCTGGGAAATTAGCATTTAGGAGTTGCATCATACTCTTAAACCAAAAGAGTTAATCGTCTGGGTCATAGAATTTTAAATAGCTAAAAGTCCTTTGAGATCAGTTCAAGCAGCTCTGCTATTTTACAAAAGAGGGAACAGAATTCTAGGAAGTGAATGGGACTTGCCTAAGTACATGTGGCTTTTTGACTAAAGAGAGGGATTCAAATCCAGATCCCTGGATTCCTAGTCCCAGCGCCGTACTGCTTTTTTCATAACAATGTTTGATTCTGTCAACACAAGTTGACTACATTTTACTGGAAGTGGGCAGAGCGTTGGACTTATAATCAGAAAGACCTGAGGTCATTATTGATTGTGTGACCCTAAGCAAGTCACTTAATCTCTGTCCCCCTCAGTTTTCTCATCTGTACAATGTAAAACAATAGGACCTACCTCCCAGGGTGGTTGTCAGAATCAAATGAGATAAAATCAGTAAAAGACTTGGCAAACTTAAAAACACTGTAAAAATGTTATTATCATCACTTCTCTGAGAACTCATCCTAAATATAATATCTCAGTGCTTTTTTTTGTATAAAAATCATTCTTCCCTCTGACTAAGAGAGGAAAAATCCTTTCCAGTGTTTGCATGTGCACTATGTTCAGATGGCTCACTCACCATTTAGCACTTAGAATTATTTTCTCAAACTGTTCTGTTCTTCCTGTGATTAGATGGTCATTTCCCTAGAAAAGTTCAATCGGCTGGGAGCCATAGTACCCTAACATTTAGTTGGGGAGGTAACAATTTTCCTAAAAGAATTTGGGGAAATGAAGTTGGGTCTCCTAGTCCCCTTGTGTGAAAACACAAAGCAAAGAAGAGTGAGGTCCAGTGAATGTTGCCATCTCCTGTACTTCAGTGATTTTGGAGGGACAGCTGATCTGAGAGACTAATTAAAACTTCTGATGACCTAGAAAGGAACTTACCAGGAGCTTGGAACAAAATGGGTTTAACTTTCTCCTTAGAAATTCATTCAAAACATAATACCATTATTGGGAAGCATTTAAGTGAAGGAAGGAAGCATTCTTTATAGTCAGTTACCTATAACAGTCAGAAATCAGCAGTGTTAAACTATAAGAGACAATCAATCAACAAGCATTTATCGAACATCCATTATGGGCAAGGTGCTGCCGTGTTCGACACCGGAAGTACAAAGCCAAAATCGTCACAGTTCTTCATAAAAAACAGAATTTGTTGATTGAATGGACTCTGACACATGACTTCTAATTAAAGTCAATGTGTTCAAACTGGAGGGGTGGGTCCACTATGTCTGGAGTTGGAATTCTGATTTCAAATCTTGCTAATTATTTTATTTGGGAATAAGGCTAAGCTTAAATAAACAGAGTTTATTAATTTATCATATGGAATTTCCCCTCCCATATTAGCCATTTTATAAAAGAAAACACAATAAAACTTCCCAAGAAAAATAAAGAAAGTGAAAAAGGTATGCTGCAGATCTTTACTGAGAGTTCATCAGTTCCTTCTCTGTGAAGGTGGAAGCATTTTTCATCATGGGTCCTTTGGAATTTCTGGGATCATCGGAGTAGCCACATCTTTCACACTTGGTCATCATTATCAAATAAAACTTTTAAGGAAATTGTCAGTGACACTTGGGAGTGGGGGAAAGCAGATGCAGATTAGCACTTTTCCTGGACTTTATAGTTAATAGTTTTAGAGAGTTTCCTAAGGCTGTGAAAGATTATGATTTTTCCGAGGTCACATAGTTAGGCAGCGTGAGTCTTCTTGACCGGGACCAGCTCTCTCTCTGCACAATATCATGCTTCGTCTCTCATTGACACACATTTAATGCAATGGTTAATCGCTATTTTGCAGCATTATAATTAGACATAAATGGTGGTAAATTCATATAAATTACTGTAATCACTTATTATTTTTACACAGGAAGCCAAACATTTCTGTGGTCAAATGATGGAAATGGATGGTGGGTGGGGAATTGAATGGAGCTGCAATCTGTTCCAAAACCCTTCCTAATACTGAGAAGTAGAATCAAAGGGACCTAGGCTTCTCCATCTTTCTGGGCTTCCTGGAGGTTCCAGATGTTTCAGGAAATAGGATGCTCTCAGAACTTTGATTTTATATATATACATATATATATATATGTATATATATAAAATCAGAGTAAGTGGCATGAAGTGATTTAGGAGAAGCACGCTTCCCACATGGGATGGAACTTCTGATGACCTAGAAAGGAACTTACCAGGAGCTTGGAACAAAATGGGTTTAACTTTCTCCTTAGAAATTCATTCTAGTATTGTTGGGTACTTCAATAAAATCATCTTCTAATACTTCACAGTAGAATATGGATCACATCCAGTTGACTTTACCTATTAAGCCAAATAAATCTTTGGCTGGTAATATTTACAACCATGAGGCAAGAAACCACATATGCATTTTATTAAGTGACAGCTGCCTTGGCCCCTGGGTACAGTTAGAAGTAAAGCCAAAGCCAGATAGCATTTGTCTTTGGCACCTTCTTTTCCTCCCCATTTTCAGTCAATCAGTTAGCAAGTGTTTATAAAGTACCTACTATGGACTAGGCACTGTGCTCAGCATGAAAGTTGCAAAGACAAAGATACAACTCCCTTCTCAAGGACTTCACAAGGACCTCTAACCTTCTACTTAGGGAGGCAGGATAGCAATCATTGGTGGGATCAAGAAAAGCTTCGTGTAGAAAGACAGTGGTGCTTGAAGCATGTAAGGCATTAGAAGAAAAGTCTGAAGTGAGGAGATACATTCCAGGCACAGGGAGACGATCAATGAAATGTCAACTGTGAGGAGCTGCCTAGGGGCCAGTTTGGCTGGACTAGAGTTTGCGGGAGGGGGACTTAATTATAATAAGGCTGGAAAGGCAGATCTGGGTCAGATTGTGAAGGCTTTTAAAAGTCTAACAGAGGAACTTATTTTTTATTGTAGAAGTAATAAACAGGTAGAACATTTATTAAGCCTTTTCTATGTGCCAGGCACTGTGCTAAGCAGTATGGATGAGAAGGCAAGCAGTCAAGACAGTCTCTCCTTTCAAAGAGGTGACGTTTTGAAGGGTGATGACAACACATAAAAGGTAGAAGGAGGGAGGAGACGGTGCCCATCCTGGGGCAAGTCTGCTGGTGAAAGGTGGAGGAATCCAGAGAGTAAGTCCAGCCAAGAGTACAGCTCTTTATGAAGTGGGGGTCTGGGCTAGGGATTCACCAGTCCTGAGGATGGGCCTCGGGACAAAGGTATCTTCAGGGAGGAGGAGCTGCTGGTGAGGAAAGTAGAGAAACCCAAAGAGTGAGTGGAGCCAGAGGTGAAGAAGTGATCATGACTGGAGCCCCTGTAAAATGGGGGTTCAGACAATTGGTGACAATTGAAGTGTATTGAATAAAGGTGTGGTGACAGTCAAGAACAAAACACAAAACACAAAGTAGTTTTAGGGAGACTTTTATTAAGTCATTTGGCAGAGGAGATAGAGCCAGAAAAAGGTATGGCTCCCCTCCCCCCCAATCTCTGGTAAATCTTGCAATTAGGTAGTTTCCAGAAAAGGGCAGTGTCCAGGTAAAATTGCTTGAGATATATCAACACATAAGTGTAAGTATTTGTTAAAATTTGGGCAAAGCCAAAACATAAGCTATTGGGGAACCCCAAGAAAAGCCTTTTGGGGTGGACATAAAACAAGTACACCAGCTTCCCTGGAGGGTCTCTGAGGACAGCATGACCTAAGGTTTTGGAATAGACAATTTCTAGCCACATGAAACTAGGTTCAAACCATATTAATGGATGATCAAGTATTTTCTCCCACAGTGGTAACATGGTCAGATCTGAGCCTAAGGAAAAATCACTTTAGCAGCTATGTGGAGCATAGGTTAGAGTGGAGAGAGACTTGGGGTAAAAGAATCAATTAGAAGGTCAATTCCATAGTTCGGGTAAAGGGGGATGAGCACCTGAACTAGGATGGTGGCTGTGAGATAAGTGAGAAAGGGGGCTGATGGGAAAGATGTTGTAAGGGTTGAAAGGGCAGGATTTGGCAGTCAAATTAAAATAAGTGGGGTGAGGAAGGGTGAGGAGTTGAGGAAAATAAAAAGATTTTCAGAGTTGGGAGAATGGAAGGAAAGGGGTTCTCTTGTCAGAAATAGGAAATTTGGAATGAGAGGAAAGACCGGGGGTAGTAGGAGGGAAGGAGAAAATGAGTTCTGTTTTAGACATATTGAGATTGAATCGTATATTGGATGTTGAATTTGAAATGACCAACAGTCAAGTGGTGGTGACATGGAATTTAGGAGAGATACTGGAACTGGAAATAGAGATCTGGGAACTATTTACATTGAGTTGATCGTTAAATCCATTGGAGCTGATAAGGTCACCAAGTGAGTGAGTGAAGTGAAGACAGGACAGGACCTAGGACAGAGCCTTCTCCTCTTCTATCACCCTTTCTGTTAACTTGATCTAATACCATTTTCTGACTATCCAAAATCTCACAATTCAGTAGTGCATCTAGCCGTGTGCTACCATTGCCTCAACTCAAACTTCTTTTCCCTTAACGTATGGGATGATAGACACTTCTCATTCTGCAGTTTAGACATGTCCCCAGTGATGTAACTAGGAAATCCCACAAATGTTGTAACACGTGATCCTTACTTATCTATAGTAAAGAGAGAAAGGAACATGACCAGGCATGAATGAGGGATCTTCTTTTTCCCCTTCTTGAATTCTTTCCCTCAATCCATTTTCCTCCCAAGAGGAATTTAGAACTAAATTGGAGGAGTCTAAAGTTAGCAATTTTCCAAAACTATTTGGGACCCCAGGCAAAAGTTTCTCTTTATTGTCTTCCCATGTCCTTTTGGAGTAACTTTTCCTTCTCTTCCTAGTGGCTTAAAGTTCTTTACCCTAACATACAACCCTATTGCCCCAAAATCTCACATTAAGCATGCATTTAAACACATTTCTTAGATTTCTAAAACACAGAATTAAAACAATTTCCATTAAGTGTGAACTGAAAGCTTAATTCCATAAGAGGTGTTTGAATTTTAAAAGGGAAGTGTGTTAACCCAAATAAATATCTAATTGTTGGGGTCTGTGGAGGCCATATTTGTGAACTGGCCTGGAACAGATTCCTCATCATTTCCCCACCCTTAATCTTTTCATGTAGTCCACTGAAGATAAAATTGGGGGGCGGGGGAGGGGATAAACTGAGTCAGCTTTGTAGCGATAAACTTTATAGCCATAAACTTAACTATAACACCCCATCCTACTCTTCATCTTTGAAAAGGAGCCAGTGGAGCTCAATTTAAAAACAAACAAACCTTAATAGGCTGGAAACTTTCTGAGGACCTGCTTTCATATAGGTCTTGTATAAAATGACCATATTTTCAGAATAAAAAACAGGCCACATGGTCCAACAAAGGCCGTGTTCCTTTTGTCAAATCTGAAAAGTACATTTTCTTTTCTTGAAACTGTGGTTGTCTGGAAGATCCAAGCACAAGGTAGCCATAGTTATCTGTGACTACAAGCACATAGTGGGAAATGGGGCTTTGAGAATTTGCTGGTGTTTTCCTATATCCTGATTACTTTCTTGTGGATCCCTTGTAATGAAAGAACTGCTGGAGCTTATCAGGAAGTGATACCTTCATTAATAAAAGTTCTCCTCACCCTTTAGGTATCTGATTTAATAAGGAAACATTACTCTTCTTAAGGAAGAGTATGAATTTAGAGTTCCTAGGACGGTGTCTGGCACACAGGAGCTGCATAATAAATGCTTATTGACTGACTGACTGTTTTCTGCTAGCTGCATGGTTTAGAAGACCTAGAATAGTCTTCTGGCTCTAAGCAGCTTTAAGGAGGAAATCCAGCCTTGGATGGGGAATAGAAAGAAAAGGGTTTGTCCTTTCTTAGCTTATAAGGTCATAGATTTCAGGCTGGAAGAGGTCTTAGAAGTCATCTTGTCTGATATTTTCATTTTGCAGTCCTAGAAAGGTGAGTGACTTGTCCGTTGTCGTACCAGTAAGTACTAGCAGAGAGAGGATTTGGACCAGATTCCTCTGAGTGGAAGTCTGGCACCCATTTACCATATTTTGCTCCCTCTCTAGGTGGATCCTGCAGGTTGCTATAGCTTCCAAAACTGGAAGCTGAGAATACAGGTGAAGAAAGCAGATCCATTGTTTTCTCCATTTTTTTCATTCAAAGATGCTCCCAGTTGTTGCTCTATTTCTCCCCCTGGTGGAATGGACCTGTGGGCTAGATTTCAGACTAAGTATTCTTTCTACATGTAGTCTCCCAAACTTGCCGTCATGCAAAAGGTTATGAAAATATGATCTTGTTAGATAAGTGTGGAGATGGATTCTGGCATGTCAAACCTCATCTTCCAACTTTACCAAAAACTAAAAAGCGGGGGTGGGGAGGAGGAAGTTGGAGACAAGAAGGACAGGCAAGCCAGGACAACTTAGCCAAAGGAGCTCGAGACCTGTAATCATGGTAGGGTAGGACAATAAGGGTTAGCCAGGGAAAGGACAGAAGCGCCCTAAGGTTTGCAGTTGGAATCAAGAATTTCACTGCCCTTACTCTATCAGTTCTGAAAGGAAAACGGGCTCATTGAATTTCTTCCTCTTTATTCATTTAAGTGCAATGTGTCATTGTACTGCCATGCTCTGTTTCTTTTCCTCAGTTAAGATTGCCTGAGAGAATGATCTTCACTGGTGGAACATTTGCCTCCTTCAAGAGCATTCTTTTAAACAGTTGTGATTATTACACTTTTTCCTGTTGTGGATCACTTGATTGGCTCGTTGTCATGCTCCAGACTGCCGTGGTACTCACTAAAAACTAATGCCTTTTCTGTTGTTCAGTGGTCCTGGAATGATAATCCCAATTGCTACCGTAGCTGCCAAATAGGAGGACGCAGCTACCTCCTGTGCCTTGGAGAAAGATGGTTCCTTGTGGAAGTCAAAAAGTGTTAATTGGGTGCCAATTACAAGAGAAAGCCAGGAAACCCTGCTGTTCCTCTTAGCTGTGGTGCTGGCTGGGCTTCCTTTCTCTCTTCTTCTTTCTATAGGAGGAAAGTCAAAACTGTGGGCTTCTATAGAGATAGCAGAATTATATTGAAGATTTCTTATTAGTTTCCTAGAACTACAGGATTATTTGAGATAATCCTGACCAAACCCTCCTTTTGCAGATGGGAAGAGTGGGGCCCAGATAGGTATTTTTTTTTTTTTAGTGAGGCAATTGGGATTAAATGACTTGCCCAGAGTCACACAGTGAGTGTTGTGTCTGAGGTCAGATTTGAACTCAGGTCCTCCTGACTCCAGGGCCTGTGCTCTATCCACTGTACCACCTAGCTGCCCCCCCATAGGTAATTTTTTAAAATATACATGTGTTTTTAGTATTCCTTTCAAATATTTCCCCTTCCATCTTTTCCCCCATGCCATGTCTACTACTATCAATGTTGTAATATGTCTGTAAACCCACTTTTCCATTTTTGCCCTATTTCTGGATATATGCATAAATCAAGCAACAAGGGGAAAATTAATAAAAAAGAAAACTTTCCCTACTCCTTTTTCCCTACTTCCTCCAGGTAGCCTGACTATAATCACCCTGAATTCATCTTAGACTCTGTTAAATTGTGATTTCCTATTGTTCCAGTTCTGGGAAAGAATTCCAGAGAACTATGGCTAATTTTGTGATGTTTCCAGGTAGTTCTGCATGCCTGGACTGTGACAAATTATTTTACAACACAACACAATGAACATTTATCTAGCATGTCCTGTATGCAGAATCCCCTCCCCGCCCCCAACCACTCATACCTTCCCTTAGAGATTACCTTGTTTATATGATATATGTCTTACATATGTGATTCTTTGTGTGTTGTTTGCCTAGCACAGTGCCTGGCAAATGATAAGCACTTAATAAATGCTTGTTGCCTGATTCTCCTGCCATCCTACTAGGCCCTGGAAGGAGAAACAAATTTTAGATATGATCCTTGCCCTTAAAGTATTTGTAAGTTAGTATAACCTTGTCTTTCCCTTTACCTGTCAATTAAGTAAGCTTAATGTTATGATAATCTATCATGGTACTCTAATATGATTTGAGCCAGCTAACTGGAATAAGCCTCCTCTTTAATATGCCTTTAACTGACTTTTATTCATTTCCCCCAGCAAACATTTATTGAAATGGGCAGTACAAGAAAGATGGGTGTTCTCATTTCAAGATCAATTGCAAAATTCTTTGGTCATTCCTGCCTGTGCCCTGTTTTTGTTTATGTTTTTTTCTGAAGCCAGTGTCTGTGTTTCCATGATTGTATGAGTTGTGTTTGACCATTTGCTTGGCACTTTGTATTTCCTGGGTACTTCCCAATCACTTGCCTTCCCTTTCATAGTTACTTTATCCCTAACAAGGACATTAAGTTACCTGCCCTAAGTCCCAAGGAGCATCTTCACCCCAGAATCCCTGCTGAAATCCAGTAATTATGGTATCCCCAAACAGATAACTACTGGATCCTGGGGCATCCTGCCCGTGTTGAAGTAAGCTCTGTGAGGTGATATGCTCCTACTCCTAAAGGTCTATCCAGCTCCATCCTGGTCCCATGAATATATACCTTGTCTGAGGTAGCTTCAATATCCTCTTAAGAGCTACCCTGATGGTCAAGATCTAAGCAGAATACATGGAAATCCAATTCATTTGAGAGAACTTGAAACCTTTGAGTGACACTAGAATGACCCAGGCCTTCTGGAAAGTCTTCAGAGCAAACATGACTGAGGTCTGGACTGCTACCACACCCTCTCTTCTCCCCTCCATCAGTCCTTTCTTCTCTCACATATTTATTCCTTGACACATCTCCTCTCTTATTCCCAGTTCTAATCCTCCTGAAGGACTTCAGATTATAACACCAATACAGAAAGTCCTTGATCAGACCAAGAGACTGCTTCAAAGAGAGGCTGGAAGAAATCTGAGTGATCTCATAACTCAAGCAGCCCCAAACACCCTTCTTTGGTCCCTGTTGGTTTCCGTGTTTCCATTCTTGTTGGTTTGGCTAAGGACAGCATCCTTTAAATGCAACAAAATGTAATGGATCATCTTGCCCTTGTTATTCCACTCTGTAATTGCCAGAGAGGGTAGCATACTGTCACTTACAGAATTCCAATCTTATGGGATGCTGAACTGGTCACTTCCACTCAGCCACTACCTTTCTCATTACCTTACGCTTCAGTTATCTGTCTCCCATTCAGGAGCTGCCCTTTTGATTATAGGTTAGAAAACTCACCGGGTATGTAACTTCTCCAAAACCCTTTCTCAAAGCTCCTAAAGTAAAATCAGTATTTTAATGAAATGACATAAATATTCTTTCATCTGAATCTTGGGGGTGAATTTGGCCACCCCGAAGTAGTTATACTCAGGCTGTAGCTCTGGGGAAAAGCCTGACCAAGAATTTCCATTGCATACCCCAATTTTTAGGCGCCTGTGAATTAGCCAGATCAGTTCTGTATTTTGATTTACTATTTCTGGGAGCCAAGATATGCTTTTAATCAGCTTTCAAAAAGAAGCTTTTGGCTTTTCTACCAATGTAAACATTAAAAGATTGACCACTTTGGGCTTTTCTCAGTGGGAGAAGGGTTGATTTTGACTTTGAGGGGAAAATCTGGGACAGATTGCTTGATTGTGTGTGGTCCATTGAAAGAAAATAAAAGTTTGACATATTTTAATTTTTAAACCCAGCTAAGCAGATTCAGCATAGACCTCACCCAGTTCCCAAGGATTTTAACTGGGACAACTGCTTTTGCCCACTGTAAATAAAAAGCCAAAACATTCATCTTAACAATAGAAGATCTTTTGAAGGGCCCCAAGACATCTTTTTCTAATGACAAAAAATGCTTCAAATTTTGTGTTTCTGTGATGCCCAAGAAGAGAGTGTGAGAAAATTTCTTTTTTTGATCCTTTAAAGGGACAAGGGGAAAACTGGTATCATAGTTTGAGCGAATATATTGTAAGAACTGAAAGGAGGACTGGGAGTTAATTCCAGGGAACTTGTGTGATTTAGAATTGCAGAACTGTTTAGGAAGATACAGCATGGAATAGATAGTAACATTGCTCACTCTCTCTGAACTTCCTGATGCTTTTTAGACACTAGATCATGACTTGTAGTGTTTTAATCATGAAATTTAGTGCATTGGCTAAGATTCATCCCCCTTCCACTTTCATCCACTTTTTTGGGTGGTAATACAGTGGTCACAATAGGAAGGCCACATTCATAAACAATTGACAATTTGTGGGTTGTGAACTTGGAAGGAAAAATCCCTCATGCCAAAGGCAGTTAATGTAATTTTCCTGGAATGCTTAGGTAGACTTCAAGGCTGCTAAATACATTACACATTTTGCATTATATCCTTTTCTGTGCGAAAGCAAGATAATAAAGCAGGCCAACCAAAATGTTTTCTTGTTTCCTTAGTGCATCTGCAGAATTTCCCATCCAGTCTTCAGATATAGGCATACCTCAGTCATACTGAGGGTTCAGTTCTACACCTCTGCAGTAAAGAGAATATCACAATAAAGCAAGTCACACAAATGTTTTGGTTTCTCAGTGTATATTAAAGTTAGGTTTACATTCTACTGTTGTCTATTAAATATAAAGTAGTATCACTTTTAAAAATAAAACAATGTACATGCCTCAATAAATACTTTATTGCTAAGAAATGCTAACCATCATCTGAGCCTTCAGCAAACCGTCATTTTTTTTTTTGGCTGGTTGAGGGTCTTTCCTTTGTGTCCTGACTGATCAAGGTGGTGATTGCTGAAGGTTAGGGTGGCTGTGGCAATTTATTAAAATAAGACAACCTTGAAGTTTGCTACGTCTATTGAGTTTTCCTTTCATTCGAACACTTAGATGCCATTATAGTGTTATTAATTGTTCTAATTTCAATAATATGTGTCTCAGAATTGGGAGGCCCAAGAGAGGGGAAAAGATGGGGAATGGCTGGTTGGTAGAGCAGTCAGTACACACACAACATTTATCAATTAATTTCACTGTCTTATATGGGTACAGTTTTGGCACCCAAATTGATTACAGTAGTAACATCAAAGATCACTGACCACAGATCACTATAACAGATATAATAATAATGAAAAAGTTTGAAATATTGTGAGAATTACCAAAATGTGACACAGAGACATGATGTGAGCACATGTTACTGGGAAAATGGTGCCAGTAGATTTGCTAAATGCAAGAGTTGCCACAAACCTTTAATTGTTTAAAAGAAAAAGAGTAAAGCACAATAAAACGAGGTATGCCTGTATGCAGGGGTCAAAGGGACAGGTGATATAAAAACAGACAACTATTTGGTTCAGTCAGCCTATAGTTTGTTTCTTAGGAATTTTCCCATTCCCACTGCTTCTCTTGGCTGCTTGTCAGCCACTGTCTTAGGGCCAGAATTACTGTGGACCTCCAGTGCATGTATGCCATTGGTTCCCACCCATCAACGCTAGGACAGCTCTTTCCTGGGGCAGTAATCATATCCTTTCACCAAAACTCTCCTTGTGTTACTTGATCCTCTTCCTTTTGAGCTGTTAGAGAGCCCAATTAGATGTGATATTTCAAACCAAAGCTCAATCTGTCAGTCATTTATTTTAACTATCATTTATTTATTTATCAAGCATTTATTAAATGCCTACTATGTGCCAGCCAAAAACAAAAAAGGGAAAACAGTTCTGTATCCATGGACTTTACAATCTAACCAAGGTTGACAACGAGAACACGTGGGTATATGTGAAATGTATGCAATAATATACATATTACAATATATAAATAATACAAATTGTACAATATACAAATATTGTATACAACGCATACAATAGATACAAAGGAAAGCACTTCGAGCTGAGATCAAGAAAGGCTTGTAGAAGGTGGTTCATGGATTGTACCTCAAAAGAGCCCAGGAGTTCAGAGAGATGGAGGTGAGAAGAGATTCCATTCCAGGCATGGTGGGGAGGGGACAACCAGTACATCTCAGGGACTGCCTTATTGCTTTCTATGAATAGTGATTTAAGGAATTGAGAGATAAAGGGTGGAGCCCAAGTATTAGAGGCTTTCATTTCCTTCGTTAACTTCCCTCCTCTGCCTAGGGCCAAGAGATGGTAGGATCCAGCTAGGCTGCCTCTTAAGCCAAGCTGGAAGCTGTGGAACTGTACAGTTCCATAATTCCATGTTGCACTTGTTGGGTATTTTGTAATAAAGATAATTGAAATCAGTAGACTCCTCCCATCATCCAGATGCCCTCCCTTGCAGTTTGGACCAGCCCCTAGATAATCTTTAGGACTGTATGAACTAGACTTTGGGAACAACTTTTCTAAACCTCCCCAGTTTTTTTGGAACCATTGCTCTCCAGTGTAATCACAGGCTTTTTAAGCAATTTTAAGCAATCCTAGCTCTTCTGTGATTAAGATCACATTGAATATTTATTTGCTGATAAGGCCTTGGCTGTATTTTCTCTTTAAAAGAGTAAAGTCAGATTAAGTAGGAAATCTACTGGAGACTATGGGCTCCTTGATCACATTGAATATTTATTTGCTGATAAGGCCTTGGCTGTATTTTCTCTTTAAAAGAGTAAAGTCAGATTAAGTAGGAAATCTACTGGAGACTATGGGCTCCTTGAGGGAAGGGACCATTTCTTTTTTGTCTTTGAATCCCCAGGATCTAGCCCAATGCTATATAGCAAGTGCTTAATAAAGGGGTATTGAGTAGCAGAGGTATGGTATCATAGTGTGTTTTGATTGGGCATCAAGGAGACCTGGTTTCAAATCCTCCTTTTGAAATTTACTAGCTTGAGACAACCTGTCTGAGCCTTAGCACTCCCATCTCTAGGATAGAGAGGATAGATGAAATTCTAGAATGGCTTTTGTTTGTCTTTGTAAATTCTAAAGCTTTATATTAATGTCAGTTACTTTTATAATTGTTTTCACTATTATTGTAAGCTAAATTAGTTTCTGCATGATGTCACTGACATGTCAAAACTTGGTGAATATTCACTGCTTTTATAGTTATTGGAATCATAGGGTGCCAGAACCAGAATGATGTACCTTAGGGATCATCCAGCTCAAACCCCTACCTCCAGTCAGGTGATGATGGTGGGTGTCACGTGAGCAGTGGGGCCAGCACTGGAAACTCAGCCTTCTGCCTGTCGTCTGAGAGTCATCTCCCCGATGTCCTGAGAATCCACCAGATGCTACTTACAATAATCCCTGAGTCAGGTTCTAGATCCTATAGCCCTCTTGTTCCTTATGGATGAGGAGTAATAGTAGCTGTCATGGTTAAATTGAGAGAACTGTTTCCCTTGAGGATAGGTGGCGTAATGATAATGATGAGAATCATGATGATAATAACAGAAATTTATAGAGGACGTTACCATTTACAGACATTACTTCATTTGATTTTCTTAATGCTATCACGTGGGAAGTGGTCTTGTAGGCATTAGTACTCTTATTTTATAGGTCAGGAAACTGGCACTCAGTTGTGGTGACTTGCCCCATGTCATACCATTAGACAGTACCAGAAGCTTCTTACTACAAAGCAGCTGCCTCCCACGTGGTTGTATCATTCTCTTTATACAAAGTCCAATAGCACTAGGCAGCAGAAATGTCTAATTTTTTTTTCTCATGGTGACAAGGAGCAATATTTCATCTATTATGTTAACTTGATATTGCAAAAGAAAAAATAGGAAAATGTTATTCTCTGTTTTCTTCTATGCTGTGTTCTTACGTTGCCTGTTTTATATGCTGGGAACCAAACAGTAAGGAATTTAAGTGAAACCACTAAAATAAAGATTGAAGACTATTAATCCTAACTCCTGACAGTTATTTTGTTTGTGTGTATAATATGCTGATCTATACATCTCTCTGTGTGTATGCATATACATACATACATATTTATATATATATATATTTATTTTATATATATATATATATTTATATATATATATATTTATTTTATATATATATATATATATATATATATATATATATATATATATATATATATATATATTTCTCCTCTTAATTTTCATGAGGCAGCTTTAACTCTGGAGTACGTGTGATTATGTGTTGGGCAGAATCAATCAGTCAGCCCATCTGTCAGATTTCATCATGATTATAGTGAAGGGACCCTCTGGTCAACAGGTGCTGAGAGAATTTGTGTTACTTTCATTATTCAGTGGAGCAATGTTCCAGCAGAATTCCAGAATTTTAAACTTGAAAGTGACTTCCAAGGTTAACTATTCTAACTTGTATCTGAACAGAAATCTCCACCACAAAATCGCTAATAAGTAGTCATCCAATTTCCATTTGAAAACTTCTGTATTGGGGAATCCACTACCTTGTGAGATGGTTGACTGATTACTAGATCTTGAAAGTTAACTCAGAACCAGAGTCTGAAATAGAGGTGTAGTTAGAAAGTAATCTGTCAGTGATCAGGCAAGCATCCTGTTTAACAAAAATTTTAAATACATTCTATTGAAATGCGGAAGCTGCTCTAATATTTGGTTTGGAATATTATACATTGTGTACATCTTGGAGCAAACTAAAGGATATTGGAAAGTGGTCTGTGGCTAGTAATTGGTATGTTTCATACACTATGTTTGAAGCCAACTCGAACATACTTTGACTAAGTCTGAGAAGAGTTAGTAGGTAAAAACACGGCCAAGCCAGTGACTAGGAGCACAGATACTGTGAGGTAGGCAGTTCATTCACCCCTCCCCATCCCTCACTGATGCTCATGCTGTGTCTTGTTGCCACCTTATCACAGAACCAACCACAGTCTTAGAGCTGGGAATTTGGAAATGACCTCAGCAGTCCAAGTAGTTCTTCAAAAGGATTTTTTCTTGAATACACCTGACAATAGTCATCTAGCCTTTGCCTAAAGACCTCTACTGAAGGGTTCCTGGTTCCTGGGTCTGTACAATTCCTTTTTGG
Source organism: Phascolarctos cinereus (assembly GCF_003287225.1). NCBI lineage: Eukaryota > Metazoa > Chordata > Mammalia > Diprotodontia > Phascolarctidae > Phascolarctos > Phascolarctos cinereus. Next base: position 68,026,532 of record NW_027555514.1, read on the forward strand.
CTATTTCTGATCATTTCCAAGTTTTTCTGTTCATCAAACTGAAATTTGTCTCTTTGCCCTTCCATCCATTCAGCTTCATTTTGCCCCATGGAACCTAACAAAACAAGTATAATCCTTTTTCCACTTGAAAATGAAAGAAGTATCCTAGCAGAAAATAAATGTGAAAGAAAGTATTAACTCATATCAAGTGGCCTGAATTTTAGTCCTGTTCTGCATCTAATTAATTATGTGACTCTCAGCCAATCCCTTATTCTCCCTCCCAGTTTATATTTACTCATCTGCAAAATAAGGAGGTTGGATTAAATGATTACCAGTGGCCCTCCCAGCACTAAAATTCTGTTGCTGTAGAAAATCTCAAGAATGTCCCATAGCAATGAAGATAATGAATGACCTTATGGATTTCTGCCACTGCTTTTAATATCATTTTCACTTTCCAGAAATTAGTCATACTTCTTTCATGTGTAAAGTAGTTAGATGTTTGGCTATTCAACTTGGCAAAATGAATTATGCTAGGTTGCCAGATATAGTTATCTATGGTTAACATCACTGTTTTCTAACCATAAGAATATTTAACATTATTTGCTTTTTACTGAAATGACATCGATGGAAGGGATACTGTGTCTGATAGCAAGCAATGCCTCCAGTAGAATCTTTTGGGGGTTCCTTAAACTACTTCTATGTTGGATGAAGGCATTTGCTTCTCAAATCTGCTATTGGTGATTAGGACTTGACTATTTCAGTTTCAGGAATCCCTGTGGCATCACTGCAAACCCAGCTGAAAAGTGCTTCCTTTTTAAAAAATTGGGAATTCTCTTCATTGAAATCTGTGGGCTATTTGTTTGTTTGGGGGGGGCAGTTAAGTTTTTTAAGCCTTTGTATTATTTTTTAAAATGCTAATAGAGAATGATCTGAAGTTTTGTTTTCTGCATATGGTAGCCCAGGGAAACCCAAACATGAGTGGTTTCTCCAGAAAGATTCCGAAGGAGACACACCTTCACTTATCAACTGGCCTTCCAGGTATCTCTCAGATTGAAACCGTGTGAATAGTTATTGCATCTGTTGCTTCTGTTCTTTTTTCTTCTGGTTCTTCTCACCCATCATTTCACACCAGTTCCCTGCTTTTCAATGTCTGTGTGCTAGAAATGTGCTCAACAAATGGCTGTAAGAAGTCATTCCGTAAAAACCTGCTTGATCCCTCCCATTTTCCTGCCTGCCACTTACACATTTCTCTTCTCCTCTCCCCTCCCCTCCCCTCCCATCCGTTCCTCTCCCCTCTACTCCCCTCCCCTCCTCTTCTCTCCCCTCCTCTTCTCTCCCTTCCTCTCCCTCCTCCCTCCATCCCCTTCTCTTCCACTCCTCTCTCCCTCCCTCCATTCCTCTACTCTCCCTTTCTCTCCCCTCCCCTCCCCTCCTCTCCCTTCCTCTCCCCTCCACTCTCCTCTCCTCTCCTCTCCTTTCCTCTCCCTTCTTCTCTTCTCTCTCTCTCTCTCTCCCTCTCCTCCCTCCCTCTTCTTTTTTATTCCTGTAATTCCTTTTCTGTTCCTTCTTCTCCTTCTGATACTTAATTGAACAATCGTGTGTTTGGTGAAGAACTAAACAGCATTTTTAGTGGGTTTTCCCCCTCCTAGTTGTTTCCCTTTGCGATCTGGCTAACTTCCAACATGTTTCTCATCTTGTCTACCCCAACCTTAGCCTGTTTTCATTTCCTCTGCCATCCAAACTTAACAGCTTGTTTTTGGTAGCCTTTTGAAAAGGCAAATTCAGGGTGTGGTCTGAAAAACAGATTTTTAAAATCCACTATCATTTCATTTTTAAGGTGGGGGAAGGGGGAGGAAGACCTTAGAAAGACAAAGCTCCCATATACAGTTTCAAACAAGCCCTATGCTCTAGTCTAGTGACAGCGTCCAAATTATCCCTAATTAGAAGCACACATTCCACTGGGAAGTTTAAGCCCCATTGCAGCCATCTTTTGATTAACAAATGTTATGAATATGAAAACCTCCAACACTGCCTATTTTCTAGGAGGAAATAATAGCTGACTATGCTTATTTCCAAGGCTTTGGGGAATAAACAGCCTTTTGTGTGCTTCTTTGCTTTTTAAAAATGAAGAGGGACATTGTAATCACAGGCATTTCACATCCTGTGTCAAAAAAAATCCATCACAGCTGGGAAAAACCAGGTTATTTAGAAAAAATCTATTATTTTTTAACATATATGTTGCAATTGAAAATGACCTTGCCCATTAGTGTTGATACGGGTGAACTCTTTGATTTGTTTTTAGAAATGACTTTTTCCCTTGCCCTACCAATTCTTCATTAAAAAAAAAAATCCGTATCAAGTAATTAGGTATATTCTCCACCCGTTTGTGTGTGTGTGTGTGTGTGTTCCTTTACTCCTACTTTAATGCAGAATACTTGAGCAAAGTGTAGACTTTGAAGTGACTTTAGTAACTTTCAGAAAATAGTTCTGTGCTATTTTAGGGCATTTATATGGCTCTAGAAATTACAGTCATGCCTGCTTTAGATTTTGAAATATATAAACTGGTGGCATATTTCAAAAAGTGGTTTTGTTTTGCCAAATGTAATGCCACTATTCTTCTCACTTCTCCAAAGATCAGCAGCAACAATTGTCACAATTGGGGCAAGTGTCTGATTGTCTCAGCCTGACATTTGGAATGTTGCTGCTATGTCTATTTTCTATCCTTTTGTTATCAGACCCCACAAGTATGTACCCGAATCAGAGCTGCAGAGAAATCCTGTGGTCAGACCCTTCCTTTTTGTGGATGAGGAAACAGACCCATGGGGTCAAAATGACTGCCTATGGTCATATAGCTACTTAGAGGCAGAGTTAATGATAGCTTTCTTCATCCAGTGCCATCATACAGCAATAGACATAAAAACCTTCAAACATTTTCCCTTCTCATTTTTTCACTCAAAACCAAAATGGCAGCTCTCATGCTCTGAGTGTTCATGCTTTTATTTGCCTCTGTGCATCAGTGTTCCACTATTCTATTTAAGGAGAGGAATTTGTATGTCTCTGTTTTAGAAATGATTAAAACTTAGTATGTGTTGTTTGAAAAATATGAACAGTTAGCAGGTGCAAAAGGAGTTCTCAAGGATGATTTGGTTTTTTCCCTCTTTGCTTACTTTTTCTGAAAATAGTCCCAAAATTTTGAATCATCTTCTAAGTGATAATGAAATGACAATGATTTTACTTATTGGAAGTGTGTATTGGAAGTGTTAGCCTACATTTGAGACTATGCATGTCTGAAGATATGCTGATCTCTGCAACCTGGAATTGTACTTAGGTTTGTTGACCCTCACTTCTGGGTTTTTGTCACAAAAATTCAGAAACAAAACAAAACACTTTGCATGGGTTACTGGAAATTGGAAAACATGCCAATGGAGTGGGGTACATAACTTGGAAGTTTAACAGGCACCTTTGATTCAGCACACTACGTATTACCCTTTATGCCTTCAAATTCAGAGGGCACAAAATATTGGATTACTTTCCTTGTCCTTTATGGCCCACGACTGATGCATGCTTTTCTCCTCCTTCAAGCGTGACTGTGTTTCATGGTTTTCACCCTTTTTCTTTCTTAAAGAGTAAAAGTTAGAGAGAAATTGGTGAAAGAGGAAAGTGCTCGAAGCAGCCCTGAATGTACCTCAGATTCTTTACCTCAGAGGAAGCACCAGCCAGCCTCAGTCCATTGCATGTCTCTGCAGTCAGAAACGTCTGCTTTTGACAGGGTGACCAGCAAGCCAGTCACTTCCACCCGCCAGCCAATCCATGGCTACATTCAGCCGGCTGGTCATGCTTACACTGCTAAGCTGGTAGCCTCTGAAAAACTAGAGAGTTTCTCTGGTAGCAGCCAGGTGGAACCATCCGCTCCTGACATAACAAAATGTCCCATGCCCAGTGCTACAGAAGAGGAAGGAAGAGATGGGAACGTTGAGCTTCATATCTATGAATCTGACACCAAAGAAGACACCTTTAGAACAGAAGCACTTGGGAAAAGCAGGAAAACCTACCTTGAGGCTCCCGAGCTGGTGAAGAATGGCGAAGACTCTTCTGGAAGTAGCAAGCAAAGGAGGCCAACCATTAGCTCAGCTATCCCAAGCAAGCAGAGAACCAATGCCTCAGAACCTTGGCAGAACCTTGAGAGCCAAACCCAACCATCCGAAGCCCAGTGCCATCCCCCTGAGCAAATTGGAAGGAGCGAAACGGTCATGTATATACAAAATCGACCTGCTTCCGAGGCCGCTCCACCCAAACGCCACAAGCAGGACGTCTCCACAATGAAGCACAAACTCCTCACTCGATCACTCTCTGATCACACTGGTGACCCCAAACCAGAAATCTTTAAATGCATGGAAACTGTTTCAAAGAAAGAGCCACAGTTTCAGCATGCAAGAGATGAGGCACAACCTGGAGAAGTTGGCACAGTGGACACAAAAGTCTCTGTTGCCCAGCTCCGAAATGCCTTTCTGGAGTCTGCCAATGCCAACAAGAAATCTGAACTGTAGGTGACGTTTCAAAAATATTCCTGGTGTGTCACTTGCACGCTCTTGGCAGTCTTTTTTTTCCCTCACAATCTCAACATTCATTGTGTCCTGCATTGAAGCATATAGCTTAGCTCACAGACACATATAGGGCAGACTGGTTAAGGAAATAGCACCAAATCTACTCTTTTGCTTCTGCTTGCTAATGGAACAAGTATAATATTGATCAGCTGGAATGATTGGGTTTTTTTTTTACCTTATTTCCATGCATGATAAAGGCATGCAGAGTGAATTAACAGTATCAGTGGATTGAGATGCATATGTCTATGCTTTTATTCTATTTCTCTTTCTTCCTGTTTTCCTTTTTCTGTGCACTTTCTGTCCTCTGACTGTAAAAGTCAATCACGGGTTGAGCGGTCAACCACAGGGATTGATTTACCTACCAAAATGGAACGGGAGAGAGGGTCCCGGAAGCCGAGACGGTATTTTTCTCCTGGCGAAAGTAGAAAAACTTCTGAGAGATTTAGAACTCAACCCATAACTTCAGCAGAACGAAAGGAGATGGATAGGTAGGCATGTGTGTATGTAGTTCTATAGGGAAAATTATGGTGTATTAGCAAAAAATAAAATTTCATAGCGATGGTCCCAATGTCACTTAAAACAAAATTTTTGGCTGTTGTTTCTGTTAACTGTAAATCAGCAAAACCAACAAAACAGAATTTGACTGAAATGTGTTTGACTCGTTAAAAATATTTCTTTAAGAAAGTTGCAGATTGAATTGCAATAGTGTTCCTTTTAAAATAACAATACCAATTATACAATTCTGAAGTTACATAGAATTGTAAAAGAAAAATTGACAGTAATGCTTTTATGAAAAGAATATAAACTCAAATAATTTCTATACAAACCTTTTATCCCATTTATATTTTTATATTTACTTTTTGTATTTTATTTTATGCATTTTACATTTATATTTTATATTTATATTATTTTATAAAATGGAAAAAAGTAAAATACAGCTTATTGCAGCTGTTGTCATTCATTCTTGCAAATGATGAGATAGTTTTGATGCGCCTGAGTTTTTACTAATAAATTGTTGTAACATCCTCAGTCCCCTGTATAGAAATGGTGAGAATTGGCCCCTAACTTAAATATTAATCACATTTTAAAAGATGTACTTGGTCCTCATTTTCCTCCACAAATTCTATGTTTTACTATAACTGCTTCCACCTACTCTGCTGCGTCAACAGTGACTGCACATGAGTTGCTCACAACCCAAATGCTACCAAGGTTATTTTCTTCTTCATCAGAATATCATTGTCTTTTTCTTTTGGCCTTAAAAATGATGATTCATTTGTGTCATCCACTCCAAACTAATTAATTTTCATTATTATTATTATTATCATTTTTAGATCTACTTCAAATTCAGAAATGCCAACTGCTGAGGGTAAGAATATCTGTCTATAATACTACTACTGCTGATGCTAATATATCTTCTTTTTGTACCTATCTTTCAACTTTAGATGAAAAAAAAAGAATTTAGGTTTTGGAACAAATAACATTACAAACTGTCATGGGACGTATTAGATGCCTGTCTGCTTTCTTTATCAAATACATCACATTTCAGCACAATGGAGAATTAAGTTGCCAGGCCTTGAATAATCTTGATTTTTTTCCTCCACTGGGTTCTTGGACACAAGGGCTTTCAGAAATGCTTTTAGAGAACAGTATAGAAAAAGTGATTTAAACCAAAAAGGCATCTTTTTCTTGTTGTTGATGTCAGTTAATATAAAAAGGAAAGTGACTAATGAATTTATCAATCCTTTCTATAAAGCTGATCTGTCTTTTTAAAAATGCAATTTTATTGATATATTCTGTTTTCACATCATTTACATTTCCCAATTTGCTATTTCCCATGTCCCTCCCAGAGAGACCTCCCTTATAGCAAAGAATAAAAAAAGAGGGGGAAAAAAAACATTCAGCAAAACTAACCAACATAGTAGAAAGAAGGGACATTGTTGGTAGTGTTCCACACTCATAATTCCCCACCTTTGCAAAGAAGAGTTGGGGTAGGTTCCTTCTTAAAACTATTTTTTGGGAGCCAAGCTTAGTCATAACTTCCCAGGATTCAGTCGTTTTGTCATTTCTTTCTTTTGAAGTCATTGTGCATATTTTTCTGGTTCTGCTTCCTTCATTTTGTATCCATTCGTCTTGTTTCTTTTTTTTCCATCATAACCATGTCTTATACCACATTAATTTTCCATTACATGTACTGCAGTTTGTTCAGCCATTCCCTAATCAATGAGCATTCACTTTGTTTCCAGTTCTTCCCAATTACAAAAAGTGCTGTTATAAATATTTTCAGCATCGCTGGGCAAATATCCTTAAAGCACAATTATGCAGTCACTTAGTGGAAAACTAAGGAAACAGGAAAGGGCTTATTATTCCTGGTGATTGCAATAAACATTTCTTTACTGAAGCTTCATTCCAGTTGAAAATATTACTGATTGTTATTTTTCTTAGTAAACTTACTATTGTGGTTTTAAAGGACTAAATGCTTTAAATGGAAAACTTACATGATTTTTAATTCATTGTTCTTTGCAGATGAAGAAAAAGTGGATGAACGCGCCAAGCTGAGTGTTGCTGCCAAAAGGCTTCTTTTCAGGGCAAGTGTGCAGGCTAGGCCATCTTTCTAAAAATCCTAGTACAGAGAATCCCAGATGTTAGCATTAGAAGAGGCATCAGGGATGATCCAGGCCAACGTATACTCCAAGCATAAATCCCACTCTGCAACATTCAGGCTCTGTTTGAGTACCTTTAATCGAAAGCACTATTCAGCCCTACCACTTCCATCTACAGCTCACAGGTCTGTAGTTAATGCCAGTTCATGAGAGATTCTAAAAGTTATCCTGTCCTGTCCTGCATAACATTCCAGCTGTGCCCCTTGAAGAGTTTTCAGGGGCTATATTTTTACTCTCTCCATGGTGCCAGTTTTCACAACATGTGTGTGTCGCTGGTAGTGAGAGCTACCTCTCAAGAATGACACCTGGCAAACTCAGCAGATACATTTTGCTAGGGCAGCCTTCTTCTTCCCCATGTCAGACATTCAAAAATATTTCTAATCCTAGGAAATGGAAAAATCATTTGATGAAAAAAATATTCCAAAGCCACGTTCCAGAAATGCAGCCGTGGAGCGACGCCTGCGCCGTTTGCAGGACAGATCTCACACACAGCCCATCACCACTGAGGAAGTGGTCATTGCAGCGACGTAAGTCTCCCTCCTGTGTTGGACTTGGCTTAAGATCCTGTTTTGGAAGTTAAGAGCCAGTGGGGGAAATCATCAAGTGAAAGTTTGTGGCTAGACAATGACTTTCTTCCCTCTAGCACATGACTTTCTAAATATAGCACTCTTCCAAGGAGATTTAGACCCTGAAGAACTAACTATCTAGCAGAAGATAATCTTGAGTAATGGGAGATTTGGGGTTTGGTCTTAAATCTACAGCCAATTTGTGCCCCAATGTGCAGAAAATTGGCTTTAACTTCAATTTCATCTCCTTCAAGGATTTTTTTTTATTACAGTTTACTACCAGGTCTTCCTTAACTTTAATGTTTTGTTACCTGAAGGTCCTGTCAAATGCTGGCAGAACCCTGCCAAGTAGGAAGGGCTTAGAGTAAGAGACTAGCAATGGATGATGTATCCATTGCCTGAGGACCAGACTGATCAATTCCATATATACTCATCTTCAGAAGGTTGGCCACCAACCAAACTTTTTTGACCACAGCAATTCATGAGGACAGTTGACTAAGATGGTCTGCATCAATGGATGGAGGCCCCCAGCCATTGTGAAAGCAGAGATCTTGACATTTTGAAGTATTTTCTGATCTTATATTTAACCTTAATTTAACAACAAACAGCAACAGCAACAACCCAGATTCATTCAGGAAGTTACTTTTTCCCCTGAGAAAAGATTTTAGATTTGTTGTTGTTGTTCCTGTTCTTGACCCTTATGAATTTGCCCAATGTAGCCCCCTACCCAAACCGTTCTTGACATCTGTTGTACAGAAGTGTAGATCACTTGGGTGATTGACACCTTCAAATGGTTCTTGTCATGCCTTATGTGTTAAAGTTTGTGAATTTCTTGGCCATAAAGTGAGACACGCATAATGCCCCTATTTTCCATATATTGAAATTATGTGGGCTTGGACTAAGTTCTCTCCAAACTGTTACATACTTCAGTTCATGTTAAAAACAATGATAATAATAATTATAATAGTAACCAGGCATTGGCTCTGGGAAGAAAAAGTTAACTCAAGCAAAAAAGATCAAGGTAGAGGATCAAGAAATACTTCTTTTGCTGTTCCTCTATCATGTGGTTAAGAGAGCAGTGGCTGGATTAATGAAGTATTAAGTTAATAAGGAAAACTGTTGACCAGGTTACAGTCTTAATTCACTGGTAGTTTGTTCAATGATGATTGATATTAGGTGGTTCATGGACTTTAACCATTAAAATGTATATGGCTCCCATTTCGATGGATGCTCCTGTTGGATAGGGACTGTTTTTTGCCTTTCTTTGTACCATCATTGCCTAGCACAGTGCCTGGCACATAGTAAGTGCTTAATAGATGCTTACTGACTGACAGAGAACCTCTACAAATAATTTGGTTTAGAGCAGGATGACCAACTTTTAGGTAAATTCCATATCTTAGGGTTTGTGTCTTCCAGTTTCTTTTCAAATTCTGTTGTAATTTTATAAAAGTCCTTAGCACATAGCTTGGTAAAACTATTTATTTGTTTTATCTTTTCTGTACATGAAATCATACTTTCCTTAATGCTTCTTTTCTTCTCTCTCTTTGTGAATTTTCCATCTTTGGCAATTGCTTTTAAAGGGAATCTATCCCTGCTTCACATTCTGTGACGAGCCACACTGTCATGGCAAGAATTCCTAATCCCACTGTAGTTAAAAGTCCTGTACAACCTACCAGGTATTGGAGAGAAACACCCGCATGTGGCGTTGAATGCAAACTGCTGGACAGCAAACAGCTTTAAAACCTTCAATGTCTTTCATGTGTTTGACAAGTCAATGAAATGAGTTGTTCTAGGAATGTGTGGCATTTTATTTTGTCATAATGCAAGGTACTGATAACTTCATTTTGGCCTGCATGCGGAGGTTCAGTTTGTTTGCTTTTGTGTTAAGTGTTTGGCCTTGGACCATCCTAACTTCACTTACCCATTTTGTTTCCCATAAAGAAATTCATTGCAAAAGAATTGTCTCTGTATCCTTCTGAGAAATAGAGGGAGGTAACAGTCTTGCATGTTTTAAAGAAAGAATGGGAACATCTCATTTTTGTGTTTTGTTTTTCATCTTGAATGCAAAAGGTAGCTATTTCTTTCTCAAGTAGCTTGTATATTGATTGCTGCCCATTTCTAATTCATAATCTCTTGCAATATGAAAGAATAATTTGAGGCAGCTAGGTGGCACGTTGGATAGAGCTCCAGCCTTGGAGTCAGGAAGACCTGAGCTCAAATCCGGCCTCAGACACATAACACTCACTAGCTGTGTGACCCTGGGCAAGTCACTTAATCCTGATTGCCTCACCAAAAAGCAAAAGAAAAGAGTAACTAGTGATACAATTATCCACAGGCAGGTGGGCAGCTTTTACTTTTCATCTTTTACAACCTGTATTCCAGTACTTTAAGTTTTTGTAAATGGTCTCCTTGTTTCAGTAAACACACGATGGTAGAATATGGTACAAGTCAGAGGAAAGAACAATCAAAGAATGTGAAATGCTGGTACAAAAATGTAGCTGGTGAAACCTGTACAGAATCAGGACTCCCGTTGGAAAGTACTGAAATGCTGGTTAGAGCCACACTGAACCAGAAAGATAACCGGTGTCCCAACATTAATGGCTCCATCCTCCACTGGCAACAGAGATACTATGCCAGGGTCTGGGGCATCTTAGTTAGGATTTAGGAGTTAATTAGTCCATGCCAGGTTGCACTAATTATAAAGTCCAGAGATAGTATCTAACAAGGGAGGCAAACACCTTTGTGAACATATTCCTGAGTTTAGGGTGATGAAGTAAGCCATGGGTCCCCATCTTCAGCTAGAAGTGGAATAAATTTGTTCCTCTCTTAAAGGCTTCTTTTGGCATTTACTGGGAATTTCAGATGTCTGTAGATTCTGAATATCAACAGAAACCTATAGGAGAAATTGCTTTGATGAATAGCTGAGAAGAATCTCTCAATTGGATCCACTTGGCCCATCCCAGTGAATATCCCAACCCCCATGGTTTGTAGACAAGGCTATGGATAAGAAGACTACTCTGTTGCCCATTCCTAAATAAACTGGGGGAGGGAAAGTTAACTACAGGCATGTATGTCTCATGAGATGTTTCCTTTGGCCTAATTTATTATTGACACTTAGAAATATACAGATTTTCCCTATAAACAAGAATGTGCATCCCCAGCATCCTTTACCTTTTTTGACAGTGAATTGTCTCTTTGTTTGCTTGTTTTAAGGACAAGTAATGTCATAACTCACTCCGGGCTCTTCATTGACGATAATGCTGCTGTCTCACTGGGGCTGCCCTGGAGTTCTGAAGAAGTCAGCTCCGTCACTGTATCACTGGCTGTTCTACTTAGCTGCTGAATGTCTGCATACAGTTACCCTCATCATTTCTTTGTTTAGGGGCCAAATAGGAAATGACAAGCCCTTTAGAAAAAAATTAACAGAGCACGTTTTTACAACAATGATTTGAGGGCATTAAACCATAAACTAGTGGGCGCGTTAGGGTTTTTTCCCTTGTTTCTAAACTGACTTTGTGTTACTTTCAGTTTGCAGGCATCGGCACACCAAAAGGCACTAGCTAGAGAACAGGCAAATGAGGCCAAAGATTCTGCTGAACAAGGTGAACCTGATTCCTCCACTCTGAGCTTAGCAGAGAAGCTGGCCTTGTTTAACAAATTGTCTCAGCCAGTCTCAAAAGCGATCTCTACCCGAAACAGAGTGGACACTAGGCAGAGGAGGATGAATTCTCGTTACCAAACTCAACCAGTCACACTTGGAGAAGTGGAACAGGTGTGTACATGCCGACTGATTGTTACTTCTTGCCTCCTCTAATGGACAAAGGAGCTCAAATGTTCTCTTTTAGCTATTGATTTAGGGAGTTTAGGTGATCTACCTCTAAACTCCATTAGCCTGTAGGTGTTGCAGTGATTTTATCCCAAGAAAGAAGGCTGCCAGTTATAGTTCCTTTTTATTTATTCTTCAAAAATAATTTGGAGAGAGTTTGCTATGGTGGAGGGACAAAAGAATGTCCTTTCTTTTACCCTTATTCCCTTTTTCCTTTTAAGGAGACTTTATGTAACTATGTTAAGTAGTTTTTATTCATCCTTAACACTCTTTCCATCCTCCCAGCAGGACTTGTGAAAGCCACTACTGAATGTGGTGGCCTTTTCTTTTCATATGAATCTGGAAGTTAGACTTATGTGAGCTATGTATTTTTTTTAATCGATCAGGTTCAGAGTGGAAAACTCACTCCTTTCTCCCCTACTATTAACACATCTGTGTCTACTGTGGCATCGACAGTTGCTCCAATGTATGCAGGGGATCTACGAGCTAAGCCATCGGCGGAAGAAAATGCAGGTGCTGCTGACTTCGGATTCCATTCAATGATGGAAAATGCAGACGCTCCAGTGAAGAGCATCCTAAAGTCACAAATGTGGCAACCTTTGGGGGAGGTTATCGGAAGTAGTCGAGGATGGAGGGAATTCGGGGAGACGGAAACTGAAAGAGTCCTAGCTCAAGATGAGAGTGAGATGAAGAACAGGTTCTTTGAGGAAGAAGGGAGTTCCTGCCTCTTCCCAAATAAAAGTGGGGAAAGGGACAACCAAAGAAAATCTGCTCCGAGGAAAGGTAGCGTGGAGCACACTGACCCCCTAGAGCTGCGGGGGGTTTTGGTCTCCAAAAGCACTGGACAGGGCAAACAGAACCTGAAGGAAATGCAGTCCTTGGAGGAGAAGATGGATTTGGAGAATGGCACAAAAAGCAGGTTCATGCTAAGAGGTAAAAGGGATTTTTATAAACTGCTTGTTCTCCCCCTGGATCTTTATAAACTAGTCGTTGGTGTTGGGTTGTTTGGTTTTTTGGTTTGGGTTTTTTTGTTTGTTTGTTTGATTTGCTATATTTGCAATTAGAGCTAGCAGAGATTTGAAAAATCTATATAATGCATGACAACTCAAAATTCTCCTTTTTACTCAGAGTGTTTCAGTGTGTTAAAAGCAAAACTTTTTATTCTTATACTAACACCTGGAAATTCTATAAGGTTTTTCACTAATTTTAGTCAGTATTTTACCTACATTGTTACCCTTCTTCTCCTCACAACATTCTATGAATCAGAGGCCAGCACTTTTATCCCTTTTTATTTTTTAAAATGGTCATTTTTTTTAAAATAACAGATTGGTTGACTCGACTTAACCCAGTGGAGCAAGGGTCTGAGCTCAGGGGCTTCTGCCTTCAAGCCCTGCCTCCACTGGACACTTTTCTTCTCTTTGTGTGATACTGTGAAACAACAAAGGCATATTGAATTGTTGCTGCTGTTGTCAATTGCAAAGCCAGAAGGGAAATCTAAAAGTGCCCATAGTTAACTTGAATTTCCTCTGTGCTAACTATGAGAATAGCATCAATTGTCATTAAGTCATTTGCCCTGCAGTCCTTGGGTGATTTGTGCTTTTAAAACCTGATGGGCTGCATATTTTCATAGAGCTCAACAGAGGAAGAGCTGACTGCTTGGCTTGGTGGATGGAAAGCTGGACTTAGAGTTCAAGGTCCTCTTCTGATATTTGCTAGCTAGGTGATCACGAACCAATCACTTTACTCCGAGCTTCAGTTTCCTGTGTTGCAAAATAAGGATAATGGTCCCATGTGACCTGCCTCAACGAGAGGTAGTATGGCAGTCAGGAGGGAGAACCGGCCTTAGAGTCACGAAAATGGGGCAAATTGCTTCACCTGTCAAGGCTCCCCCACCCTCTTCTTCTCCCCCCTCCCTTTCCTTCCATCCTCCGCCTCCCCCCCAACACCACGTCCCAAACCCAACTCTCTAAGACCACTAGGTGCAGCAGACGTGCTGATTTACTTTGGTAAAAAGTTTCTTCCTGAGAATACCCTTCACCAGTGAAACCATATGTCTGCACAAAAACAGAAACCTCTGATCATGGATTTATTGTGAGTAGCAAGTGAGATCATGCATGGAAAGCACTTTGCCAATCTTTAAGCTTTATATTAATATGTTTAATACAGAGGCTGTCCCTGATGTTAAGAACCTTCATAACTCTCACCTTGGCCTCTTGGGATCCTGAATGCCCTTCAGGGTTTAGCTCAGGCTCTGTTTCCTACAAGAACCCTTTCTGGGATTTGTGCATACTCTCTCCTGACCACCCGATGACTTTATATTTATTTCAGTTTTGTTTTCCCCACAGTAGAATGGAAGCTTTTAAAAGCTGGGATTTGTGCATTTTTGTCTCTGAATGCCTAGTACATTGGTAGGAGCTTAATAAGTACTTGTGGAATTAAATGATCAGTTCCTAAAGTTGGCTGTGCAATCTCCCACGTGATGTCTGTGGTCTGAGTTTGCCACCCTGGATTGTTACAGAGTTCATGGGTCTGAGAATGCCAGCCTGAAGACATAAGTGCTAATGCTGCATTCTCCTTTTCAATGAGCAGAGCCTGCTGAGCCCACGTCCGAACTCCTTGGCATGACAGCTACGAAAACTGTTTCTCAGACCGCAGTCCTGGGCTCCAGTAGACGAGAGTTTTTGGAACAATCAGAGGAAAGACTCTCCAGGAATCCATGTAGGATGTTTGCTGGTGGAGAGAGCAAAGTGTCAGAGGAGGCCCTTGATGCATCTAGCAAAACAATGTCGATCAAGGAAAGGTAACAATCTACTTATTTCGTCCACCCCATTAAGAAGTATGGAGCTTACTTTAACAGATATCTTCACGAAGCACTATTGTTTAAAGTGACTAATTAAATTGCTTACAAAGATGTGCTGTCATATTAGCATGTTTAAAGGAGATGGGGTTATTCAGTGGTGAACCACATTTACCCAATGGCAGATCTAATAACCACATGTTGAGTGCCAGGCCTAGAAAGAGTCTGATGCAGGAAATAGGGGCACAGTTTTGTTTTGTTTTGTTTTGTATTTTTTCAACAAGGACTTACTATTTTTGTGTGATTTAAGTACTGTTTATTTTAAATTTAAATTTTTGCATATTTCAAAAATACAGCCAAGTTACACAGCTTAGGCCAGTGCCTGGCACATAATAGGCACTTAATAAATGCTGGTTGATGGTTCTTGAATGCTGGATTTGTCCACAGCTTTTGCTTTCATCCTATGGAAAGTATGTGTGCATAAAGAGGCAGTGAATATATATTCTTCCTAAGAATGGCAGCACCTAGGATCCACCCTTCAGTTTTGTTTCTCTTTAGGACAAGTAGACTGAATGAGTTTCTGTAGTGTACAGTGAGAATTTATTCCAGGCAACAGCTCTGAAAGATTATGTTTGAGTGGCAAAAGTGCAATACCCTCATTTTATTCGGAAGAATGAAATGGGATTGAGGAGGATATGTATTTAAAGGTAGCAGTTATCGAGAACAATGAGCTAAACATTTTCTGGATGTATTTCCTCTTTTAACCTCCAGCTACAGTAGAATTAAACTGCAAAAGATTTAATAGCGATAAAAGTACTGGGTGAAAGAAGGTCAAGTTAATTTTGCCGTGTGATTATCAGAAATACTTCAGTCCTCTGTTCCCGTGGCTCTGCCAGTGCAGACACTTGCTTATCACAGCCCACCATTCAGAATTTTTCATTGGCTCCGTCAGTCATATTGGTCCCTCCTCCTTTCTTCTAGACAGATTTCAGATTGCCCTGGTCTTATTTTTCTTTCTTTTTTTTCTTCTTTTTGGTCTTATTTTTCAAAAGGCAGGAAAACCTCTTTCTAATGCTCTTCATGGGTCCAGACTTTTTCCTTTTAACATTAGATACGTGAAGACATCAAATAGAACTTTTTTCATTTGATCTCCAAACGAAAGCACATTCGTTCAGACCCTTAACAATTGAGAATCAATCCTATCTCCTTGGCCAGTCATACTGTCGTACAGTCTAGAGCTGAAAAATCCCTTAGGAACTCATCTAGTCCGAGCCCATGATGAAGGAGGAGCAGAGGTCTGGAGAGAAGTTACTTGGTCAAGGTCACACAGATAGCAGTGGCAGAAACTGAATTCAGAAGCCATGTTTTCTGATTCTAAGTATAATGGCATTTCTGTTACATTAAGCATTCAGTTAACACCGACTTAACTGTGCTTTATATCTCTTAGCCTAGCACAGTACTCTGTCAGCTGTAGGCATTTAATAAACATCGGTTTTATGTGGGTGGCCATTAGTTCGTACCCATTTACCAAAGCACTAGGAAGATGGGCTGGCCTTTCGTCTTTCAGTAGTATTATGTGTGCATACTTGAAACTAACAATACTTGATTCTTTCCCCTGCCTTATACTTAGAGGCACTGATTAGTGGCAGAATTGAGACTAGAGCCCATCTCCTGACTGCCAGTTCGGTGTTCTTTCCACAGCACCGAAGAAGCATTAGAATGAAGTGATGATGGAGTTTGGATGTGTGATAAAAGTCAGAATAAGCCAACCGTAATTTTCTAGGAGATAATGTTTGTGAGTATAAAGATCAGTGGTGAGAAAGAAGTAAATTTGGTAGAGGCGAGCTCCTAATGTCACTTTTTTCAGCTAGTGTTTTCTGAGAATTTTGTGGGGTGGGGGGGAGGTGAATGCTGTGATCAAGTCTTGAATGACCTGGTGACACTTCCTTCTTACAGGTCTCATATTTCCGAGATAGCAGCAGCGATGCTGACCTAATGGGCCTCACTGCTAGGTCAATACTTACTCAGTTTTGCTCCTCTACCTTCCCTGTTCTGACCAATCTGCTACCCCTGTATGGAGTTAACTGTATAGGATTAGCTTCCTGTATCTGACACACTTGGATCTGCTAATTTTTGTTGTTTAGTTGTTTTGGTTCATGTCCACCTCTTCATGACCCCATTTTGGGTTTTCTTGCCAGAGATGCTGGAGTGGTCTGCCATTTCCTTCTCAAGCTCATTTTACAGATGAGGAAACTGAGGCAAACAGGGTTAAGTGACTTTCCCAGTGTCACATAGCTAGCAAGTGTCTGAGACCAGATTTGAACTCAGGTCTTTCTGACTCCAAGCCCAGCACCTTATCTACTACACCACATAGGTCCAATTTGAAAGATTTTTTTTCTTAGATTGTGCTTTTTGCTATATGTTAGTAATCTTCCACCAAAAGTTCCTTTTTACTCATTTTTCACCTTTTGACAATAACAACTTCTATAACTAGTTAACTTTGTTTCCACTGAATGAATAATAATTTTTAAAAACACTCATAAGTTCTTATCTCTTCAAAGTTTATGTGTGCATGTGAGTGCAAAGGGGAAATTCTTGGAAAAAAAACATCTAGGGAAATCACATTTCTCAAATCCAAAATCAGGGCACACAGTCTGACAAAGTCTCTTCCTTTGCTAAACTTCATTAAAAGTACTTTTTCTTTTCCTGAAATGTAGACCATCCCAAGATATCCACACCATAATCTAGGAAAGCATTTCTGAGTTACTTAATGTTGGAGAATGTTCAAAGTATAGTTTAAATTATCATAAACTCTTAAGAAACTTCATGACTCCAGAAGAGTTGCATCTCTAGTTGTCTTTAAACAACATACCTCTCTTTTCCCTTTGGAGGGAAGGTTGGGGTAAGGGAGAACTTTCTTCAAGTCCATTGAATCCTTATTCTGACCTTGTAGCCCTGGGATGCCTATTGGATTCAACATGGTAGATCCAGGCTGGAATTCTAGATGATACGTTGGGTTTTATAACTGCCTTTCTCCCTTTACACCCTAGATTCAAGGAAGGGGCCATGACCAAAAGATAGGGCTTCTCGGAATTGTAATGCAACTGGATCCTTCAGCCACTAGAGGGCCCCAGATTAGTATAATAATGACTTCCAGCCCAATCTTATTCACTAGCTCGTTCCACTCCCGCCCCTTCCCTCTGCCCAAGAGCATCTAAAGCTAAGATCCAGTGCAGGGCTATGCTGGCCCAGCTGAAGCCTGTATTGAATGGGATGCTGAAATGATTACTAGGACTTGTATAAGGGGGAGAGATTAGGAAATGGTGTTTAACCCAAAGGGTTTTACTTGCCACACACTTGACTTAGTTTTGACATACAGGCATATTCCAAGGATTGATTAATGCTCCAGCAGAGCTCTCAGACAGGTAGGTTTTTTTTTAATTGGAAAATTACAAGCTGATGAAAACAGATATATATATATAGCTGAGGCTAAATTGTACTGACTTCCCCATGCTGAGGGCCAGCCCTGCTTGGTGGCATCTTCTCTTTTCTGGTATAGAGAGAACATATACCACAGGGGCAGGATGAGAAGCATAGAAGGTAAAGACATTCTTTTCCTTTGAAAGCAGCTCCTCTCTACCTTTTCTAATGCTTCCCATATGCCACCAAATAACCCAGTGAAAAACATGCTCAAGTCAGGAGATACCAAGGTTGGAATCCTAGCTCCAACTGCTACTAGCTATGTGCAATGCTGGGAGGTCATTTAACCTCTTTGATTCTCAATTTTCTCATCTGTAGAATGGGAGTTTGTGTTCATACCACCTGCCTCTCAGAAGTGTTCTAAGGAAAAGGCTTTTGCAAACTTTAAAGGAGTGCAGAAATGTGTAAGAGGAGGTGAGGTCGCACAGTGGTTAGAGCCCTGGAATTGAGTCTGAATCCTGCCTCAGACATATTATAGTGCTATGTAATTGAGCAAGTCACAACCTCTGCCTCAGTTTCCTCATCTATAAAACGGGAATAATTATAACACCTACTGCCCAGGGTTGTGGTAAGGACCAAATGAAATAAGAGATGAAAAGCACTTCGAAAACCTTAAAGTGCTGCGCAATGCTAGCTGTGATGAGAATGACGTGAGTAGTTATTATCTTTTAAAAAAAAAAGGCCCAGCTAATCCCTGATCAGACATAATAGGGGTGGGAGATACCTCCTGTTAGCCCCTTTCTAGACGTGATTTTAGTAGGTCATTCACTGGCATTCACAGCCCCGGACAAATCACCCTTTTCACCATCCTCAAGATGCACAAACAAGCGCTTGGAGTTGACTGAGCTAAACAAGCCTGACAATTGGTGAAATTGTCCGGGCAGTAATGGATCTCATGTGTGGGGAGAGATGCTCAGTCCCTCCCCCCTCTCCTATGCTTTGCTATTTGTGCCAAGTGGGGGAGGTAGTGAGATCACAGGGAGAATGAATACATTTGGAAAGATCTGCCCTCTTCTTGTCTTGTTCATCCATAAGTAGGAAATTTAAAGGGACAGGAATAATACATTTAGGGTTTGATATGCATGTTATTTTAAAATAACTCCTTATTTGCACTCTGCATGTTAGGGCTGCTAGTGAGAAAGAGATGTCCAAAGAACCATGTGGGTTTAATAATTTCTGCACTGTTTCCCTCACATTATTTTGGTTATGATATAGCCCTAGAAGTCTGTGGTGACAATCTAACCAGAGCATTCACAAGTGAATGTTTAAAACATTTGGAAGGGATGTATTCTTTGAAAGCCATTCCAAGAAAAGGGGGGGGAGGGAGGGGGATTCAGCTGGCTTAAACAAGTCTTAACATTGAGAATGTATTTAATCTATAAACACAAACTAATCAGAACATTGTTAAGTGCTAATGGACAAAATACAAAATATAGTCTTAGCAATAATAACTAATATTTATGTGGTACTTTGAGGTTTGTAAAACACTTTATTATCTCATTTGATCTTAAAGGCAAACACTACCAGTGTCATCCTCATTTTACAGATGAGGAAACTGAGGCTTAGAACTGTTAAAGTGATAGTCAAACAAATTACAAGTACTAAAGGCCAAATTTCAACCCAAGACTTTGCTAGGTTCATGGCCAAAACCCTTTTCACTGTGCCATGGAGTCTCTCAAGCATATGGTGGAAAATCGGGAGACCTGGGTTCTAATTATATCTCTGCCACTTGCTGTGTGATTTTGGTTAAGTTACTTAATATCTGGGCCTCAGTGTTCTCTGATTCAGATAACAAATAATACCTAATCTACTATTGAATTATTGGAAAACCAAGTAAAATAACAGCTGAGGTGTGGCTAAACTTATATCTCAAACTGTATGTCAGAACTTATATGTCTAAATGTGTACTGCCTTCTCAAAGAGTTGTCATCACTGAAAAACATCTTTAGAACCCCTCTTTTGGGACCAGATAGGTGGCTCAGTGGATAGAGCACCAGCCCTGGAGTCAGGAAGACCTGAGTTCAAATCGGGCCTCAGACACTTACTAGCTGTGTGACCCTGGGCAAGTCACTCAACCCTGATAGCCTTTTTAAAAAAAAAAATTCCTCTTTTGGAATGACCTTAAAAGCCTTTTGGAAATATTTTGGATTGTTCTTGAACATAGCAGATCTTTGTCCTGTGAGGTGGATTTGAGTTTGTTTATTTAAAAAAAATAACCAAAATTTCATTTTTAGGCAAATCTGGTGAAATAGGTGATCAAGCTATGTAATACTAGCTGTTAAATACTTATAGACATACATACATACATACACACCTACACATGTGTGTGCGCACACAGGAGATTGGCATACCTAAAGAAGTATTGAGGCAATTTTCTCATGTCTCCTAAGCTAACCCTTAGGCCAGTTCTTGAAAAGGTGTTCTAGGTAGGTTTTGAGTAAGAGTAGAATAGTACCATTGGAACAAGGTTATAATTTTGCATGGTATGGTAATCTTGATAAACAATACTTATCTGAATTCATTTAAAAAGTAGGAATGCCTTTTAAAACTAGGGACTAGAAACCTTTTTTTTTTATTTAAGCAATGTTATACCTCTCATGAGAAAAGGTTTCTAAATCTGGAAGAGCACTACATTAATGGGAATTGCAATGGTGGTTCACTATGTGTTTCCAAGAGGCCACAGGCGCCCCTTCCTTCTTTTTTCTACCTAAGAACTGAACTTCACTAATTCAAATGAATTAAAGTGAAGGTTAGTCTGCATTAGTGAAAAGCCAGAAACATAAAAAAATGCTTTCAAAGGAATGAAAATCTTTTCAATCTTTTATTTACATGACTCGCTTCTAGCTAACAATCTAGGTCAGGATCATGGAACTGGAAAGACCTCAAGATCATTTGGTCTTCACAGAGTCATGTGGTGATTTTTCCCAAGATCTGATTTCCCAGAATTAATGAGTTACAGAAATCATTGAATTTCTAAGAGGAAATCTGGGTCCCTATTTCATTTTTCTGATAATGGAGCTCAGTCCGAGGGAATTTTTGTGATTTGCTCAAGGTCAGGTAAACAGTATTACCTGGTAGATTAGACTATTACTCAGGTCTCCTGCCTTCTTGTGGGAGGCTCTTAGCATTGTACTATGAGGCCTTGGGCCAAGGGGAAAATGATTTGCAAGTAAGTTTCCAACTGCATAGATAAAGGCATGCTTTTTTAAAGGGTTTGCAAATTTTTTTTTCTTAAATAGGCAGAAGTGGCCCCCTGAAATCTTATTTGTATTTCTCACTTTCCTTGCAACACAGTTGTTATCCTAGTATAAAAATAAATTCCACCTCAGTTTCTGTTCACATTCAAACATAAAATCAAAGAATGTTTGACCTTAAAGATCACTTACAACTCCTTTAGTTTACAGATGAGGCAAATGAGTCAGTGACTGGCCCTAAATCATCTATCAAATTAATGACAAACTCCAGGACTACAGCCTCCGTTCTTAATTTCCAGTTCCATGGTCTTTCTACTCCAATAATTTGCTCATAAATTCAAAATTAATGGAGTTCATATTAAAGATGTTATAGAATTTGAACTCACAGACTCAGCATGAAGGGGAAAGTATCAGTTTTAAATATTTTCCCTTATCAATTTTTCAAGGCCAGATTGAGATGAGATTTGAGTCAATGAGCTTAATAACTTCCTCCCTAAGACTCTCCTGAATTTCTCTAACTTTTAGTCTCTGCTTTTTTGCTGTTGTTTAGTTAACACAAAATACGTCTAACAAAAACACCCTCAGCAATATTTTGTACAATTGATTGGTGAGTCCTTATTACCTGTATGCAAATGTATATTTATCAAGCTGCTGATTAGATCAAAGTGGATCGTGGAATCATCTCAGTTAATTAGATGCTTTTCTACAGATGTTTTTCATGGGCATTATTACAAAAAGGGGAGTTACAGAGAATAGTCTTAATAGATAGAAGATCAATATGTAAGACAAGTATTTGTAGGTAATGGCAGAAGGGACAGATGGACAAGGGTCAGAGAGAAAGATACACAATCTTAGAGGAATTAGTTTGCTGATGATAATAGTAATAACAAAGGAAACATTAAAATCTAAGTCCACTAGTCAAAATGGAAAGAAATTCCTCCTTCATTAACTCATTTCTATAGCATTCTCTACTCAACGTATACCCAGGCCTTTGCTTCTTAATCATGTGTCATTCCTTGGCCAGAAGGGGTCACTAAAGGACTTCCTCTCTCCTAGAGGCTACTTTAACTTTGTCCATGCCGCCTGCATCCTAGGGCCAGTTGAAACAACTTCACTGTTTGCCTAACACTATGATGCACCTATAAAAGCCCATCAGACTGTCTCCCAACTTTTTTTTTTCAAAAACTTGTAAAATCTTATAATGCATCTTGGGGATAGGATTTTGCATTATCTAATTTCTCACCTTCCCTTCTCCAGAAAATGGGAGAGGTGGGGTAGGGAATGGAGAAAAAATAGTTAACGAAGTATGTGCCAACATATGAGTATGTCTGTCTTTAGAATAGAAGGTTCTGGAGTTTAAGATCTATGTCTTCAAGTGCCCTATATCCAAAGTAAAAGTAGGATAATTATGATACATATGGGAGGGGGGTGGGTTAGGTAACTGATAATTGGGCAACGAGAATGATCGTCTTGGTTTTAAATTTTTCAAAATCCTGCATATAGTTTTATTAAGTTTAAAAATGCTATGTTGAAGTCTTATACTTGGTGTGTTCTCTTTTAGGTTGGCACTACTGAAAAAGAGTGGAGAAGAAGACTGGAAAATCCGACTTAGCAAGAAGCAGGACTATAGCAAAGTGTGTGTCACCGAGCGGAGCACCCGGCTGCAGGAGTCTGAGCAGTCGTTCAAGAAGAAGGTAAGTTGCCCATGTTAGGAAAGGCATTTTGCTTTGGACCATGGTTGGAAAGGCATCAAGCAGACAAGCACGCCTAATCTCACTAATTGCTACTTTGGGAAGCATCCACCTCATCTTGGCTTTGGGGCCCCACATGGAAAAGCACAAGTTTGTCACCGACTGCCAACAATAGCTATTTTTGACTAAACTAGAAAGGTAACCTCGTTAAGTTTTCTGGAATCGGTATCAGCATCGTATCATGCTTCAGCAAGCTCAGAGGTTTTCAAAACGGTCTTGATGTTTGGCATTCATTTGATAAAAGGCCAGCTTTGGAAATTCAATAAATTATTTATAAGGAAAAGTGTTAGTGAGTCATCCTGTGCAAGTTTTACCTAAGGCATGGACTTGGAATTCTTCTACTGTGAGTTTGAAGCTTGCAAGATAAGAAAGTTGTCATTGGTCAGAACCTAGCTCAGTCTTTAATGAGTTTCTTCCTGAATTGTTAGTTATCTGCCCCTCATTGTCCTAAGATTTTTCAACTGAAAAACTCTGTGAAATGTTATTTTGAAGTTGGGCAATACATAGGTGCCAACTCCTGGAAGTATTTTAGAGGCAACAATTTTCAACACATTATCGAAATATGACAGGGCAGCCTGGAGTTGTGGGTAGTGGGCCAGACATGGAGTCAAATAGACTTGGATATAAATCCTACCTTTTTGTGTATTTTACTCAGCAACTAATCACAACTTCCTTAGAACTTCCTTGATAGTTTTTCACAGGTTTTTTTTTAATCCCATATTGTTAATTAGCTTGTTCAGCTGTGTGACCCCTCCAATCACTTAGTCTCTGTACTGACTGGGAAGTCTTATCTACATCAGTGAAGGCAGTTCCCCACCTGTTTAAATCAGACTTTTCATTCACTAGTGCTTTTTAATATTTCGTGCCTACCTTCAGCACCAAGATTTAGTCTGCTAACGGATGCAGTTATTTGAGATGAGAAAATGCATTTCACGTGAGCACTCACTAATCTGGAAAAACAAAAGCCTTCAAGGACGAAACAGCATGAATGTGCTTCTACCTCCATTGATACCTCTGTGGTATCTAGCTCTTAAAAAAATAAAAAAAGATTATTGAGTGAAGGGATAGGTGTGAAAGCAACTGTTCTGCATCAGGAAAGTTCATAGAGAGAAACAAGCTGCCTAGAGAAGCAGTAGCCAAGCTCTTCTGTGGCTTCATTAGTAAATTGGGAAGGCAATATTTGGCCAATGGACATGACCAAAGATAATGACTAAAGTGCCTGAGCAGTTAGGTCGCTCAGTAGCTCACTGATGGACCTGGAGACAGGAAGACCTGAATTCAAATCCTGCCTCAGATAACTCACTAACTGTGTGGTGTGATGGTGTTGTTATTTAGTCATTTTCAGTCATGTCTGACTCTTCATGGCCCCTTTTGGGGGTTTTCTTGGCAAGACGTGGGAGTGGTTGCTGTTTCCTTCTCCAGCTCATTTTACAGATGAGGAAACTGAGGCAAACAAGGTTAAGTGACTTGCCCAGAGTCACACAGCTAGTGAGTGTCTGAGACCAGATTTTAACTTGGGTCTTTCTGACTCCAAGGCCAGCACTCTATTCACTGGACACAGCTGTCATACTAGCTGTGTGACCCTGGGCAAATCACTTATCCCCCCCTTAGCCCTTCCCCATCTGCAAAAGAGGAATAATAATGGCTCACCTGGATTGTTGTGATCGAATGGGATAACATATAAGCACTTTGCAAACCTTAAAGTGCTCTATAAATGCTAGCTATGATTTCTTTTATTTAACTCAATAGTTCTCAAATAGAATTGGCATCCATTTGATAAAAGACTAGCTTTGGAAATTCAATAAATTGTTTATAAGGAAAAATGTTAGTGAGTCATCATATGCAAGTTTTACCTAATGTCTGGACTTTTTTTGAGTTGACTCAGTAGTTCTCAAATAGAAATAGCATTCTATCAATCATGAAATCAAATGTGGGATTCTCCTGATTTTCAGGTTCCCCACTCCCCTTGTCCCCAGGGAATGAAATTTAAGGCTTTTGAGTTTAATTTTCCCATCCCCAAGATGTTTCCTTTGAAACTATCTGTGTTTTAAACACTTTGATATCTCAAGTTACTGATTTCATTTTTGTGCATTCTCCCTCCTCCACCCCGCCACCCATGCAGCCCCTCAGTTACTTGTGAGCTGCTGTAGCTAGAGAGCTCATTGCTTGCAGCCAGCCTACCCTGTTGGTGACCTCAGACTCAGCTCAGCTTAGCGGTGGATGACAGACATACTGCTTGTCTCTAGGCCACCATACTAGGCCATTTCCTCCTGATCCCCATCAACGTGAACAATTCAGGGCCCACCCCCACCCCACCAGGAGCAGGATTTTAGTGGCAGGACTCTACTAAAAGTATCAATGTCTGCCATGTGCTCAATCCATTCATCACTAGATATCAATTACCTATGTGCAAGGCACAGTGTTGTGTCCTCCCATGGGAGACTGGATGTGGGGTGCTATCCCATAAGTGTCTTGAAGTTCCTTAGAGGAAGACAAGACAAATGACAGGTGCCTTGGGTAAAGCATGGCTCTGAAGAGGTCGGAGGCCCTGGGTTCATATACTGCCTCTGCCATGTACTACCTGTGTGTTTTTGGGCAGGTCCCTCCCCTTTCATGGGCCTCAGTTTCCACATCTGTAAAATGAGGTGGTTGGACAACATGGCCTCTGAGGTGCCTTTTGGCGTTCAGTCTGTGTTTCTGCTGTCCTATGGGAAAGACCCCAACCAGTAATTAGTCGCAAAGTGAAAAGGACTCAGCAGATGAACAGTATTAATGGAAATGGAGAAGTATGCAAGGTTACTTCAGGACACATCAGCTGGGAGTGGATTGAGGTGGCTCCAGGAGAAGAGCTAAGATTTCTAGGTAGATGGAGAGGAATCAGTTTATGTGGGACGAAAGGAGTGGTGAGGGCCCAGAGACAAGGAGATCGAGACAGGATAGCCAGGCTTTCTATCCACGAGAGTAGCAATGTCTGTCCCGACTCTGTGGCAATAGTGAACACGCCATTCCTAGGACTCAGCAGAGACCTCATTCCCTGGGCCCAACTCAGCCTAGTGCTACTTTGAAGTTAAAATAGGCCGAGCTATTTTGGTGAATTGTAGGGGCTACTGGAAGTTGTCAGGTTCTTATGAGGACAAGGAGCTAACTGATGGCACCAGCCTGGGCATTGGATGAGCCCAGTGCATTCAGAAGAAGCTGTGGCAGCAGCACTGGGGATGGGTACTTAAATCTGAGCTTTCCCCAGCAAACCCCAACATAGAAACATCGAAGAAATACTTACTTATGGTCCCATGCTGCAACACACAAAGCTGGCCACATTTGTCAGCAAAAGGAATGATATTTGTGATATATGATCCTTCCAAATAAGGGTGTTGGGCATTGCTGTGGACTCCACGTGGGTTACGCTTGTCAGTGGCAAGCTGTTCTCTAGGACAGGTGCTGGCTGGGTTGCATTGCTTTCCAGAACAGACAGCCTGTCTTCCCAGTTGAGGGATTAAGAGTTAGCTTGTCATCTGATCCACAATTTCCAAACTCCATCCAGAGCCCTGACTCAATGGTTGGCCAGCTTTTTGTTACTGCCTCATGCCTTCCCTCAGGTTTTCATATTTAGTAAACAGGGTCCCATACATTTCCATTTTGGCAACCTGCAGAGACCCTGAGGTGGCCAGGAGTAAAGAGAAAATTCCAGAATCCAGATCATGGTACTTTGAGAGCCCATGTAGTGTCCAGGGGTTGTGTCAGCTTCCTGTTTGGGAACCTCCGACCTTGGTAATTACCTAAAAACATGCTCTTAAAAGTGAGAAATTATGATACCTTTGTCAGCACATGTGCTCCCACTGTAGAACAGGTAGCACAGTGCCTGAGTAGGTGCTTAATAAATGCTTGTTGATTGATTATACAAGACACTGGTGAGGTAAAGGAAAAGGAAAAATAAAAGTCTGTTGTATACCAGCCACTCATGTAAATTATCAGGACTCGCATCTGACAAAATGATTGATGTGGGAAAATTCAGATTTGCACTAGAATCATAGGGTTCCATCACTAACCCCATCACCAGGGGTTACCCAGTAACTTCTCAAATGAAGAATTAGAGGAAGGCTCACTCTCATTACATATAATTGCTTTCAGATAGGACTACTCCAGTCACAAATCCCAACCTAAACAGATAGATAAGGGAGCAACTTGAAAGTCCCATCATTAGTTATTATGAACCAATGTCTTCAAAGATGGCTGAATAAATCTTGGGGAAAAAAAGCATTTATCAGCACCATTACTTCTCATTAGCTGCTTCATTTTGCTGGTATAGATGAGGCTAAGTCCTTGAAGTGTGAGAATGTCTTATTTACCAACTGAATTTTGTTATACTTTGCATCTAAAGATCATCTATCAGCTGAAGGGTAGCAGACTCCTGTGGGAAACTGACCAGATTTTGGAATGAAGAGAGAGGGGACATCATAAACACTGCAACAAATTTTCGGGTTTGCTTAAGCTTTTATAGTCATTATGAGTTCCCCAGGAGAACTAAGGGAAATCTGATACATCATTAAAAAAAGAAAGGAAGGAAGAAAGAAAGAAAGAAAAATCTTGGCAAAGGAATTAATCCGAAACCAAATAAAATATGTTACTTTGACCAGCCTCACACTTTCAGTCCAGTGGAAGATAAGAAAAAATTCCATGGGCCATGAGTACATATTTGGAACCAAAGTTAGATTTTCCATTCAAGTATTAAGTGATCTATCACCTTAAAGAGAAGGTGTAATGTGGTGGTAGCTGTTTGCTTTCCAATTTCATTTTTAAAATGTAGGATTGAAGATTTGGGGCATAAGGACACTACTAATCATTTGTCCAGCTGTCTGATGGCACTCCCTTGAAATAACACTTTGGGCTTATTTCTTTTTTCCTTTTATTGTTTAAGGATATGCCAGAAGTTAGAAGCATTTGATTTTTTTGAGGTAGTGCACTCACTTAGCTCACCAAAGAAGTCAAAAATAGTTGCTGTTGAGTCTCCATGCTGTGCTACACTTGGTGCCGTAGTGCATGCGCTCTGGCCACTAGGATTTCCTTCAGAGTGGTCAGTGAGGCAGATGTGAAATGAAGGGAAGTCTGAAATCAACAACTTCCAGGCTTCTACCTGTGGCTACTGAATCTGCTCCTTCCTTTAACCACATGCCAGTATTTAAGCTCCTCTCCCACTGTTTGCTTATTCTGCATGAAGGCATGAGTTGATTTGCTTTCATGCATATTGAGCATATCAAGTGACTCACATTCTTTCTAGTTAAGATGGTCACCAAATGCATCAGCCCTTAACAGGGTTTGCCTTTAAAAATCTGAACCTACTTACGAGTCCCAGATTAGTGTCTGATCACCAGCTGTGCTGCCATGCCATTAGGAGAGTGAATCAAGCTGAGCACCATGACATTCCCACAACAAGCTCCTATAAATTCAAGGGCAGGACAGCACATCTGCTGTGTTCATGCTGGGATTGCCCACTGTCCCCGAGATTCTGAATTGTTCTGAGGGTGGTACATGTAAGATCACTTAGAGAAATGGGAGGAGGGAAAGGGAGAAGAGCATAAAGGAGGGAGGAAAGTGGACGGAGAGAGAGAGGGAGGAAGAAGACAAAGTGGAAGAAGAGGGGAAGAAGGAGGAGAAAGTGGAGAAGAGAGAAGGAGGAGGGAGAGGGAAGAATGAGAGACACAGGGGAGGGAGGGAGAGAGAGAAGAAGGAGGAGGAGGAGGAGATGAAATGAGAGGGAGAGAGGAAAGGGAGAGAGGAGAAGAGGTAGAAAGAATAGGGGTGAAGAGAGGAGAAAGTAGGAAGGAGAGAGGAGAAGAATGAGAGCAAGAGAGAGAGAGAAGAAGAAAGAGGAGGAGGAGGAGGAGGTGGTAAAAGGAGGGGAGGGAGAGAAAAAAAGAGGGAGGAAAGAGGGGAGAGAGAGAGAGAGAGAGAGAGAGAGAGAGAGAGAGAGAGAGGAGATAACTAACGGGAGGAGAAGAGGAGAATAATGGGTGGTTGACCTCTAATTAAAATGTTCAAGTCCTATTGGGAAACTAGCCTTTGCAAATTTTTGTTCCACACACCCTGCTGTGTGCTAGCATGTGCACATTGCTAATTGACCCTCGTTACTGATGATTTGAAGATAATGAATGCAATGCTCTAACTGGACTATTCTTTTCCAACACTCTGCAATGTTTCCCATCTGTTTTAACCTGTAGGAAGAAGGAGGATTTACAGATGATAATGCCATTTCTAATCTGCTTTGGGTAAGCCTAACTCTAACAGAGGTGTTAACCGTAGGCGTTAGCAAAAAGTCTCATATTTCCCTTTTACATCCTGTGCATTAGTTTTTCCTTTTCAAAGTCTTTCCTGCTGGATAATCAGATGCTTAGAGGAGAGCTGCTCTCTGGTATGGTAGAAGGAGTATTAGTTCTAGAGTTTAATGACCTGGGTTCAAATCCCTTCTCCAATGGCGCATTACCAGTGTAACCATCGGCAAGTCACAATGACCTCTCTCATCTTCAGATTTGATCCAAATTGAGGAGGTTAGTTCATAAGGCTCTTGGGGTCCCTTCCAGCCCCTAGCGCAGTGACTGTAAGACAGACTGCCTTTTTCTAGAGGGAAAGGCTGATAATCTTCACAGGAAGACCATTGGTAGGCTCTCCTTCAGTTTTGTCAAGAAGATGGCGCTACTTTTAACGTCTTAAAACAGTTCAATGTCAGTCATTTTTTTTTCCTTCTCTGCCACCTGACTTTATGTTTAAATTATGATATTAGTGACTCTAACTCATTTAATCACTATACATACTTGGGTAAATTTGTGCTGCTTGTGTGGAATTATTTTAGCAGTTTCTTTTTTTCCTCTCCCTAAAGATTGAAGGACTCTTTCTTGGAAAGAGGGCGGGAATTGCAATGAGTAAATTAACTTCCTGTTAGAAGATTACTGATTTTCTTCCTTTGCCTCTTTTTCTCTTTTCACCTCTAATCCTCTTGCTTTGCTCTCTAGGAACCTGTATATGCTTCTACTTACTCTCCTGCTATGCCTGCTGTCCATAAATACCAGTCTTTTGTACCCATTAATCAGGTGAGGAAAAACTGACACCCTCATTGCAATTTCTGACCAGTAGCCAAGCCCTTTTCCTTTCACCTGGAGATCTGATTCTCCTTTGTTGTTTGTTCTTGTTTGCGATTGATTCTCTAGATATTTCAGGTGAGAATCCTGCTGGGTGGATTCTTGTCCCTATTTACTTCTAGAACTTTGAACAGGTTGGTGATGTAACTTATATGAACCAAACTTTTTAGCAAGATTTTTCTGCGTTTTAGTCATGAGGCTGTATAAAAGGTTAAATTTGATAGGCCAGTGTGGCCCAGCAAATGGTGCCTGGCATTCTTTAATACAGCAATGGGGGGAAATTCACAGATTATTAAGAATAAATTCATTCCTAAATACTTAGTGTTTTATTTGGGGGTCCAAGAAATAGTTTCAATTAGCCAAAAATTCTGACCTAAAAGCAGAAATTAGAGAACTTTAAGATGAATGATGAAGGATTTTAAAAGAAAAGCTCTATGACCTATATAGAGTTGGTGCTGTTTCCTCTTTAGAAATGGACAGTTTTCTTACATGACTTTTTGAAAAGTAACTTAGTGAACTATTTCCTCCTCTCCTTCTCTGCCACACGGTTTTTTGCTTGTTTTTGTTTTTTTGCTTTTTTGTTTCCATTCTATTGAAGTCAGTAGTGAGAACTGAGGGACTCACAATCCCTGATTTCTGAGGAATGTCATCCTTGAAAGATGAAAGATAAAATCATATGTAAAATTCCAGTTTGAATATCAAAGAAGGAAATGAAGTTATTTTTGTTTTTGTTTTTTAAGCTCAAGTGACACAACTCTAAAAAATTGTCTTGAAAAACAATTTTGGATGACTTTTATAGGGAGAAAATACTTGTCACAAAACCTATTCCTATTTGAACATGTCAGGAATTTCAAAACAAATTTTCCCACATAAGGAATTTCATTTTTCCATAACAATTTCCCCAGACAATTATTATTATTATTACTATGTTAATAATAATAATAATAACAATAAGTGTGTAGTGCTTTAAGATTTATAAAGCACTTCATTTACATACCTTATCATACTGAAACCCATTTGATTACACACTGCCTGTCAATTTATGCATGGGGAAAGCAAAGCTCACTTTCTTTTCTGTGGTAATATTAGCTTGTTAAGAGCCAATAGTTCAGAATCTCAAAGAAGAAAATACATAGTTTCCAGTGCATACAGTGGTAAGCAAGAGCCTTCTAAAGAATATTCCAGACTTGCTGTCATCATCCCAAGATGTTCATGAACTCCCTCTCCCACGTTTTTTTTCTTTTTACTGTAGGTGCCTATGGCATGTAACAAACACAAATTATATTTGCTTTGCAGTTTCTTCATAGTGTTGTGTCCACTTAGATGGATGCAACATTAGGTTGTATTCATTAACTGTGAATTTGAAGGGGAGGCAGTAGGTAAACCTGAAGCCACAGGGTCTTGGGTTCAAGTACTGCCTCAAAAACATGCCAGCTGTGTGGCTTGGGTAAATCATTTAATCTCTGTGCCCCAGGAACCTCCCCTGCCCCAAACCTGTAAATTGGATAACAGTTCCAGATCTGCATTGGTTTGAATATCTTCAGAGGAAAAGCCTTGTGCCAATGCAATCGTAGGTTTGAACTGTAAAAAAAAAAAAAGAGCACATGCCACTTTATGCTGCTGAATGAGTTGCTCATTTGGTGTACGCTAAAGCATTTTAGGGAAACTGTGTTAACTTTTTCATATCCCTAGAAGAATGCTTTTTAGGAGTCTAAGACCTGAAACTTTCTCCTAGAAAGCGATTTACCCAATTTAATTCAACAGACATTTGTTAAACACCTATTAGGTGCTAGGCACTGAGCGCTTCCAAAACAAAGACCAAAAACAAAACAGTTCTTGCCCTCAGGGAGCTTACATTCTAACTGGAGGAATATTTAAATGTTGACTAGTGGATGGAGGAATTCTTCCCACAAGAGTGAAAGAAACCACCGGCTCAGGCCAAAAAACAGATAACATAATAATAAGTGGTATTAGGGATGCATAATGGATAGATAATTGGCTTTGAAGTCAGGAAGATCTGGGTTCAAATGTCTCTGCTACAAACTAGCTGTGTGACCTTGGGTAAATCACTTAGTCTGTGAGCACTCCCAGAAGTTCTCTGACATCTGCAGAAGCATTTCAACTCTGGATGGGTAGAGGGCATTTCCTTACCAGAAATTCTTCATGTGGATGAAACCATAGGTCTTGGTGAAAAGCACAAAGTAGCAAAATAATGAAAGGGGAATCTCAGAGTGTCTAAAAAGTTTTAAGTTCAGCTGGTCATTTGGAAGGGAAAAAACCTTTCCCCCCTTAAAATGGATCAGACTAATTGCCAGACCTGATGACTCCTAAAAATTCTGGATTCTCTTTAGTCAAAAGTCTCTTGCATCATCTCATGCTATCCCTTGACCTCCATATTCCCAGACTTGGTCGTGGCCATGTGGAAGAGATCTGAGAGCCACTGCTCCAGAAAGGGACATTTGGGCTTCCATAGATGTCATTTTTCTTACTCATCAACCACAAATAACCATCCCAGTTAGGACTTGGGAGACATGATACTCTTCAGATACCAAAAAGAATAAACATCTGGACCTTCTGAGATGAACTTTAGACATTGATAGGGATATGTAAAGCCAAATCCAATTTTTCCTGGTTTTAAGTTGAATCCTGAAAAGTCATTGAGAAACTCCCTCCCCCCCTTTTTTTGTTTTGCTTTCTAACTTGCTACAGATTTGGATGTGTAGTTTTCATGGCCAACCAAAATGCACATCCCGCTCCTATCACCACCACCTACCATGAACAATAATTTTTCTGCATTATGTCTAGGGTATACTATGCTTCAGAGTATGCAGATCCTGGGTAGTTTTGAAATGAAAAGGATCCATTCAGTTGTAATGGGTAGCAGCGCAAAATTTGGACTTTATCAGAATTGCCAAGACTCTTCTAGTCTGCGAAGAATGTCTGGCTGATATATTACCTTGTTATTCTTCTAGATGGAATGCCCAAAACAGGAGTGGGTAGAAGGAAGCTGTAAAAGGCAGATTTATAGGTTGGAAGAGTTGCCATGTTCCAAATTCTCCACCTTAGATGGACCTTCTCTAGGCAGTCCTTTTCCTGTAGACTCAGAAAAAGAGGCAAACAATGCCTCTTCCTTTTTTTTTTTTAAAACTTTCTGCCTCACCTCATAGTCCTGCCCTTTTGTGTTTAATGAAACACGCTTCCAGAAATCTCAATTCCATTTCCTGTCTGGTTAATTTGAGGAAATTAGCTTGACTCAGCAGGGTGGTCTTTTAGGAAGGAAAAGGGCTGCAGGTATCCCAATAGGCTCTGAATTTCCCCTCCTTTCCCTTGTGCGGCTCCAACGCATTCTAATCATTTGACTCAGTGCTGAGTATTCCTCTCAGATTTGCTGTCTTCCAAAGAAAAATAACACATGGAAGGAGTGATGAACTAGGAGCATTTTCACAGTGGCTGAAAGCTCCAAAATAACAACAAAAACAACAATAATAGCTAGCATTTATTTACTGCTTTGTGGTTTGCAAAGTACTTTCTATTATCTTATCTCATTTGATCCTCCCAATAACCCTGAGAGGTAGAGGCTGTTACCACCACCACCTTTTACAGATTGGCCACTGAGTCTGAAGGAGGGGAAGTGATTTGCCCAAGGTCACATAGCTAGTAAGGAAGCTAATTTATTTGGATAAATAAATCCTGCTGAGGGCAGGATTTGAACTCAGTTCTTGATCACTTGTAAGTCCAGCACTCTGATCTCCTGCAGCACTTGCTGTCCTGGGGAACCTGTCCTAGACAAAAATGCTCCTGTCTGGGAAGTCTATCTGAGAAGCTATGGGCCCAGAAAGTGGTTGGGCAGGACCAAAGAATATAGGCTCAATTGGGGATGGGTAGACCTAGATTTTGTTCAGTCATGAATGACTCTCTGTGACCCCGAGGGCCATACTATCCTCGAGGTTTTCTTGGCAAAGATACTAGAGTGGTTTGCCATTTCCTTCCTCCTCCAGTGGATTATGGCAAACAGAGGGTAAGTGACTTACCCAGGGTCACACAGCTAGTGTCTGAGGCCATATTTGAACTCGGGTTTTCCTGACTCCAAGCTGGTGCTCTATGCATTAGTCTTCTAGCTGCCCCAGACTCAGATATAAGTACATTTAATTTATCTAACATCTTTAAATATGAACAACTTCCTTAAGAATTCTATTAGTGCTTTGGTTTTCAACTTCCTCCATCGCATTAACTCCATCCCTCCTAAGGCTCCTTATCTCATTTTGCCTCAGTGCCCCCCTTCCTGCTAACAAAGGTCATTTGTGGATAGTTGCCCTGAGCCACCTTTTTCCTTACCCATGCATACCCTACCCCCATTTGAAAGGCATAGGGACAAAAATAGGGCACACCCCATGCTGCTGGCATCTTGGTACTCTGGAACTGCAGGAAAAGGAGAGAGGGTGGTGAACAGTGAGCATCTCAAGACTCCCACCTCCCAAGCCCTCAGCCTTTCCCATCTCCAGACCCTTTTACTGTCCCTCTAGTCCCTGTCCTTCGTTTTCCCCCACACCAACCCTTATCACTTCCCTCCTTTCAGCTCCCATGGGAGTTGCTCTCTCTAGTCACTCATTTTTTCCTCCACTACTCACTCCTGCTCCTAGATCCTAGACCCTTGATACTTACCTTCTTTCATTGCCCCAGAGCCCTCATCCTGTCTTTTCCTGTTCTCACTACTTAGGTCCTCTAGTCCCCATCCAGCAAGGTCCCATGCTCAGGCCGTGAAACCATGTGACTCTGAACTAGGAGAGCCCCTGTTCTGACTGCTGGAACTGCATAGGAGCTGAGGGGCAGAAAATGTGCTCCTTTCCTTAGGCATTTGGAGACATAAATAAGTTTTTGTGGGCCGGCCGAGGAGCCTGACCACTACTGTGACATTGTTTATGTGGGAAAATGTCTTACCAGTTCTGAACAACTGATCTACCATTGATTTTAAAATGCGGACTTTTTGTAATTTAGAGGCTCCTGATGCTTTGAATTCTTTCTAAATAATACCAAGAAGTCAGTGTGGCAGCCCAGCTGCCTTCAAAACCAGGAAAACCTGGGTTCGAGTCCCTCAGTGTGACCCTGAACAAATCACTTATCAATCTTTAACTGTGCTAGGCAACTCCCTTTGAAGCTGCATAGAAGATGCTAACCTAGTTGTTAGGAGCTGACTCACCTCAGAGTTCTCTATGTTAATGGAATCACAGGTGTAATCCTATCCCTATCATGTGCTACTAGTAAATTGGTACCAAACTCATCCAGAATGGTTAAAAAAAAAAGTCTTGCATGTCTAAACCTACAAAGTTGATAAGAGTAACGTGGAATCATGAGTTCAGTTCTGTGACGCACTCATTGATGTATGAGCCAGCCTTATATCAAGAGTGAGGGCCAACCGATTGACAGCCCATGCAACATCAAGGGATCCTGAAGATGGCCTCTTCCATGTTGAGTGAGAGCTGGGTTGTGATCTTCACCATGAGAAGCAAGATCTTCCGCAGTGAGATCACAGATCCATTAAGTGCTACCGAATCACTTAGGTTCAGGTAATCTAATGCAATTACAAGAAAGCTGTAAGAAGCAGAACAGTGGTTTAATCTGACATTGTACCTTTGCTGATGGTCTAGTCCTATAACCCAATCCAGATGACTACCCCATGATGGGAATGGTCTATTGGCCAGTGTTGGCACTAATTTTTCTTCCCTCTCCTCCTCTTCTTTTTCCCCTTCCAACTCTTAAGCAGAGGATGGCAGAAAGTCAGGAAAGCCAAATGACAATTGAAGAGAGGAAACATCTTATTACTGTAAGAGAAGAGGCCTGGAAGACCAGAGGAAAAGGAGCAGCCAATGATTCTACCCAATTTACTGTTGCTGGCAGGATGGTAAAGAAAGGTCAGTGGGGAAGGAAGCCCCTTGTTCAAATAAACCCTTTTCCCACTCCCTATAACTAAAGCTACATAAATGTGGTCTAGATGCTGTCAGTGAATTGGCTACTGAAAACCATTTCTGTATGAAAGTTTAATTAGCTTTGGAATCAACACAGAAGAAGGTATTAAGTCCTTCAAAATAAAAAAAATGAAAAACCTCAGCCATTTAGAAACTGGCAGTTTCAGATTTGATCAAGATATTTGCCGTGGCCTCTCATTGTTTGTAAATTACTTGGACTCTTTTTTCAGATTTGGCAGCCTATCCATCAGAATGTATGACCATCTTCTCAGAGCTAGCATAACAGTTATTACAGTTCGGAGAAACTTTTCACCTTCAGTGTCCACTGCCACCTTTCTCTTTCCTCTGAAATAGTTCACTGTGGCACATAGGTGCAACTGTTCAGAAATGGAGAAAATATTCCAAGAACTAGGAGTAGTCCAGTTTGGCTAGAATTTGTGATACACGAGGGAGAGAAATATGAAATGTGGTAAGAAAAATAAGTTGCAAAGTAAAGCCATTTGAATTTTATTTGGTAAGCCATGAGGAGCAGCTGGAAGTTTTTTGGTTTGGTTTGTTTTTTTAGTAGATATGCAACGCGTCATGGCTTTATGTTGGGAGGTTAATTTAACAACAGTTTGTAGGATGGATTGGAAGAAGAGAGACTGAGGGATGCAAGACAAATTTTAGCAGTTCTTGCAGAAGTCAGGGTTTAGATCAAATAAGATAATATAAAGCACTCAGCACAATGCCTGGCATATAGCAGGTGCTTAATAAATGCTGATTCCCTCCCCCCCCTTTCCCTAGAAATGATGACCTACTGTGACAGCAGATTGGAAATGAGGGCTAGAAGTATCCAG
The DNA here is from genome assembly GCF_003287225.1 of Phascolarctos cinereus. Classification (NCBI taxonomy): domain Eukaryota; kingdom Metazoa; phylum Chordata; class Mammalia; order Diprotodontia; family Phascolarctidae; genus Phascolarctos; species Phascolarctos cinereus. Next base: position 68,063,321 of record NW_027555514.1, read on the forward strand.
TCCAACAAACATTTGTTAAGTGCTTATGATGTGGGAGGCACTGTGCTAAGTGCTGGGGATACAATTAGTAAGAAGACAATCCCTGCCCTCAAAGAACGTATCATCTGAAGAGATTTTATAAATTTAGAATTAGTGGCTGATTAGCCAAATTGTGAAACATCAGTGGAGGGCAAGGATTCAAAGACCACTGAGATCTGAGCCTGGATGGCTTGTGAGATGGATGATATTATCATTACCTGCAGAAAAATTAAAAGGAATGCTATGTTTTCTGGAGGGGATAATGAATTCAGTTGTGGCTATGTTGAGTTTGAGGTTGCCAGCAGGCCCTCCAGGTAAGAAGAGATCCAGAAAGTAGTTAGAAATGTGGGTCCTTGGCTCAGTATATGGAGTTGGTGTTGATAGATAGATAGATAGATAGATAGATAGATAGATAGATAGATAGATAGATAGATAGATAGATAGATAGATAGATAGATTAGATGATAGATAGATAGATAGATAGATAGATAGATAGATAGATAGATAGATAGATAGATAGATAGATCTGTAAATATGTGTGTTTGTATAATTTGCATAGAGTTGGTAGATAAAGCCACCGGAGTAGATGAGCTTGTCAAAGCAGGGCATGTAGTGATAGAAGTCAACTATAGATGCATTTAGGGGTCTAAACAAGGAAGTAGAGCTAGCCAAGGAGACGAAGAAGGAACAGTCAAAAGAGAAGAACCAGGAGAGTTCTTTGTCATAAGTATTTAGAAGGTGTGTTCAAAGAGGCAGAGGTCCAGAAGCAATTTCACTGGCGCATCAAGGAAATGATATTGCAGGGTCTGCTACATGGCGCAGTGGATAGACCACTGGTCCTGGAGTCAGGAGGACCTGAGTTCAAATGCAGCCTCAGACACTTGACGCTCACTAGCTGTGACCTTGGGCAAGTCACTTAACCCCATTGCCTAGCCAAAAAAAAGAAAAGATATAGCAAAGGGTTGATGCTAAGATGATAGTGAAGAAATATGGGCAACGAATGTTGAATACTCTTTTTAGAAAATTTGCAGTGAATGATGAGAGGAGGGAAAAAAATGGTACTGTAGCTTAAGAAAGTATTAGTTAAGAGAAAGTTACCCAGGTTAGGAGAGACATGAGCATATTTGTAGATGGAGGGGAAGGAACCAGTGAATAGGGAGACATCAACTTTGCAAGAAAACGAAGGCATTGTTGATAAAGCAGCTCCCATGGGAGCTGACAGGGATGTATTGGGAACAAGTGAAAAGGGGAATTTTGGCTGGAAAAAGAACTATCTCTTCCTATAAGACAGGAAGGAAGGATAGGTAATAGAGTAGTATGAGTTAAGGTATAGAGGAGGGAAGGTTTTGAAGTATGAACACCAGATGACCTCCACTCATTTATTTGGCACCTACTTTGAACAAGAAGGTATTAGAACACTAGAGAAAACACAAACAAGGCACTTGAGATGCTTATACTGTATAGTAAAGGTAAGTGAGATGTCAATAGGTAGGTACAAAAACATCTGTGATTTCATCAACATGGAGATCAGGGAAAGATTCACTGGGGAGGAAGCATCTCCTCAATAAAACAGGAAACAAAGTCTTTATGCAGAGTGGATGGGGGAAAGGATGTATACCAGATTGTATAAGGAAGGAGACAAAACTTGTGGAAATGCTATGAGATAGACATTGTGTGTGTGTGTGTGTGTAAAGACTTATTGATGTGTGCTATTGTTCTCGTAAAAAAGAAAAAAATCCTACAATTTTAATCTTTATCCCTGGGCCCATAACTGTAAAATCCTCATCTCAGGGCTGGGAAAGCAGGCTCCACCCACCAGCTGGTGGGCCTTATTGCTGCAGCCCTGTGAATTGGACAGTAGGGGGAGGTAGATCAGCAGGTTAGGTACCGCTTTCTCCCATCCTGTGCAAGTTCAGAATGAACAGCTTTCTCCAGCTGCTTTGGAAATGTGCTTTCCAACTCAACCCTCTTTATTAGTTTGCAAAGCTATTGATCTCTGCGTTAATTAACACTTTTGATTGTCTTCTAAACTTCCTCACAAAGCTGAGAGATTTACTACAGGATATGGCTGGTCTAGAGTGCTAAAGACCTCTGGTCCTTTGTATCCTTCCAGAAAGCTGGGTGTTTTTTCACTAAACTAAATACTTTGCATTTCTTGGAACCTGAGGAAGCTTTGTTTTAAAATTTTTATCAAATTCATCAGATTAACATATTTATATGTTAAGAAGTGCTTTCCTGAGAGACCATGAAAAACCTTTAAACATACATCATATCATGGTGTTTTTCCTTACATCAGCTGAGTTGTAGAGCATGCTCTTAGGATTGTCAGGGAGGGTTAAGGTAGTAACAGCAGCTGTTGGTAGGTTTCTCTTCAATAAAAAGCTGGCAATTATCTGAGGGGCTGTCGACTATTTTTTAAATATCCTAAAAGTGAGTGCCAGTTATGAAGTATAAACAGTGTTGCATTTGCAAATGAGCTCTATTGACATGGCCCTTTATTTAAATATTTAAACTAATTTCTTTTGGTTATGAATCTTCGTTACCCTTGAGGTTTTTGAAAGTTTGTTTCCCATAAATGGGCTTCTGACTGCTCTTATTGACGCATCTTCCTCTGTGTTCTGTTGCCTCTCTGCTGAGGAAAAGCCACCTCATGTCTTGGAGTCGTAGATTTAGTGATAGAAAAAACCTTATTGATCATCCAGTCTAACCCCCTCATTCTGTGCAGTTCAGTGACATGCCCAAGCTAACCCAGTGTGTAGGTACCAGAGCCAGGCTGCAAACATAGATCCCCTGCCTCCAAACCCAGTGTTCTTTTCATCATATCACACTGCTGGTTGTCACATTTATCAATGAGTTTAGGCAGCCTTGTGGACACTGGATAGTCAAGAAGACCTGAGTTCCAATTCAGCCTCAGTCCATTAGGCCACTGACATATGTAAGTTTCTAAGAATCAAGCTGTCACTTAAAATAATCCTTACTCATTCACCAGGTTTGGCATCACCCACGGCCATAACGCCAATAAGCTCCCCCTTCAGCAATAGAACAAAGGGAACCACACCAATCTCCAAGCCCCTTGAAGGTAAGGAACCAAAAATTGCTGATTTTTTTTCAGTGCCAGCCAGTGAATATTTTCTCACCTGTGCCTTCTTTCTTTCTCAGATATAGAAGCCAAACCCGATATGCAGTTAGAATCTGACCTGAAGTTAGATAGGCTGGAATCATTTCTAGGGAGGCTGAATAACAAAGGTAAGTAGCAGAGGCTCAGTGGGGAAGCCGTTTGCTTTGGGTCCCAGACTCCTCCCCAGCTGAGGTTTCGGGGGTGCACAAAAACTTTTCAAATCTGCCCCTAGAGCTGAGGTTTCTGAACCTAAGCCCTGGCTCTCCCGGGTCTGCAGGTTTGCTGCTCCCTCTGAGACTTCCCTACTTCCCCATCTCCCTCCTCCCTCTGGTCCCTCCCTACAACTATCCACCTCCCCCCCCTTTAGAGAAGCAAGCACTTTCTATCATTTGATCAAGATAAATCCAGCATTTAGCACAAAGCAGAAGGTGGGTTTAGAGCAAAGGTCCTTAATCTACCTTTCCTGGACCCCTGCTCACAATCAGGTTTGTAAAGGTGCACAATTCAGGTTTGTAAAGGTGCACGATTACATGCAGAGGGTGACAAAGGAAACCAATGTTTTAAAATACAGTTATCAAAAATTATTATTATTATTATTATTATTATTATTATTATTTTTTGGCTAAGCAATGGGTTTAAGTGACTTGCCCAGCGTCACACAGCTAGTAAGTGTTATGTGTCTGAGGCTGGATTTGAACTCAAGTCCTCCTGACTCCAGGGCCAGTGCTCTATCTACTGCACCACCTAGCTGCCCCTCAAAAATTATTTCTTAAAAATTTGTAGCCTCTGGGTTAGGAGCCGCTGGTTTTAGTGGGTAAAGATTGAAGAGAGCAAAGAAAAGCAGACTGAAAAAACCACAGTCTACTTTCTCTGCATTTTATAAATGTTTTTGAATGTAGGACTTAACCTAGATTTGTTCTTCAAGCCTTGGGTCATCTTTAACCCAGAATCATAGACTCAGTTCCTTTCATTGACTTCTTTTATGTAGTGGATGTGGGAAGGGGTTGGGAAATACGTATTAGATGGCTCATAGGGTCAAAGCACCAGCACTCAACATCAGTTTTATCACCAAACCTCTGCTTAACTAATAAAGGCATACAACGGCAGCTTGTTGGGCAGTGCATAGAATGCTAGGGTTGAAGTCAGTAAGTTCATATCTTCCCTCAGACACGTACTAGCTGTGTGACCCTGGATAAGTCATTTAACTTCTGCCTGCCTCAGTTTCCTCATTTGTAAAATGGGGGTAAAGATAGCCCCTTACCTCCTAGGGTTGTTGTGAGGATCAAGTGAGATAAGAATTTCAAAGTGCTTATTAGCACCGTGCCTGCATGCTATATAAATGCTATTGTTGTTGTTGTCCATCCATTTTTGAATCTGGAATTTTTTCTTTACTTTAGGGGAAAAAAGTCTTTAAAATATTAAGCCAACAATATTTTGGGGAAGGGATTTTTTTTTCTTTTACTCTACATAAACTACAATTCTACTCTTTGTTTTTTAGTTGGTGGTATGCAAGAAACCATTCTCACTGTTACTGGAAAAACTGTGAAAGAGGTGATGAAACTGGATGACTATGAGACCTTTTCCAAATTTTACCGCAGCGTGGATTCACCTGTGCCTCTAGGAAGAGTGGAGCTAAACGAGGACTTTGATGCCATCTTTGATCCTTATGCTCCCAAGTGAGTTTCATTCTCTCCATCTCTTCCTCCTCTCTCTCTCCCCTCCCCACATTCCCGCCCCTTCCACTTTTTCCCTGGATGAAAATTTCTAAATAGCCATATCAGAAGATCCTTTCCTAAGTAGAACAGGACTTCATAATAACAGTTTGCCATTTCTTGGAGTATGATAATAGTATGGGCAAAACAAAACTGCCATGCTGTAAAGAAAGCCTTATGTACCCTAACTTAGGACAGCCAGGGAGATTAGTTCCATTACTTGGCTCCAGCAAACAGAATGGAGTTCTCTCTGGTGTTATTCCCACAATTATGGGATCTTTGTTGTTGTTTGTTTTCAGATTTGGGATAAGAATAGACAGTTTTCTGAAAATGTCTTCAGTAAGTATATTGAATTCTGTGATTTCATCAATGATGGGAACTCCCAGTATGGGAACTCCCTCTACCAATACAGATCAGTGACTTGCCTGTAACTTAAAGCCTCAGAGCTGGAGATGTTGGGATTTTCTCAGGGTCACACAGTCAGTATGTGGCAGAGACAGGACATGAATCAAGGACTTCCTGACTGTAGCCCTTTACCCACCAGGCTATGCAGTCTCTCTAGTTCTAGGATGGGGGAAAAAAATGGATTTCATGAAACCAGATCTAAATCAAGTCACTAGAAAATCCTTAAAGAATGTTAATCCTTATCCAGTTATGAGCTAGAATTTTCTAGTTCTAGATCTAAAATAAATCTCCAAGCCATCAGAACCTAGACCCCTAACCATAAGAAGTAATGTCATTCCAATGAAAGATAGAAGGTCATTTGTCCCAATTTGTTCAACAGTAGCATGGCTGCTTCATGAAATTGCATTTGCCCTTTCACCAGTGGTGAGAACCATCTCTTGAGATTGACAGGGAAGGTTCTCCTGTATTGGGTGGTAGCTTAGACTTCAGATAAGTCCCTTTTTAATGCTAAGATTCTCCTACTCCACAGGATAGCTCTAGGATAATAGTAAAATTGTAGGAATTATAAAAGAATGGCAGGAAGCAAAAGGGTAGAAACACCACCATTGGTAGAGCCAGTATCCCTCAATAGAATGTTTTCCTGATAAAAATGGAGGTCGATGGTAGTTTGCAACCAAAATAGCTCAATCTCCTTTGCTTCTTAGGCTGACTTCTTCTGTAGCAGAGCACAAACGCGCTGTTAGGCCTATGCGCAGAGTTCAGTCTTCAAGAAATCCTTTGAAAATGTTGGCAGCAAGAGAAGATATTCTTCAAGAATATACTGAACAGAGATTAAATGTTGCTTTCATGGAGTCAAAGCGGATGAAAGTTGAAAAAAGTAAGTATCTAATTGGCATTGTTTAATTCAACTCAACATTCATTAAATACTTACTATTTGTAAGGCATCCTGCTAGATGTTGGGGTTGCAGAGATGGGGAAAATGGGACAGTCCATATATACAGCTTTATGGTCTAATAGGAAGGTATATGACAGGTACACAAATTCATGTAGTATAAGGTAAAATGTGATAGAAGCAAAAAATGTCCAGGTGAAGTAAAATAAAAAATCCAAGGCTGAAGAGAGCCTTTTGCCCTGGGATAAAAGGGAGGGCTTTATCCAAGAGGTGGTTGACTTGAGTTGGGCTTTAATGAAAGGGAGGGGTTTCAACAGCTGGAGATTAAGGAGTCTTTTCAAAGTACAGTGGGAGGAAAGAAGGTAGGATGGAAGTTAAGGGTCACCAGAGAATAGTATAATTTGGGCATAATGTAAAATAGGTGGAGAAAGGGAAGTAGAGGGAATCCTAGGCAGACAGATTGGAACTAAGTAGTAGAAGGCCCTGAATGCCCTGGTCAGGAATAGGCAATAGGGAGCCAAAGGGTTTTCAATAGAGTGATCATGGTGGTACATTAGGAAGATAACTTTGGCAACAGTGTAGAACACAGGCCTGGAGACAAGGAGAGACTAGTGAGGAGCCTTTTATGATACTGTAGATGAGAAAAGGTTTAGATCCGAACTATGGTGCTTGCAGTGTGACTAGAGAAGGACAGAACAGAAAAAGCCAAAAGTGGGGTGAATAGCCAGAGCAAAATGATTGTTCGGTGTTAGATGCCATCATGAGATGAAAGGGGATGGAGAGAGGGGGAAAAGTGCTATTACATGCACCGATAAAGAGGCCAACATGCACGAGTTGTTTGAATAGAATAGTGGATATGAAGGTAAGATTTTGAAGAATTAATGAAGATGGTGATGAATTCAAAGTAGTATCAACTACTATTTCTAGAAGTTTGGGAGTGAACAGGAGGACAGTAGCTTGAAGGAATGGTAGTATCTCAAGGGAAGGAATTTTTAGGATAAAAGTGAAAAGCACATGCTGCAAAGGAAAAAAAAGTAGAGAGGGAGAAATGGGTGACACATAAAAGAAATGAAATTTTGGAAGGAACAGAGTCAAAAAAGACTGAAAGGGGTAGAATTGAAGGCATAAATGGAGAAGCTAACTTTTAGCAAGGAGGAGGACCTCTTTATTCTCTTGAGTGTAGAGGGAAGAAGACCAGAATGCAATTTCTTGTTGGAGAAACAGGTTATTGCAGTCACCTCAGTTATTTGATAATTGGAGTAGAGGGATAATGCAGGTTAGCTGCTTTTACATAGAACGCAATTGTCATCTCTTGATCCCCTGAACACATACGTATGTAACTACGTGTCAAGAGTTACACATAGACTTTTCTTAGCATTGCTATGATTTATTAATCATTTATAATTATGTATATAATTATATATGTATATAATACATGTAATTAGAAGGAGTTTGCATTCCATAAGTACAAAGTAATTGATAATAGGGCAAGGATGAAGCAGGTATAAATTTGTCAAGGGGACAGGGGAGGGAGGCCAACCTGAAACTTAAAGTTTGCCACAGAAAATCACAAAATATATTGTTTGAAAAGGTAATTAATATTTTGTGTGTATTGAGGGAAGGTGTTTGTTTTTGGTCATTTAACCTTTTTTTTTTTTTGCTCTGTCAAGTCCCAAACCTAATACTAATTCATCACCTGATCTTAATCAGAGGAAATTAATTTGACCTTTCATGGGAAAATTAACAACAACAAAAAAAAAAACTTAGCATTGCTAAAATTATATCCAAGATCCATTTTCTTTTTTTCTATAGAATGACTCAATTTCAGAAATTACACACCTCCCAAAACACCTGACAACAGTTCATGTTTTTCAGAGACCCCTCAATTTCAGAAGGATCATGAGTGTCATGATGACTTGTACTCACACTTGGTTTACTTTTTAATTTTTAACCAATCAGATATTTATTAACTATTTACTACATGCAGGGCATTCTAGTAGATGCTGTAGGACTTGGTAAGAAATGGTTCCTGCTCATAAATAGCTTATATTCTGGGAGATAAAACAGGTAGGCATGAAGATACATCATTTCCTTCCTCAGATCAGTGCAAAAATAATTGGTATAAGAAGGATTTGACTTGTGGGTTTAGAAGAAAAGACTATTCCTAGCTGTAGTGCTCAGGTAAGGTGGGACTTGAGCTAGTTCTGAACATCAGAGAAAGTTTAGCTTGGGGGAGGAGGGAAGCGGGCAAGTGGAGAGAATGAGGTGACCACATCCTGCCATGCCTGTGTTCTTGATGTATGTGTATTTTTCTGAAACTCATGTGCCTGATTTTATAAAGCTTTTCATAGAAGTAAATTGTTAGGTGAAAGAGCTGAGATTTCTCTTTAAACTGCATAGAAAGCCAATTTCAAAACTGCTTGTGCTATAGATTGTTTGCCAAGTCGTACTATATTCCTTCAATTTTAGACATGAATCCCAGGGAAGTATTTTTCTGAATTACACATCGGAAAAGTCATTCCCACTAATGCTGAGTTGGGAAATCAAGGCGTTCTTGGCACCCATTCTGTTCTTAAAAAAAAAAAAAGATTAAAATAAGCCCTTGCTTTGTGATATCTGGCATGTAAATGGGCTGGTTTCCACTAGAAAACTCAGCTTCTTATAAATTGAAATTTTGGGCCTGATTATAAAGGACCTCAAGAGGTAAATCAGTCTATCCTTTTTCCTCTGGGAAAGAGCACAAGTAAAATGTCCCATACAAACTGTTTTTCTTTCTTATTAAAAAAGCCTTCCAGTGAAAAAAAGATTCAACAGCTTTCCTGTAGACATTGTTCCAACATCTAAAAGCCGTTAGCAATGGTTATGACAGCTTTCAAGGGAATTGCAGCAAATTAGTTTTAGCCCCTCTCCACTTTATGTTGAAGTGGTTGGCCAATAACGTCACTCAATTTTGGCTGTACACAGGGAGGTGTTATGCTTGTCAACCAACAGTATAGGCTTTCATAACCTTATTTAATTCTTAACTTAATAGTCGACCATCAGAATAGAGAGCCCATCAGATGGAGATAGGCTCTTTTCAGAGGCAACACTTAAGTGGGAACCATTTCTAAATGTTAACTTGGTTTCAAAATGTAAATGGCCCCATCCCTACCTACCCACCACCAACCTTGTTTCACTCCATGCTTTTTAATGTTCTATCTTCAGTGTCTGCCAACTCGAATTTCTCAGAAGTCGCCCTGGCCGGATTAGCTAGTAAAGAAAATTTCAGCAGTGTCAATCTACGGAGTGTCAACCTAACAGAACAAAACTCCAACAACAGTGCTGTGCCTTACAAAAAACTGATGTTGCTACAAATTAAAGGTAGGTGTGCCTGGGTATCTAAAGTGATCGTGGAAAGATACTCTGTTAAGTCAGTCTTCCCGTGACATTATAAGTCTTTGCCTGCCCTCAGGAAGTTACTTCACATCTGCAACAAAGCAGGAGCCGTCATCCAGGTCAGCAGGTATTGATTGAACTTACACGGAGATTTAGCCATTGACCTTGTGGATTCCCTAATCATACTATTCTAGTTTTTAGAGAAAGGCGCAGCAGGGGAAGTAGGCAGTATCAGTCATTACAGTAAAATGGTAGAATAGGGAAGGGAAGGGCTAACAGCAAAGGAAACATTGGTAGTCACCAAGGAATCTGAGGAGTACCTCGGGGGTATTTCTATCAGACGCATTGAAATCTCTAAAGCCTTCTTAGAACATTATGTTAAGAAGTAGGGAAATAATGGAAGAAAATAGTCTCTATTGGAAGACCTCATAGCGTAGGGGCTGTTTATCCAATCCCTTCCAAAGATTCCAAAGATCTGGTTTTTTCAGGTTGAAGTAGGGCAAGAATAAGATAATGATAGTAATATCTAGCATTTCTACAGGACTTGAAGGTTTTGCAAAGGGGTCTGGAAGAGGTTGTGTCATGAAGCAGCTGGGTGGTGCTATGGGTAGAGTGGCTTACTTAGAGATAGAAAGAAGTTATGCAACTTGGCGCAGGGTCAAACTCGAAAATATCTTTTGAGTATTAGAGTTCAGATTCAAATCTTCATGGCTCCAAGTCCAAGACTCTCTCCATTGTGACACCAACCCATCTCCCATAAATTGTAGGGAGAGCATCTTGCAAACCACAAAGCATAAAATATTAGCTACTAGAAATAGGTAGCTAGCTAGCTCTAAAGCCTATATTAAGCATGTACGAGATAGCATACGTTATGCCCTATTATTGTTGTTGTTGTTGTTATCCTGCTATCGTCCATAGTGGTTTGGTTCTGTTTTCTTCCCAATGACCGTCACCTTGGTTTACCTGAATGATTTCCTTCATGATGGGTGACAGCTATTGGTGGGAGACTTCTGTTTCTCAGTTCATGCCCCCAAAACCATATTGGCATAATCTTTGCCATTTTTTATTAAGATTTGATCACTTTTAAAAATTTAACATTTATTTAAAACCTATCATACATGAGACACCTGGGGTAAGAATAAAAATCTTAGTTCTTGCTCTGGAGGATATTACAAAGTAAAAAGAGGAGTAAGAAATTTACACACTATAACTGAATGTAGTTGCTCACATAACTGTAATTCAAGGCAGAGTAGAAAGGAGAAGCTCAAGGCTCTTCGAGAGATTTGAGAAGGAAATTCTATTCAGCTGGGTCAAGGGGCAGGCTTCCCGGAGGAGGCAGCTCCTGACTCTGCCAAACCATTAACAACATGCAGGAGGTGCGGTTCAAATCGACCTTCCTGCTGAAGTCCATGCTTTCTTAGCGGTTCCTGAGAAACTTCGCACTCAAGGGGGAAGGTTCACTTCTGAGCAGGAGGCTTGAGATTCTGTGTGCAGTGAATCTGTGGTACCCCCTCAGACCCTTGGGACCCCATCCCCAAGCTGGCACCTGCCCTGAAAATGGTGCCATCCCGTAAATGATGTTCATGTCAATGTTCCAGAGGAGAAACGCTGATATTCATAAAATGAGCATGTGGTATAGTAGGTGCAGGTGAACATAATGTAGTCTAACTACAATTCCAGCAAGCTGCTATTTTAATGTAATCATGTTTCCACTCCTGTAGTGGAGGGTGGGGAGAGGACAAGTAATAGGAAATGAAAAGACTAGGAATGTTTATAATCAGAAATACTTTAATTGCAATATGTCACATGAGACAGTATTGCTTTATGAGGGCACAGTGAACTTTTATTTCATGTTTAGGAAGAAGAAATGTGCAGACGAGATTAGTGGAGCCACGAGCTTCATCACTGAATGGTGGCGATTGCTTTCTGCTGTTAACTCCCCACTACTGCTTCCTGTGGGTAGGAGAGTTTGCAAATGTCATTGAGAAAGCTAAGGTTAGTATCCTAACGAAGCATCTCTTTTATATAGGTAGAATTGTCTGGACCTGGTAGGACTATTGCAATGTTTCCAGGATATAGAGTGGCCCATTAAGTCAATAAAGGCTAGATAGGTTCTATTTCCCTGAATCCTTTCCATGAAGCATAAAAGCTGGAATGCTCGAAGATAAATAGGACATCCTCAGAAAAGTGTTGCACATTCATGCCAAAAGGTAGAATTCTGAATTGCAGGGTTTCCTCTTTACTCCAGTGTAAAAGAGAAATACGCATGCCTATCAATCCAAAGAATTGGGACACCTGGTACTTCCCCCCAGTTTTTGTTGTTTTTAGTGAAAATAGCTTTAAATGACCAACATTCTTGGGGCCTCTCTACTCTCAAGATTGCCCTTTCACACGCTCGCCTTTGGTCTGATCTCAGTGTGTACAATTACCCATCGGAATGACCTATTCTATCAGGATAATTATGTTAATCTCTTAGGCATCAGAGCTTGCAACTCTAATTCAGACGAGGAGAGAACTCGGCTGTAGAGCTACTTATATTCAGACCATAGAAGAAGGAATAAATACGCATACCCATGCAGCAAAAGACTTCTGGAAACTCCTGGGTGGCCAGACGAGTTACCAATGTAAGTGTTAATTCTTTTTAGACTCTGACCAGACTGGAATCCCTTCTCTCCTCCTCCCCCTTCTGCCACCCAGTAATCCTCCCAAACTCCTCTTTGAAATAACTCTTATGTGAAATTCACCATTCAATGATGTGTTCTTCTCCCTAAAGCTGCCGGAAATCCAGAAGAAGATGAATTGTATGAAACTGCCATCACAGAAACTAATTGTGTTTATCGCTTAGTAGAAGATAAACTTGTTCCTGATGACTACTACTGGGGCAAAATACCAAAATGTTCCCTTCTGCAGCCAAGAGAGGTACAGGGAATGGCAATGGGCAGGCCTCTTGTGTACGCCATATTGGCAGCTCTTAAAACCATGTTTAAATTTCTTAAAGAGTTGTTTTCCTCTGGATTCTAACAACCATTCCATGTCAACCCAGTGCAAAGGAAACCCAGAATATTATTTTGCAGGGAAGTAGTTTAGTAGAAGTTTTCCTTTTCTGACTCGGCTAAGACTTAATTATTTGTTAGCTCAGCCCCCTGGTTTGGCTATTAACATCAGTCTTATATAATATTTTCTAAAGTATGTTTATTCAATAGAAAATTGCAGGAAATGTCATATGTATCTATACACACACATACATACACATGTACAATATGTATATATATTTATATCTATTTTATTATATGTATTTATTTTTTGTATGTATTTATTGGGAAATTAGCAGCTATGCTGGTGATTTCATTCGTTTAAAAAGTTTAGTATTGAAACAATGTCCACTGGTACAGGTGGCATAGCAGATAAAGCATTGTACTTGGAATCAGGAAGACCTCAGTTTGAGACGTGTTTTGCTAGCTGTGTGACCCTGGGCAAATTACTTAACCTCTCTCTGCCTCAGTTTCCTTGACTATAAAATGGTGATAAGGCTGTTATGATGATCAGTGTGTGAGATAACATATGGAATGCCCTTTATAAACCTTCAAGCGCTGTATAAATGCTAGCTGTTTGTAATTTATAACCTTAATACTGTTGCCTGGGGCAACAGGTTAAATGATCTGCATGTCTTGAATCAAGATCTTCCTGACTTCAGGGCCAACTTTCAATGTACTATGACATACTGCCTCTCCTGTTTATACATGTGTGTGTGTGTGTGTGTGTGTGTGTGTGTGTGTGTGTACACACAGCAGCAGGTTATCTATTAAATGTGTACTCAGCTCTACCTAAGACTAGCCAGAACATGCAAAAGCTATATAGAATACAGTCCCTGTCCTCAAGAAACCTAAATATAGGAAAGAGATAGAAAAGTTAGAGCTAAAGAATAAGGCGAAACAGTGTATAAGCAAGGACCAGTTAGTAGGGGGAGGACGTGGTGAGCTCCCGATTAATGCAAATAATGAATTGGTAACATTATTCAAACTCACACTGCATATTTCCACTGGGACAGAATGAATTCCATATTTTGTATAATTGTCATTTCAAATAGTACAAATCCAAATACATACAACCACTTCATGGGATTCATTATTCACACTAATTGGGACCTGACTGTGCAGATACCTTTAGGAGTTAGACAGTGGAATACTCAATATGGTCAAGAGGAGATGTAGCTTGAATGGAGTATGAAAAGGAAGAGAAATGTTGGATTCTGAAAGAGAAAGAGGGTATGGCATGTCAGAAGGGGAGGAATCAAATAAGCCCATAGAACAGAGATGTCAGTTCACATATTATTTCCTTGTTCGCTCACTTATACATTATTTATTCATCAAACTAACCTTTCTGCCAAATACAAAGATGAATTAAGACCTGGTCCCTGCCCTCAAACTTCTATCTAGAAAAAAAGAATAGTAGAAATAACTGATAGAAGGTAGAATCTATAAGTATCCATCAACGTGATGCAAGAAATGGGGGCTGAGGAGCCCAGTTTGAGGAATGGGAAGATGACTTATAAATGTGTGAGGACATGGTAAAGGGATGAGCCAGAAGGAAACAGAGAGCTCATCAGAAGGAAGAGGAGAGAAAGCTTAGCCCCACAAAAGCAGCTGCCAGTATATATGGTTTTCTTTAGACTGTTCAAGCAGACTGTGTCTCATTGCACAGTAAAAATAACTGCTTCTCTCTGAATGAGTGAGTCCTCTGAAGAGCTCACCAGAATCTTCTGTTTCCTTTTCACAGGTCTTAGTGTTTGATTTTGGCAGCGAAGTTTATGTATGGCATGGGAAGGAAGTCACATTAGCACAGAGAAAAATAGCCTTCCAATTGGCAAAACACTTGTGGAATGGGACCTTCGACTATGCCAATTGTGACATAAATCCTTTAGACCCTGGAGAGTGCAATCCTCGTATACCCAGGTACTGTGGCAGCATGGTGGCTTGGCTCAAGAGGGGCATGTAGTCATGAGTGGGCGCCATTTTTCTGCATCAGTCCCTTTTCACAATTGGTCATGAGGTGGTATGCAAATCACAGCCTGCTCAGTATGTGACGGCATTGTTTCGAGGTTTTAAAAACTAACCCCATTTTCAGGCAATAATTTCTCATTGTTTTCTGGAAGATGTTTAATGACCTCTTTTTAATTTGTTGCAATGAACAAGCATTTTCCACCTGCAGCTTTCTAGCTGCCAAGAAGGTCAGGGAACAGTACTGGTTAAACGCACTGATAAGAAAATGGTCCAGCATCCATGATTCAGTGACTATGACTTCTTGATCTGAGGTATGGGCAACATAAGTCAAAATTCCTCCAATTCCCTTTTTAAAAATCTTTACTGATATCTTTTATGTAGGCAATATGATCACCTATATTTTTCAATGTATTCCCATCTCTCCCTTTTCAGAGAGCCATCGTTGATAATAGAATAAAAAGGAAAGTGGAGGGGGAAGTTTAGCAATACTCCCTGTACCTTCAAACCTAGAGAGCCTGGCTTGTCTGGATACTTAAGCCTCAATGTAACAAACTGACCTTTTGGCCATGAGTTATGTTGCTTTTATGGTGGTAACATTTTCTGTCTTAGTGAGCACTGAATGTTAGAAGGCCATTTGGACTAGCCAATTTGACCCAGGCTGGAGCTGCAAAGCCCTCAGCTTAGTGAGCAGGGAGATTCCTTAACCAGGGGTGGAGATCCTGTGAACTTGAGGCCACCTGTGGCTCTCTAGGTCCTCAAGTGTGGCCCTTTAAGTAAATCCTGGATTCAGGCTGCACTTGAGGACCTAGAGGGCCACAGGTGGCCTCAAGTCCACAGGATCCCCACCCCTGAAACATTGCCCCTATCTTTTTCTGATTGTTGTAATGTGATGCCCTGTCAGTCACTGATTACCCCATGCCACTACAAACTCTATAGTGTTTCCCTAACTTTGCTTCGTAGGAACCTTGGCCTGTACATATGACTCCCACTCCACTTTGAGCCTTATACTCTCAGACTCCCAACCTCTTTTTCCTAACTAGCTTCTGTTCTATATATAGAATTCTAGCTCTGATCTCAGAACAATTTATCCCAGTATTTTAATTAATTTAATAGATATTATTGCCTGAAAACGGGATTAGTTTTTAAAACCTCAAAACAATGCTGTCGCATAGTGAGCAGGGAGTAATTTAATTAATTTAATAGAATTTAAAATTAAATTTACTTTTAAACATATTATTTTTATTTATCTCAAGATATTACATATCTCATCACCTCTTTCCCTAAGTTTATTTACTCCCTTATGATGCTGATTTATACCATCTTGAAAAAAACATGTTTTTAGAACCACAGAATTATGATGGAAGAGGAGGAAAAGACGTTATTAGTGATCTATCCAACTCTTTAATTTAGATAAGAACACTAGAGATGAGACCCAGACAGCAGAAGCAGTTTTCCCAAGGCAACATAGATACATAGCTGGGACTGCCTTTTTGGTCTCTGTTTCCTTGGGCTCCGCTAATGTCATTTACTTATATTTTAGACCTAATATTTAAAAAAATGATAATAAGACTTGCATGTGGTAAAGTCTCTTTTTATTTTCAGAACTCACGTCTGTGCCATTTGCTGTGCAAGGGGAAATTGTCTTCTAAAGCTCATACTTTAGTCTAGGATTTTATATCTTTAGAAGCTGAAATGTACTCTTGAATATAGCACCCAGAGAAGCATGTGTGAAGATGCATATGTGTGTGTATGCAATGAGCTAAGAATCTAATAAAAGTAAAGTGCTTCCTTCCATCCTTCAAAAGGTTGAGGTTCCCCTCCCCTTAATGGATATCATTTGAATGTTAAATTTTTGTTTTGAATTCTACATGAAAACCTGTAGAAAATTCCCATGGGACAGGACACTTACTATAATTTTACCAATGCAATTTGCATCTCAGTTTTGTAGAGGACTGAAAAGTGCTAGCTAAGCGTCCAAAGAGGATGGAGCAGCAGGGTGGCCATCAGGTGTTTAGTAAGCAAGCGTGCATTGGGAGCACAAAAGAAACTGGCTCTTGTAGACGCTTCCTGCCTTTCAGATGCTTACAGCCTCACTGGAGAAACATAGTGAACACGTGGAGCAATAATTAGCGAACCCTCTAGGACAGGAAATGATCAGGAGGCCCAGAATTAAACAGAAAGAAGAGGAGAATGAGCTAAAATAGCATTTGGGGAACTTTGAAGTACTTTCAGTGATCCAGCATTGCTCCCTGGGTTTTACACACTAGTTTTCTCCTGATGGCACCATATGGCTAGAAACTATCCATAGAAGACCCCAATCCTAGAGAAGACAAAATCTCAGGTTTTCCAAAGGGTAATGGAAGCTCTAAGTAGGCTGCAGCATGTGACCACTGCTACCTAGCTCATGAGAAGTGGCATTCAAAAAGGACACCATCTGGAAAGGGAGAGATAGCCAGTAGTCAGCTTGAGTGCCACATTGGAATCCGTGAAATATGGGTTAAATTTAGTGTTTTTAATAATTTTAAGCTATTAAAGCCTAAAATTAAGACTTTTGGGGATGCTCAATATGAAGAGACCCAGAGATGGGCCATCATTATGTTGGGAGGATCCTCCATAGTGGAAAGTCACAGAGGAGTCTCACTCAAGATAAGAAGTCATGGAGTGGCTCTTACCTGCACTAGGAGAGAGAGTGAGATCGCATAGATTCATCAGCGTACAAACAATAAGTCACGGGCCTGTTGTTTTCCAGTATGATTTCCATTTTTGCTATGTAAACTAACAAGAGGCTTCCAGGAATCTTATTCTTAGCCTAGTCTGCTAACTCCTCTTAACTCTATTAAAAAAAAAAAACTAAACTTCACTGAGACTCTCTAACTGCAAGGCTGTTTGCCACTGTTTTGCGTGCCTTGCATTGTTGGGGCCCCTGTCAGAGAAGAAGATTGACCTAGACAGTCTCAGTGGTCTCTTCTAGCATGGTGAGTCTGTGACTCAAATGACTTCTTGCTCCCCAGACTCTCATTTTCATAGATCATTTCAGGGAGGTTCACAGGGCAATTTTTGCATCACAGTATATTACTCACCATTCTATTTTTGCTGCTCCGTTTTGTGGTATCACCCCAATAGCAGGATGGCAAATTGTGCCAGATGTGTCTGTAATTTGCCTTATTTATATGCCCTTACCTGCCTTATAGTTATGATCCACGGATCAAATTGAGGGCTAATTGAAATATATTGACTATGATTTTTTTCCCCCAAGATTAAAATTTGGATTACCAAAAAAACCCAAAAACTATGGTTTATGCATCCCAAAGCAATGAACCTATGGGGAAAAGTCATTTGGAGTTTTAAAGAAGTAGACCCCTAGGCTATAAACTATGTACATGATTAAAAATAAAATTAACCTCAAATTTTTCCATTACAGTGACATCACTTTAATTTTAAGAGACTTTTAAAATCACATAAGTAAAAATCTTTCATTGGATAAATGGGGAAACTGAGGCTCAGGGAAATTAAGTGACTTGCCCCAAGTTATCAATCTAATTTTTGGCAGACCTGAGACTGAAACCCCAGTTTCTTTCCTGGTAATGGGCCATTCTATTGTACCATATGATTTCTTCCTTGCTACAAGTGCAGAACTTTGAGAAATAAAAGTTGGGAAAGCACTTTGCCGCTTACTCTTAAAAAGTAAGCCAGCCTAACAAGCCTGCAGAGCATCCTAGATTTAAAGGACACCACCACAATGAAAAAGCACAGCCCTTCACAGCATTCTTGTTTTTGCTCATACACCTGAGTTATGGTTCCTTTTGAAGACTTCTTTTCCCAGGTGATGACCTTGATTTGTTTCCCCCATCCACTAAGAATATAAAATCTAGGTTTGAAAACAAATGGCAACTGATCATGCTAGATGGGTCACGGTACTGACAGGAGCCATCTGAAACAGACCATTGGGATCAGTGCTGTCCCCTTAAGTCCTACTCCAATGGATCATTATTATGCCTTGGAGATGACTCTAGGTTTTCTTTTTTTAAATAGTTCTTTTTTCTTAATTATTGAGTTCCAAATTCTCTCCCTCTCTCCCATCCTTCCCCCATCCACAAGAAGGCAAGCAATATAATATCAGTTATACATGTGAAGTTATGCAAATTAGAGACTCTAGGTTTTCAAAGGCCATTCCAAAGGAAAATAAGATCTGATAGGACTTGCCAAGCTGGAAAGTCTGTAGAGTATGAGCCCAGAAATAGGTTATATGCCTATTGTGAGAAGGTCAGGCTGGCTGAGGACAGAGAAGCTCATTACCAGAAGCTTGGCCATCAGGTTATTGATGCCTAAGGCAACTCATGCAACCATCTACCAAGATGTAAAGGGTTTAAGGTCTGGGACAGTGGAGTCAGGGCCCACACTGATGAAATCCCAGATCTTTCAAAGGATTGAAGACAGACATAGTGAGGGGCTCAATCTTTTCCCATAACGAAAGACCTGGCTTTGAAAAATTAGAAATATCTATAATTGAAATATCTGTAATTTCTAATTCTTTAAAGCCAGCTCACTGATTGTGCCATGAAAATCCCCTAGTGTGCACATCACCACATCTTATTTCAGTCCTTTCTCTACCTTGCCCTAACACGGGAGAGTCAGACTGGGAAAATAGCCACTTTTTTTTTTTTGGCTTTTAGGCAATTGGGGTTAAGTGACTTGCCCAGGGTCACACAGCTAGTAAGTGTCAAGTGTTTGGTCTGAGGCCGGATTTGAACTCAGGTCCTCCTGTCTTCAGGGCCGGTGCTCTATCCACTGAGCCACCTAGCTGCCCCCAAAATAGCCACTTTCAAGAGAGCTTTAGTGCTTATTTTCCCAGCCTGACTTTTTTCCATGTTAGGGCAAGAAGGTAAAGAAAGACAGATTCTAAAGTGCAAAGAAAGTTGCGATTATTCCAAGTTCACATTCATCTTGCTTTTCTTTTAGTTTTGCTATCTGTTCCTGTTGTCTCAAATTGCCTTTCTCGTGGCCTTTGAAATTAATATTTTAATCCATAAAAGTCCATTTTGTAAAATATGAAAATAGACTGCATTAGAGCTACAAGGAAGGACCTCAAAACCTAAGTACACTGGAGGGTCCCCAAACTACAATGCCATAGAAAATGGAATTCACCAGAAACTGGATCTCTTGTTAGGTTTCAACCAAAGGAACCCCTTCCTGGAAGTACAGAGAAATCTGCCTTTCACATGGTCACTGTTCCATAGAAACTCCAAAGTTCAGCATTGTAGCTGAGCTGCTGTGTCATACTAGCAAATTCCTATTCTGTGTAACCAAGTCTTGAAAACATGCACTTAAAATGTTCTTGTGTATGGGGTTTGCTGTTCTTATTATCCAAATGTGGTATTATTAGTATGGGGACTTCGTTGATTTGTATTGAAAATAAATATTAGTGTGCACTCTCTCTCCTTCTCTATGTGTGTATGTGTGTGTCTCTCCCTATCTCCCTCCCTCTTTCTTCTCCCTTCTCTCTCTCTCCCTCTTCCTCCGCCTTCCTCTCTCTCAATCTGTCTCTCTCCCCCCTCCTTCTCTTTCCTTCCTCCTTCTCTTTCTCTCTCTCTCTCTCTCTCTCTCTCTCTCTCTCTCTCTCTCTCTCTCTCTCTCTCACTCACTCCCTTCTCCTCCTCTGCTTCCATCACATCCTTATTTGTCTTTCTTCCATAGAAAAGGACAGGGGCGACCTGATTGGGCAATATTTGGAAGACTCACTGAGCACAATGAGACTATTCTCTTCAAAGAAAAATTTCTTGACTGGACTGAAATGAAGAAGCCTTATGAAAAGAACTCCAGTGAGCTCACCCCACAGAAGGTATTCCATTTGTCCTCATTTGGCATTTAGGGTGTTGTTTATTCTCCCCGAAGGGAGGGCACTGAAGCTGAAAATGTTCCCTCTCAGGCTCTCCTTGTAGAACTGTAGAGTGGCTTCTAATTATGTACAGATTCCAGGAGATGAAATCTATTTCCTTCCTGGGCCCTCCCAGCTTGATAATGAGAAAACAACTTCATGAGCTTTGCCTCTCTGCACTCTGGTGGTATGTTGCATCTCCAAGCTTCCCTTCATTAAAAGCCAAAGGAGCACAACAAATATACTGGGATGAAGAGTGAAAAGGTCTCCAGACACTGGTATAAGAATAGATGAAATGGTATTGAGTTGACAGGAGACCTTTCTGTAGAAATGTGGGCAAAGGAAAAGGAATGTCTCTGCTCTCTTGCAGGAAGACTCTAGGTCTGAGGTTAAAGCCTACGATGTAATGCTGATGGTGCCAGTGCCCCAAGTGACTGTTGGCACCATCTTGGATGGAGTCAATGTTGGCCGTGGCTATGGACTTATCGAAGGGGATGACCGGAGGCAATTTGAGATTGCCAGTGTTTCTGTGGATGTTTGGCACATCTTGGAATTTGACTACAGTAGGCTCCCCAAACAGAGCATTGGCCAGTTCCATGAGGGAGACACGTATGTTGTGAAATGGAAGTACATGGTGAGCACTGCAGGTTAGTGAATTCTTCCATCTTGATCAAGCTAATAATCCCCTTGCTCTAACACTGACTTTGCAAATAGCACTTTTTGGTGTGAAATTTCTTATTTGTGCAGTGTCTTATTCCCAGCTGGATAGGTACCAGGTAACAATCCTACTGTTCATTTAGAGGGCCTTACACCTCTTAAGAGTAGAGGAGGTGGTGGGGCAGCTAGGTGGCGAAGTGGATAGAGCACTGGCCCTGAAGTCAGGAGGACCTGAGTTTAAATCCAGCCTCAGACCAAACACTTGACACTTACTAGCTGTGTGACCCTGGGTAAGTCACTTAACCCCAATTGCCAACAAAAAAAAAAGAGTAGAGGAGGTGAAATTCCCACCAGCTTGGCAGTGCCAATGATCTTTTTCCAAAGCCCGTCTTTGAACAGAATTCAGCTTGTATATTTGGCTCTCACCTTTTTTTCTGTTTAATACTGGTTTTCTATATATGTGTTTAAATTATGTATCTGTGAGTTTTATTTTGTGGCTACATATTAGTTCCTGGAAAGATTTTAGAGCTTAATTAGATAAACCAAATTCAAGTAATTTTAAATCGAAACTGCAGTATGAGCAAGGCAGCATGGCAGAGGAAGACTACATGATGAGGGAAAGAAAGCACTGGGTTTGGGTTCAAGTTCTGACTCTGCTACTTCCCAGCTGTGTGATCTTGGGCAACTCCCTCAGATTCTCCAAGCCTCAGTTTCCCCGTCTTTGAAATAGAAACAGTACTTTCACTACCTCACTTTTAAGGTTGTAAGGAACAAATAAGATATGTGAACGATCCTTGGGATCATTACATGCTTATGTAAGGTTATATATACAGTCCTAATGATAACTTTCAGCTTGCTTCATCCTTATTATTATAAAAAGGCTTTATAATAGTGCTATTTTCCTTTCTCAGAGGAGGAGACATAGTAACTATATTTTGTTGGTTTGGTTAAACAGATATTTTTCAACAATGATCTCCTACGTTTATCCAGCAAATTAAAGTTGGCAAAATTTTTAATGTACATTATCTCACTTGAATCTCACAATAACCCCATGAGGTGTGCATTCTATAGATATTATCTCCACTTTACAGCTAAGGAAGATAAGGCTCAGAGAGTTAAGTAACTTGCTCATGGTCACCTAGCTAATAAGTGTTAACTTCCAGATTTGAACTCCAGTTGTCCTGATTTCAAGCCTGGCATTCTAACCACAGTGCTTCACTGCTTACTTTTATAGCCAAACTTCTCATAGGCCACTGCCCATATAACAATTCCTATAAAAAAAAAATTCTATTTCTACCAGCAAAGAAGAAAGAAAAAGGAGACCTGAAAAAAGGAACCCTTAGTGGGACTTTTGATAGAATTATTTTTCTGTGTCATCAAAAGCAATGACTCAAAACTTTTGTCATCTTTCCTCATCCTTATTTCTCTCATTCAATAGAAATATGTGTTAAACACCTCCTGTGTTCAGCACCTGGGCCAAATACTGGGAGAAATACGAAGTTTAGATAAGACGTGTGGTCCTTGCCCTTATAGTGCTTACAGTCTAATAGAGGAATGAGACACCCCCACAGATAGCTATAATGCACGATACGACATGATATGTGTGCATTAAAGAAGTATGAAACAGATTGCTATGTGAGGTCTAAGGTGAGAAGGTCATTACTGACTGGGGTGGAATGGCAGAGGGAATGATGAAGAAAGGCTTCACGGAAGAGGTGGCAGTCGAGTTGAACTGGGTAGGAATTAAATAGATGGGTGAGAGAAGACATTCCAGGCTTAGGAAGAGTAAGATAAAAAGTGTAGACATACAGGGAGAGTATAGGGCATATTCTTAGGGCAAAGAGAAGTCAGATCTGGTTGTAGTGAAGAATGAGTGGAAGGGCATAATGGGGAGTATTGTTGGAAGTACAGAATGGTGCCAGATTGTGGAGGACCTCAGAGCCTCAAGAAGACAAGAAGGAACCAGCAAGGACAGAAGAAGAGCAGTTAGGTCGGAGTTCCATTAGGGGAGCGGGATGGTATCTCTGAAGCCAAAGGAGAAGGGAGTACCCAGAAGCAGGGGGTGGATCGACAGTGTCAGAATGTTTCAGAGAAGTCCAGAAGGATGAGAACCGAATGAAGGGCAGCGGATGTGACCATTCAGGGCTGGCTCATTGGTTACCTCGAAAGAATAGTCTAAACAGAGTAAGGGGATGACAGAATCCATGAGTGACTTTCTGAGGAGAGAATGATTGGTGAAGAAGTGGCGGTCCTGAGCGTCGACAGCTCTTTGTATAATGAAGGAAAAATGAGAAATAGGACGTTAGTAGCTAAGTGGAATAGAATGGTAATAGAAAGATAAAGAGGGTTAAAGGATTGGAGAGACTTGGAGGGAAGAAGGGAATAGGCATTTATGAAGCACCTCCTGTGTGCCAAGCACTGTGCTAAGTACTTTACAAATACTACCTCATCTGAGGTGGAGAATGTTTCCTGGCAGAAAGGAAGAGGCCAAGAAAGAGAAAGAAGTTGAGGGTTACATAAAAATGGCAATGGTTAGAGTAGCAAGGGCTGGAAGGAGTCAGGACAGGATTGGATCTTAAAGCACAGATTGAAGCGAGTTAGCCTGAGGAAGCTATGGTTGTGCCTGAGAGATAGAGAGGTAGCTCTTTCTGAGGGAGAAGGGAAGAATGGATGCTGCTGCTGCTGAAAAGCTCAGAGCCGGAGAGTTGAGGGAGGTGGTGTCCCGTGGCCTGAAGATGATTGCAGGGCATCTGAGAAGGTCCCACTGAAGTTATAGATGGACTTATTGATTCCCCCCAGACCTGTCATTTCATCATTGTAGGGAGGTTCCCAGTGAGGAAGAAATGATCTTCTACTCATTTGCATCTTCAGCTTAGAGTCTTAGAGATTTGAAGGCACTGAGAAGGTAAGTGCCTAAGGCGTACAGCCAGTATGTGTTACAGATGACATGTGAACCCTGGTCATCCTGACTCTGAGGTCAGTTCTCTGTCCACTATGCTGTGACAGCAATTCATGGTGGTTAAAAGGTGCTTGATTTCATGCCTTTCTCTAGCAGCAATGCTGGTGGCAGGGATTGGGGTGGAGAGAAAGACTTGAGGTCCAGGGGTCAGAGAAAGAGAGTTGGTATAGGGACCTGGAAATGTGGAGATCATAGCAACAAGATGGAGAGAGGGGGTTCTAAATGGATTGCCCAGACTTTAGCGGAAGAAAAGCAATTGAGGGATGGAATGAAGTGAATGTTCTAGAAGTGGCAATAGGGAACAAGGCCTACCTCAAACCTTCTCTTTGGAGGTGCTTTTATTTGGAGTTAGGTGTCACTTAGCCGGTGTACAATGACTGGATTTACTTAGCTGACATGGTCTGCAAGAATATATCTGTCAGTAATTTCTTGAGAAGCTTCAGTAAAAAGCTGTAGTTACAAAATCCAGGCTTAGAACTTTATGAACTAAAGATTAAATCTCTTTATGTCATCTCAAATATTGCCATTTTGGTCTCTCTACTTGACATATCTAAATGAAAATCTAAAGTGAAATACCCAAAAATTCCCCCAGCACTCACCAGAACAGAAATCTGAGAGCTAGGAGGAGGAAAAGGAAGAAATGTAAATATGATGCCTCTCCCATTGATTTCAAAGCACATAATTTCACTTGACCAGTTTACTTAAGAGAGATTAGGCTTGAGTTCTATTTAATCTCAGATCCTGCAGGTTGGAAATGTGATTTTAGTAACATATTCCTTACAGCCTGTGTACAGAAACCTGTTCATCTGCAGACAAACATGTCCTTCTTTCCTGGGCCAGATGGGTCTTGGGGGACCCATTGATAGCTGTTGAAAACCCATCAGCTCTGACCGGTGCTAAGCAGAATAAACAAACCCTTATCCAAACAGAGATTCATCTTAGATTATGTTCTGTGCTGGTAGGCGGAAGGGAAAGAAAACAGGAAATTTGAAAGTAACAGTTGACTCTTGGAAATGTGTATTGCATGGGGAAACTACAGAACACCACTCAAATGCATAAACCTCAGATATAAGCTATATGTAAAATTCAAGTGTAGCTGTGTCACTTGACAAAGGAATAAATAGGCAATGCACAAGTAGATGTATGGTGATTCTCTTACCTAATATGGAAGAGACAAGTGAGGAAAAGGAGCATAACCATAGACCATCAGAGCAATCCAGCTAGGAGCCAACATGAAATCATACTGACTGCCCCACCTGCTGCACCCCAGAACTTTTTTTTTAATTACCTCTCAATGGACCAAATGTCCATCTATTAAAGAGCCAGGTCTGGAAACACTTTTGCAAAGCAGTAAACAACTTTGAAAATGTCCAGGTGCTAGAGAATTCTATTGGAACAGGAAGCATCCGAATTTCCAAAAGTGCCTTTGGGGGACAGCAAAACACAACCGTATGGCATTTGCAGACTGTTTCACCATCAGGGGAACCTTGGTTCACTGGAATGACTCTGTTGGTCAGTCCAAAAGATGACAGACCCCCACAGGGAGGCAGCTGGAGGTGGCTCTAGAAATATAGCCCTCCACTGTAGCACCTTCTGGGAGAGCAGGATTCTACAGGGGTCAGCAGAAAGCAGCAGCTGTGGAGACAGTTCCCCCACCCCATCCCACCCAGGTTTGCTGCTACTGGCCAGGCTGCGCAGGAGACAAGCCATTGTGACCTGAGGGGGTAAGAGAGGATGTAATCAGATAGTCCACTCTGCCACAGGTGCTTGGTTTGAATCCCAGTACTCTCTTCAAGGGGATACAGGGGAATTGTATTCTTTTAGTAAGTGAAATTTATAGCAAAAAAAATAGAGCTGACGTCAGGTTCCTCCAAGGAATGGTGTGACCCTTGCTCCAGCAAAGTAGAAGGTGGTCAAATGGAGCAGCAGAAGACAATCAAAGCATTTCAGGCACCATCCCTGACCAGGAATTTCTGTTACACTGCGGGGGAGGATGCCAACCGTTTGGTTTTTTTTCACTGTATTCCTTTTTGCAGTTTGGTGAAGCTTAGGGAACCATTCTCAGGATGTTTTTAAATGCATAAAATAACATACAAAGAATTACATTGGAAACCAATTATATTGAAAAATACAGTTGTCAAAATATCTTTTAAAACAAATTAACCAACCCCGTGCTCTCTGACATCCCTGAGAAGCGGCCATATGCCTCCCCTCAAACACCTGTAAGGAGACGGAACCCACCGCTTCCCTCAAAAGTCCATCATGCTTGGAAAGCAGGAACCTAAATCTGCTCCTCTGCATCTTCTACCCAGTGTTCCTCATTCTGACCTCTGGGGCTAAGCAGAAAAATTGAATCCCTCTTTTGTGCAACAATCCTTCAAGTATTTGAAGATAGCAAGCATGCGCCCTCTCGACTTTCCCAAGTCTTCTCGAGGCTAAACACTTCCATTTGGTGCACTCCTCATCTTTTGAGGATGGGGGGTGTGTGTGTGTGTGTGTGTGTGTGTGTGTGTGTGCCTTTAAGTTTTAAACTGACCTTCTAGAGTGTTCTGAAGTCCCTGGTGACCCTTCTATGGATAGATTTCCAGTTTGTCAGGGGCCTTCCTAAAATATGCCATCCAGAGCTGAATATAGTACAGAGGAGCCCAGATGTGATCGAACCAGGACAGGGTAGAACAAGACCTAATAGTTATGAGATCTGGGCTGTCCCTGACTGGTTGACCCAAGGAGGTAATTCATGATCTTTTCATGGTGCTTCCATTTTTCCACCATTATTATCAAACACACTTCCCAGAGGACATCTTGAAAATGCATGTTGATGACTTGGAAGCATTTTGTCATTGTTTGAAATCTAATAAGGATTGACCATGCTCTTAGCGTTCAATTACTCATGTGATCGTTGCCATAGGGAGTGACATAGAGTTCTTGATAGCGTTGGTATAATCAGAGACTCATAGAGGGGAAAGGGACCTCCAAGGCTATCTCATTTCCAGACCATACCTAAGAATGTTCTCCATGGTATCCCTGAACGTACATAGAGTCACAGAGTCTGAGAGCTGAAAGGGCCTTCAAGACTAATTCCTACTTCGTGGAAGACACTCTCCACATACCCCTGATGACCTGTGGGGAGGAGGAGCCCACTTTATCCCGAGGCAGCCCCTTTCCCCTTTGGATAGCTCAAATTACTGGTTGCTATTTTTCACTTCAATCTGAGCCTTTCTGAAACTCTTAAGAGTTGGTCAATTGCATAGATTAAAGCGAAATAAGTCACTAGATGCCATAGGAAAATTGCTGGACTTGGAATTAGGAGACCTGGGTTTTAATTTTGGCCCTGACATACTTCCCAGCACTGTGATTGAGATCATGGACAAATAGACATTTTGCCTTTCTGAGCCTCAGTTTTCTTATCTATAAAATGGGGATATGATATTATTTGGCCTGCCTACCTCACAGGATTGATCTCTTTTTGAATCCTAACATGCTAAAGAAATGGAAGCGATTGTTATTATTATGACTTCCTAATTTAAAAAAAAAACCTTTAAAATTTAATTTTGCTCAGTACTTAATTCCCCATTGGAGCTGTGATTTCATCCGTGAGGGTGCTCCTTCTGGGAGTGCCCTGCACTGAATCAGTCTCATCCGTGCTCTTTGCCAAGGGTTCCTGTCTTCCTAGAAATCTGCCATGAAGGCTCTGCCTGGCACACTGGAGGTCTGCTTTTGGTTAGGCCTTTGAAAAATTTGATAAAATCAGAAATAGTGAAATACAACCATCAGGGCTAAATTCACACTGAGCTCTAAGTTTGGCTGCTGGCATAGAAGCAATTTAGAAGAAGTACTGAAAATTCTGAATTATGGAATCTATTTCTTTTAATATAGTTTTATTTCAGTAACTCAAACTAGACTAATAAGTTATCATTTAGTCATAGTCCTTAAAAAACCACTTTAATTAACAATAACAATAATAATAATAATAGACATTCATATAGTGCTTCAAGATTTGCAAAGGTGGTATGTATACATCATCTGTCTCCTTTGAGGCTCTGTGAGATGTAAGTGCTTCAGTATCAACATGTCTATTCTATAGATGAGCCTAGTGAAGCTAACTTGCCCATTGTTACCCAGTTAATAAGCATTAGAGGAAGGCTTTAAATCTAGATATTCCTGAGACCAAATCCAATGACCACCAAATGCCCACTCTGCCAGGCTTCCTCCAAGTAATAGCTGGCATTTATGGAGTACATCACCATTTTGAAACATAACTATATATGATCTCACTTGATCCCCACAGG
The DNA here is from genome assembly GCF_003287225.1 of Phascolarctos cinereus. Lineage (NCBI taxonomy): Eukaryota > Metazoa > Chordata > Mammalia > Diprotodontia > Phascolarctidae > Phascolarctos > Phascolarctos cinereus. The sequence continues at coordinate 68,091,621 of NW_027555514.1, forward strand.
AACCCTAGGAGGTAAAGTACTATAAGTATTATCTCTATTTCTCAGATGAGGAAACTGAGGTTTACAGAGCTTAAGTGACTTGCCTTAGTCATAGAACTTGTAGAAACATAGAACTTGGTCTCTCCTGATTCCAATTCCAACACTCTACCTACTTAGCAAATCAACTATTCCTGTGCATAAGGCCCTTGTATTACATATAGTGGAAGGAGCCTTGAATTTGAAGTCTGGGGACCTAGGCTGCCGTCCCAAATATTTCTGTATTTGCCCTGTGATCTGGGGCGAGTCACTTAGCTCTCTCTTAGAGTTTTTGTCTCTTAGTCTATAAAATGCAGATAATAAAGCTTGCCCCACCCGCCTCCAGTCAGGAGGAGAGGCCTTGGTAAAACCTGTAATTCTATAGAAATGTGAGCCACTTAAAGAGCTATTGATGTGAGAGATATTTATGATGATGAAGATGATGATAATGTAGCTGCTTCTCGAAGTTTTTTTGAAGTGGACTGAAAAGTCATGATATTTTGAACACCCTCTCATCGGTATTGTTGACACATCCTCAATTTTCCTACTTTACAAAGAAGCAGTTTGCTAAGTAAACTTTAGGACAGCCCTATCCAAGCATTCAGAAATGACAAACAAGTGAAGTGCAGGTTATTAAGAGTTTGCCATGTGTCTTGTCAACTCCTTACTGGGTTGTTTGTTTCATTTGGCCTATAAAAATCGACATATTCCCCTTTGATGATTCTTGATACTTGGCACTAACTAATTTTTCATTCATGCTTTAAGTGCTCTGAGAAAGCCTCATTCGGCTCATTTATGAAGCACCATTTTGCAGATGGCCCTTGTGACACCTGCTTTCTAGCAGCTTACAGTAAAGTGGGACTTATCTTCCCTTTCTCCCTCAAAACTCCACAGAGATAGCCCACTTAACTGTTACTTTAAGCATTTGATTAGAGGGAAGAATTATAGATAATACAAAAAGAGAGAATGCAAAATTATTGCTGTTGGCTTTATAATGGAAACACACAGATGCAATCATGTTCTTGACTCCACCATTTACCAATCACTCTATCAGCAAGCATTGATTGTGACCTTGTATTTGCCAAGAGCTTTGCTAGACATCGGAGATTCAGATACAAAAGTGATGGTCCCTGCCCTGGAGAAGCCTCCATTCTACTGTGGAGATTATGTGTCCAGCAATAAGTAAAAACAGGATAGGCACAAAATAAATACGATGTTAGGGTGAGGGGGCAGTGGTTGAGGAAATCTGGAAAGGCCATTTGTAGGAGGTACAGAGGGAGAGAGCTACAGTATCCAAGATGCAGGGATGAGAAGGAAGAGAACTCCAGGTTGGGGAGGGGAAGGGGGTTCAGCCTGAGCTGTCCTTTCTTCCTCCTCCTTCCCCAGCCCCCACCACACACACACACACACACACACACACACACACACACACACACACACACACACACACACACACACCCTATTGTCAGAGACTGGAACTTGGATAAGAGAGTGGAAGAAGCTGTGTCACCAAGGAGAAGGAATGCACAGTTAAAGATCTCATTAAAATGAGCTATCTGGAGGCCTGAAATGCTGATGTATATGATCTCAGTAGCCTTTTTCTAAAATGACCCCTTGACTGGTGAAGTTTTAATGACTGCCATTTCAAATGAATGGCTCAATGCTGCTTTATGTATTTTTTTAAAATCACCTTATTATAAAGGAAGGAATTCCAGACGTTTTGATAAAATCATTGCATTGGCAATATAACTGTTCCCATTTGGTCAGAACTTGGAAAGTTCTTCCGGTTTTTGCTTTTTTTAGTATCACCTTTACAGGATAAATGATGTTCCTTTGAGCTTCTAACCATCGAAGCTATTGCCCTTCCCCGTATTACTCAGATGCTAGCTAATCTTGTGCCAGAGGGGTGTAATGTGGGAAAAGACTGTATATCTGGACAGTACAAGTGCTGTGGTAAGAGCTTTGATTTTGGACATGCACGCACGTAGCTAGCTATGTGCTGATTCCCTCAAATGATGTCAGATATTTTTCTTTGGGTATTAGGAAAGCCATACAGATCGTTTTTCTTGGGTTTAGAGGCTCTGGGTGACTTAGCAAGAAGTGAGGTGCTTCTTTTCTTCATACTATGATTTATGCTCTCTCTTGGGCATATAGATGGTTCCCTCTAGTTGCAAATAAATTCTCCTCAGCCCTAGGCCAGAAGGCTGTTTTTGCCCTGTTTGTCATCAGTTCATGTCTCTGGAGATGGAGGCAATTGAGTTCAGCTGAGTACCTGAACCTCTGCTGCTCTGTGTGTTTGCAGTGGGGAGTCGGCAGAAGGGTGAGCACCCGGTCAGGACAGCCGGCAAGGAGAAGTGTGTCTACTTTTTCTGGCAGGGCAGACATTCGACCGTGAGTGAGAAAGGCACGTCGGCGCTGATGACTGTGGAGCTGGATGAAGAGAGGGGGGCCCAGGTGAGCCCCCAGGGGACGATTTCTACCCTGGTGCTAAAGTTCAATGTGAAATATTTCTTTTCCCTTCTACCCTCCTCCTTCCTCTCCTCATCTTCTTATGAATACCCTGGAATCAGAAGGCACCACCCTCCTCAAGAGTCTGCCCGTAGCCTTCGTGGGATATCCCAGTGATTAGCTAGGTTAGCTGTCTCAGGATTAGTGCAGTCCTTGGGGAAGCTATGTGGTCAGTGGATAGAGCACCAGCCCTGGATTCAGGAGGACCTGAGTTCAAATCTAGCCTCAGACACATAATACTTACTAGCTGTGTGACCCTGGACAAGCCATTTAACCCCATTGCCTAGCTCAAAAAAAAAAAATTAGTCCTGGCACATAATACAAGCTTAATAAATGGTTGTTAACTTGATGGTGATCCAGTGCCTACTTTCAGTCCCAGACCTCTCCACAATCCACGCTTCTCCACATTGTCAGCTAATACTTCAGGCTTCCTCTCCCTACTACTGACATATCACTGTGGTAAGGCAGTGTAATGGACAGAGACTTAGCCTTCAGTAACCCCCCCTCCAGAGACACTTACTAGCTATGTGACTTAACCTCTCTTAGGCTCAATTTTTCCATCTCTCAAATGGGGAGAAGAGTAGCACCTTGGGAGGATCAAACCGAATGCCTAAAGCAATGTGTAAAACTAATGTTGTCATCACTCCATCCATGTTTGATCCAAGATTACAAATTAGTTTTTCACGTTTTCTATTATCAACATAACTGGAGAAGTAAATCAGGTTCCAAACTAGGATCACAAAACCAGAGCTGGAAGGGCCTTCAGTCATAGGATAGATTGCAAAGTCACATCTAAACGCCCTTTGGAATAGCCACAATTTTGCACCAATCCATTAGTGCTTAGCTTAAAAAAAACAAAGAATGGATCCTGTATATTGGAAAACATGAAACAAATGCTTTTTCTGTCAAGGATGTATAGCCAAGCAAAGGGCATTTCTGGGAAGGAGGGGAGAGGACTTTTTCTCCAAGGTAGATTAGCAAACACATCCGGTCTTCCAAAGACTTGGACATCTATCCTAACTGTCATTAAATGACAGCAGTCATATGTGTGAGGCACAGTGCCCTGAGAGTTGAAAATGATGAGAATTTCCCACTGTGAAAATGTATGTGAAAAATAGTTTCTAGCAGGGGTTTGCGTTTGAATCCATTCCCTGCACTGGAGGGTTGTGGTTGTAGTTTTTAAAAAGTGCTATATTTATAATCAGACTACCGTGAGGATTAAATGAGATAACGTATGTACAGTGCTTTTCAAACCTTCAACGTCAGCTATGATGATGCTAGTGATTAGTATGGGGGACAAATAGAACGGGATGTTTCACCTAGGCCCTCAGCTTCATCATTTTAACCTTTTTTTTTTAACATTTTGAATGTAGAACTATAGTTGGGGTGTTGGTTTTTGATAAATGACACGAACTGGGAATCAGACTTCAGATATATTAAATACTGCCATGGAACAGCAGTAGATTATGCAAAATGGTGCAAGCAATTGATAAGCCACCTGAGAGTGAGAAATGCTTCCTCCATCTTAGGGCTCTTAGGCCCCCAGGCTTAATAAACTATTTTCTCCTTTAGTGTGCAGAGCCTTGCCAAAAATTATGAATGAACTGACTCAAGCTGAACATTATATATGGTACTGCTAATGCCTGATCGAAGGGACTGCATTAACAAGCATGTGGACGACACGTGGTTGTAAGCAGGCCTCTGGAGTGATGAACACAGAAATGTTTTTTCTCCCAAATTGTTAAATTAGCGGTCAGTCGTTCTAATTATTATTGAGTGCTTTTTAAAAGAATCTGTTTAAATTTTCAGGTTCAAGTGCTTCAGGGAAAGGAGCCGCCATGTTTTCTGCAATGCTTCCAAGGAGGAATGGTTGTACACGCAGGGAAGCGAGAAGAAGAAGAAGAAAATGCACAAAGTAAATCCTTTTTACTGTTAGAAATCAGATTTTTTTTTCCTCTTGGAAGCTATTTTCACAAGAAAGGGAGATTAAGTCTTAAGCTATTAAAGCTTAAAACTGCCCTAAGAATTTTGGGATGCCCTGTCTAGCCACGTCCTTGCCGCAGAAAGCCTCGTAATATTTGGCTTTAAAATTACCTTTGTGCGGCGCTTGCGATGCTCCTAGTAGCTTACTTCAGGATTAGACTCAGAATGTTAGAGGTGGGAAGGTGGAGTTTGGGGATGGGCTTCATGACATAGAGAAGATGACTGTACCCCACAGACTTTACCTTTTTAGAGCTCTCTCACTCTCCACCCCCGAATAAAACCCAACAACGACAACTATGGGAGTTCATTCCATTCTACTTTCTTTATGTCTAGTTTTCAGGCACCTTTTTTTTTAAACTTCTGATATATTAGACTGTATCTTTAAACATTTTTGGATGAGGAGAGTTTCTCTGTTTTATGACTTTTTTGTTCAGGGCCCTGGAAGGGGGGAGGGTCATTGGCCAAACGACCCAGTGAAAACCTAGAACCTCAGAGCCCCACGTGAGCTGAGGAGGCAGGGCGCCCAGGCCTTGCCCCATCCTTGGCCCCGTGATTATATCCCACTCAACCGCTAGTGGAGGGGATTGGACTGGAACTCGTTACTTTGCTAGAGCTGACTCTGTACTAATGGCGCCCCCTACAGGTGACTGGAGATTGTACTGTGTCCGAGGAGAAGTTCCCATTGAAGGGAATTTACTTGAAGTTGCCTGTCACTGTAGCAGCCTGAGATCCAGGACTTCCATGATTGTTCTCAGTGTCAATAAAGCCCTCATGTACCTTTGGCATGGGTGCAAAGCACAGGCCCACACGAAGGATGTCGGGAGGAATGCCGCACATAAAATCAAAGAGCAGTAAGTAGTTAATGACTTTATGTTTTACAAGGGAAGAAGGAAGGGAGGAAGGAAGAAAGGAAGAGAGGGAAGAAAGGGGGACAAAGGGAGAGAAGGAAAGAACCAACCAACCAAATGAAAGTCTTGCTGGAGTATCTAGGCTTAGCTGTTGCCTCAGTGGACCTGAAGTTAGAGGGCAGTCCCAAGAAAACAACCTGGGAGTCTTCTAGTGGGTTCCCCCGTGCTAGTGCAGAATTTCAAGGTTAACGAGACCTCAGGAGCTTTCTAGTTACACTTGAAAAAGCATTCCCATTGAGGCCTACCCAACAAGTGGTCCTCTAGCATCTGTTTGGAGATCTCGATGATGGGCCCCCCATTACTGCTGGAATAGACCATTCTACTTACGGATGCCTTAACTCTTAGGAAGTCTTCCCCGACACCAAGGTGAAGTTTGCCTCTTCCAGCCACAGGCCAGGGAGAATGAACCTAATCCTTTTTTTTTTCCATGCGAATCCTTCTGATCCATCAGCTATCATGGCATTGGGAGGCTTTTTTCCTCCAGGCGCAGCCTTCCCGGGTTCAGACCGAAGTAGCTGGTAGCTACCTGCTTGCAAGTTTTTTTCATATTTGACAAAGAATATTGACAAAATGCTTTCAGAAACCTGTGCAACTTGGTAAAACCCAGCATTTTAAAAACAATACCAGGTTCAGCTGTTGTCACTAAGCAAGGGGTTCTTAACCTGGGGGCTTTGAACTTTTTCATATTTTGATAGCTATATGTCAGTATAATCATTTTCCTTTGCAGTCTTATGTATTCTATTTTGTGCATTTAAAAATATTATTCTAAGAATAATATTGAGCAGCCAGATGGGGACCCGAAATCAAATCTGGCCTCACTTGCTAGCTTTGTGAGCCTGGGCAAGCTGCTTAACCTCTGTTTGCCTTAGGTTCCTCATCTGTACAATGAGTGTAATAGCACCTATCTTCCAGGGTAATTGTAAGCATCAAATGAAATGATTATGATAAAGTGCTTAGCCCAGTGCCTGCCATATAGTAAGCTGTAGTAGCAGCAGCAGTAGTGGTGGTGGTGGTGGTGGTGGTGGTGGTGGTGGTGGTGGTGGTAGTGGTGGTAGTAGTAGTAGTAGTAGTAGTAGTAGTAGTAGTAGTAGTAGCAGCAGCAGTAGTAGAAGTAGTAGTAGTTGTAGTTTTTGAAGTAGTCCATATGCCTCAGCAGACTTCCTAAGGGTTCCATAACACAAAAAAAGTTAAGAACTCCTACTCTAAACTTACAAAGAGTAAACATTTTCTGAGGATTAGCCATTTGAATTGGGCCTAGCCTTTTGAGTAGGGTACATTTCCATTTAGATGCTTTTCTTTTTTTCCAATCTCAGGTAGCCGCTGACTTCTAAGACTGGAAATCTTTTTTTTTTTTTATAATAAGGTTAAAGGATCCCTTTCTGAGATTTTTACTCAGGCCCTTCAAATGTCTAGCTTTTCCCAGACAGAAGAGCAATGAAGGTATTTCACCCACCAGAGAGTGTGAGGCAACTACTTTATTTGTCAGGCAGTAAGATGAACCCTTTCCAAGGAAAAAAAAAAATTGCTTTCTCTGGCGAAGAGAACAGAGGCAAAGCAATGAGGGTTGATTCCAAAAAAGGATCTAGTAGGATGAGTCACGGTCACCTGCTGAGGGGCCCTGAGCATTTGACAGACCAGAGGATAGTGGGGGGGCTTCCAGATTACCCTGATCTGCTTCATTTTTCCAGGAACACCTAAGCAGCTTAGCTTTCCGTGGGCCAGGTCTGGTGGGAAGGATTAAAGCTGTTGTCCTTTCAAGGTGTCACATGGAATGAAACATGTTTTTCCTGAACATTTCACTTTAACACCTTATTGTATCTTATAACCCTATCTCATGGTGAAAGTGATCAAAAATGAGTGGCACCCGGAGAATGATCATGAAAAGGGTTTGAATAAAAATACTCCAAAGACTCCCATCATTACCAAGCTGCCATCATTACCAAGCTGAAGTCCAAGAGCCAGTGATAGCCCAAAATAGATCAGTGATTCCTTTCACCAGGGAAAATTGGATCATGTGACTGATGTGCTCAAACCAACCCTTAGGTTTGGGCTTTGGGATTCTTTGTGCAAGGTATGTACAAAATTGCATTGGGTTTTCTCCCCACAGATGTCCACTGGAAGCGGGATTGCATAGTAGCAGCAAGGTGACAATACATGAGTGTGATGAAGGGTCAGAGCCGTTGGGATTCTGGGATGCATTAGGAAGGAAAGATCGGAAGGCATACGACTGCATGCTGCAAGGTAGTGCATCCTCAGCTTCCGTGTCTATAAAGTGGGGAGAGTTACCCTTCCTCTGCCTACCTCTCAGGCTTGTTGTAACAGAAATGCTTGGTGTGAAGCAACAGAGGAATAGTAGCTAATAGTAACAGCAGCAGCAGTAATAGTAGTTGTTTTGGCCCTGCCCCATTTCTTCTCCCCCCCCATCTCTCAGCTGCTCCCTTTTTGCATTATTGCTGCCAGACTCAGCAGACAAGATGCCCTCAAGTGCTTGAATAGACTGAGTAGCGCCCTTGAGAGTTTTCCGTGCCCTGAGCCTTCAAGGGCCCCTGTTCCTGGTGCCCTACCAAGGTGCACTCACTAAGCTTGGCCAAAGAGCTGGTTTGTGGAGCTTTTCCCATCTGCTCAGATGATAATTTCATTTAATAAGTTTTCAAGAACATCAGCCATGTCCTGAAAATGTCAACTTTAGTAGATAGAGCACATGGATTCAGGAGGAGCTGGGTTCAAATCCAGCCTGGGACAAGTCATTTAATCTTTGTGAGCACGAGTTTACTCATTTCTCAAAATGGGCACAATAATAGATATAGTAACTACCTTGCAGGGTTGTTAAAACTCAAAATAGATGTAAATCACTTTGAAAACATGTTATTATTTTATTTTATTTTATTTTGAAGTCTGGGTCTCCCCATCTTACCCAGGCTGGAATGTAGAGGCTTTTCGCAGACCTAATTCCACTACCGATTGGCATGACAGCCTTGACCTGCCAGCCTGGTCCAGTTCCCCCCTCCTTAGGCAATCCCTGGTGTCCCCCTGACCCCACTCAGAGGGGCTTACCATACTATACCCATCTTAGTGCAGACAACCAATCTGCATTGCTGTCTGAAGCTCAGAACTCCCAGAATCAGCCTCCCCAGCATCTGGGATTATCATTACGGACCGCCATGCCTGGCATTTTGGAAACTTACAGAAGAACTATTTCTGTGCCAGTTACCCAAGTACAAGTCTGAAGGTCAGACTCACCATTATCCCCCATTACAAGACTCCAAAAGTCACGTCACTCTCATTTCTAAAGCCCCCAATTATATAATCACTGGAAATGTGGCTGTTTCTTTCTTTAGCCACAGTTAATTAGAAATGGTCAATGTCTATCTCTTGTCTTTAGTTCCTTTGTTGTTCTTTTTCCTTCAAAGATCCTGGAAAGTTTAATTTCACGCCCCGCCTGTTCATCCTCAGTAGTTCATCTGGAGATTTCTCAGCCACCGAATTCATGTATCCTGCCCGAGATCCTTCTGTGGTCAATTCCATGCCCTTCTTACAAGAAGACCTGTACAGTGCCCCGCAACCAGGTAGGATAATCTGAATGCTACAACTATTTCTGAATAGCAGTAGGAAAGAAAAAAACACAGCTGCTGCCTGGGCCCTGAGCCATCAGCTGGGAATTCCTGGGATCTGGTTGGAACTGAGATAGTCTTCTTCTCCTGGGAGTGGCAGGATGGGACTTCTTCTGCCCTGATCCCCACCCTGTGCCTGCTTCTCCACTCCCATTCCCCAAACTTCTATCCATAAATAAACACACACCGCACTCTTCAGAAACATTAATAATTTGAACCTCTATAAGATGGCTAGTGGAAGGTGCCCTCACAATCCTGATTTGAACTGAGAGTCCAGAAAAGAAAAAGACTGCACACCCTACACAATTCATTCTCCTTTTCTTTTCTTTTCTTCTCTTTTCTTTTTTTTTTTTTAAGTGAGGCAGTTGAGGTTAAGTGACTTGCCCAGAGTCACACAGCTAGGGGGTGTTATGTGTCTGAGGCTCATTCTCCTTTTTTTCAGGATGGATTTTGGACCTAGGATGGATAACTAAAAATAAAAGAAAAGTAAAAACCAAATCTAAGAGAAGACTAAGTTCTAAGTAAGCCAGTCACAGAGTATGTTAGACATGAAGTCAGAGGATCTGGGTTCAAATCTTACCTTTGCCCCATCCTCCATGTGTGATTTTAGGCAAGTCATTCACCAGGCTAGTCTAATAAGAGGGGAGGCCTAGATGAGCTCTGAGGTCCATTCTAGCCCTACACCTGTGATCCTAGCATCCTAGTGTGCGCTGTATTCAGATCCCCAGAGAGCAGAACTACCAGGAAGAAACTGTCTCTTTTGTGTGAAAAATCAAAGGGCAAAGTTATTAGTTGAGTGGCATGTTAATGGAAGGGATAGAGGAGGAACAAGAGAGGAGGAGTTGGCAAGGAGGGGATGGACAGGATAAAGACTATTCTGAAAATATGCTTTTTGGCTCTCTCTCAGTCTCAATCTTGTTCAAAAAGAAAAAAAAAAAGACTGCTAAGCATAACCCAGAATATAAACCATAATGGCCCTGTCATGTATTGGAACTGGAGTCAGCAACTCCTTCAGCCTGAATGCTATCAGCGAAGACTGGCGATGCTCATGGTTCCCACTGGCAGACCGAAAGCGTCGTTAGAAAGGGAGCAGGAGACTAGGGGAAGAAAGAAGAAAAAGAGAAGAGGCAACGTGGCGGGCAATGATAGATTGCCACCAATAACTGTACCCCCTGCATAAGCTGGACCCTATCACAAGGAGGCTTCTGATAGCTACATTTTCCCTGTAGATGACTGCCGAAGGGATCCTCTTTTCCTATTTTGAGAGGAAGGCAAATCAGTTCTATCCTGGAAAATATAGGAGGTGACCTTTGGCCTTCTTCTCCACAGCACTTTTCCTTGTTGACAACCACCATGAAGTGTACCTCTGGCAAGGGTGGTGGCCGATGGAGAACAAGATAACAGGCTCGGCCAGGATTCGCTGGGCCAATGACCGAAAGTGTGCGATGGAGACGGTGCTTCGGTACTGCAAAGGTAGCCCCTCTCTGAAAGAACGTTGTGTCGAGACACCCTCAGCTGTGAAATGGGACAAGGGGGAGGCAATTGGGAGTCAGTCGGACCTGTCGAACTGGAGCGTTTGTCTTCTTAGCCAGTGGCTTATACTCCAAGGTGGCTCCATGGAACTTTGGGTCACAGTGCTAGTCCATAGCATCAGCTTCTTCTCTTTGTCTTATTCGGTACCTGTGTGCCTAAATCTGTTAGAACATTGATAAGCTCTGGCAGTTTATGAAAAACGGGTTTTTCTTTTATACTTTTTAGGCTTATTTCTTTTGAGATTAGAGATTTCGAGATTTCCAGCATGATTGTGAATCTCAATTTTATTCTTGTGTGGAATGAGGGCTTGCAATAGAGGTCAAAATCCATATTGTAAAGTATTCTGAAGTGGTTAAGAGCTTCCTGCGCTTAAGATTAAATCATCCTATGTGACAACTAAGCTATCAGATAATAACAGCAACAACAAAAACAACCATAATAATAACATTAAGTAGTGCTTCAAGTTTTGCAAAGCACTTTACAAATATGTCATTCTATCCTCACCACAACCTTGGGAGGCAGGTGTGTGCATGATATTACTGTCCTATTTTATAGATGTGGAAACCGAAGCAGAGAAGTTGTTACTTGCCCAGGGTCACACAGTTAGTATCTGGAGTCAAATTTGAACTCAGGTTTTCTTGGCCCAAGATCCAGTGCTCTATACACTGAACCACTTAAGATGTAGGGTATGTCTCCCATTTCACTGTCCTTCATGTAGAGTTGGAAAAGAGGTGGTCACTGTGGATAGGATCGAAGACCTTTTTTAAAGTAAATCTTTTCAGCATTGTTCATTGTGATAGGTTCTCTTCCCAAGCAGTTCCACATGAACAAACTCATCTGATTATCACTCCATGTTTCAAATACTAGAGAACTGTGCAGAATTTCATTAACTTAGGTCTTCAGTAGACAGCTGTAACCTCAGGGCCAAGGTCAGGATAATAGGAAACCCTTTACAGATTTATGAAGGCATAGGAGAATGTAATAGAGATGCCTTCTCCTTTCACGACTCCATCAGGCCTGACAACAAAAAAAAAAGGGAGCGATGTAGGCAGAGCATATTTGGATAATTAGCTATAAAATGCACAGCAGTGAACATTTGGTGGGAATCCTTATCTGATGTTGTTAACTCTCCCCTTAAATATTTCATTAGTGACCGACAATGATTAAGAGTAAAATACTAAATGAGCATGTTTTTCACCCTGTTAAGTAACCACTAGCATTTATGTTTTTGGTCATGACAGGAAAAAATGTCAAGAAACCCCCCAAGTCCTACCTTCTTCATGCTGGTTTAGAACCTCTGACCTTCACCAATATGTTTCCCAGTTGGGAACATAGAGAAGACATTGCTGAAATCACAGAAATGGTATGTCTACCTTCCATTGATGACTGTTGTTTGGGGGAGGTGGGGGAGGGAGGTTGGGAATGGGGAAGCATGAAGAGTAAGGGATGAATTTTTAGCCCAAAGAGAGGAGGCCCATTTTTAGTAGTGACAGTTGTTATTTCCAGGGGCAGTCCTTTACTTTAAACAAAACTTCTACAGAAATCTTGCGGTAAAAGAAAACTCTTAAAGCCTCTATCGGTAGTTGTCCTTCACTCTTGAAGAGGACCAAAGTGACATCACTATGCCAGAGTCAATGTGCAGACAAATGCCAACTCCGAATGCTCCACCACAGGTCGGGCACAGACGGTCATGGGAACATTTGGGGTGGATTCTCCAAATTTGTGCATCTCAGGTTTCTTTTGAGCTGCTTCAATTCTGCTTTGCTCATAAAGCGCAGCGCCTTCTCTGATAAGGGCACACCATGCTGGGCGGTCCTGTGCCAGCGTCTCCCATGTCACACAATCAACTCCAGACTTCTTAAGAGAGACCTTGAGAATGTCTTTGTACAACTTTTTCTGACCACCATGTGAGCTCTTGCTTTGTGTGAGTTCTCCATAAAATTGTCTTTCTGGCAAGCATACGTTTTGCATTCAAACAACTGGGCCAGCCCATCAGAGTTGCACTGTCTGCAGTAGAGTTTGAATGCTTGGAAGTTTAGTTCGAGAAAGGACCTCAGTGTCTGTCCTGCATCTTATCCTGCCAAGTAATCTCCAGAATCTTCCTAAGACAATTCAAGTGGAAACGATTCAGTTTAAATATTGATATCTTTTTTTTAATCACCTTCATTTCCAAATGTATCTCAGCTCCCTACCACCCAGAGAGCCTGATTATTTTTAAATTTTATGTAGATTCTATTGAATATTAAGGTTCCTTTTTTTTGCTGTTTACCAAAATTTAAAAAAAAAAGTTCTATAAGAATGCACCTCCTTTCACATTTTCCAAACCTTGCTATTTCATTTCCAAATCATGACACTGAATATGAAAATGAGACTCTCTAGGAAGCATAGTGCCTTTTTTCAACAATCAGACTTTTCCATAGGAAGGAATGAATAGATGGATGGATGAAACAAAAAAGCATTTATTACATACCTACTGTATGCCAATGCAAAAGCAAAGATAGGTCTAGCCCTCAAGGAGCTTATGTTCTGACTGAGGAAGATAATATACTTTGAAGGAGGCCGGTGACATATAGCATGTGTCAGTTTACTCTAAATGAACCATAGAGTTGATGAGTTGAGAATTCAGTCCTATTCTCTCAAGGGTCCCCTCTGGAACCCTCTTATCCCAGCTGGAACTACCAATTGCTCTGTTGAGTTTTCTCTCTAACTTTCTTCAATACGGCCATGGATATAGTCACCATATTTTCCAAACAAAAAGTCAGGACACTTGGTCTGACAAAGGCATCTTTACCTGCTTTATGAATGGAACAAAATATCTGAAATCAGGACTTCCCTGGAAAATCTGTGACATACTGGTCTTTGTACCTATAGGCCACCTCTTAGGGAAAATTAGGTTGAAAGTAATGTCAGATGAGTCAGTAGAGAAAATGTTTGGTTTGATTTTACCTTACCTCCCTGGCAGGTGAGTACTAGGTATCATACGTCCCCTAGAGTCATGGTTTGTCTCTGCATTGATCAGAATTCTGAAATCTTTCAAAGAGGTTTGTCCTTACGGTATTGTTATCATATTAATTATTCTTTCGGGTCTGCTCACATCATTCCACACCAGTTCATGCAAATGTTCCCAAGTCTCAGACTCTTTCATCCTTGCTTACAGCACAACAGTGTTCTATTGCATAATGTGTCCAGCATCACACAAGAACTGGATACATCTCACTGCCTCTCAGGTTCCATGCAGCATGTATTCTGTTACGTTAGTATGCCATACTTACTTAGTTCAACCATTCCCCAGTTGATGGACACCACTTAGGTTCCAGTTCCTTGCCATCCACAAAAAAAAGAGTCAGCAGAGAAAACATTTTCCTTAATAATTTCTTGAAAGATGCTGTCAAAACACTTTTTTTTTAATCATGGCTTTCAGATAATCCCACAATTCTTAAATTATCTGTCCTGGATCTATTTTCTAAGTCAGTTGTTTTTCCAGTGAAGTATTTTACATTTTCTTCTATTTTTTTCATTCTTTTGATTTTGATTATGAGACTTGATGTCTCATGGAGTCATTAGCTTCCACTTACCCAGTTCTAATTATAAAGGAATTATTTTCTTCGGTTAGCTTTTGTACCTCCTTTTCCATTTGGCCAATTCTGCTTTTTAAGGAGTTGTTTTCTTCAGTCAGTTTTTGTCCTTCCTTTTCCAAGCTGTTGACTCTGTCTTGCATACCTCTCATTTCTTTTCCCAATCTTTCTTCTACTTCTCTTCTTTGATATTTAAAATTCTTTTTGAGCTTTTCCAAAATGGCTTTTTGGGCCTGAGACCAATTCACATTCCCCTTTAAGGTTTTGCACGTAGACATTTTGACATTGTTGCCCTCTTCTGAGTTTACGTTTTGAACTTCCCTGTCCCACTGTAGCTTTCTATGGTCAGGGCTTTTTTCGGGTTTTTCCACATTTTTTAGCCTATTTCCTGACTTTTAAAGTTGAGCTCTGCTCCTAGGGCACAGGGGCCACTGTCCCAAACTTCTTGCACTGGAGGCCATGGGCCTCATCACTGGCTTTCTATGCAGGGGCCTCAGGGGGTGGTGGCTTGCTCACTGCACTGGGGTGGCCTGGCCTAGTCACACCTGTTGGGCCAGGATTCTGGGGCTGGCAGTTTGCCCTCTGTTCTGGCCTGCTGAGCCATGACTAAGGAGGCTCAGTTGCTGATCTGTGCTGTGGCTAAGAGTCTCCTGCCAGCTTGCCCAAGCACCACCTGTGCTGGGTGCTTCCCTTTTACTCAAGTGAGACAGACCTTTCCTGAAGTCCTTCTAGCTTACCTTAAGCTAGAAAATTGTTTTACTGTCTTTTTGTGGGTTCTGTTGCTCTAGAATCCATTTAAAGGCTTGATTTAACATTGTTTCTGAGGGAAACCGGGGAGAGCTCAGGCAACTTCCCAGCTTCTCTCCACCATCGAGAAATGTCATCTATTGTCATTTGCCTTGCCAGACACAGGTCTCACAGCTAATAAGTGCCAGAGATGGGATTCAAACCCAGGACCTCTCCCTCCAGTTCTCACACTGCTCTCCCGCACTGCTAGCTGCTGCCACCACTCAGAAGGTACACAGGCACTTCTCAGCGGTGGCTGTGGCTGCAGCAGCTCCTGGCTAGCTGGAGATGGACATAGACAGCAAACGTACACTGTTTGCTGTCTGTGCCCATCTGCCATTGCAAGGATTTTCTCAGTAGAACTCCCTGACCTTTGTGAAACTCCAGGTGTCAGTGGAAAATATCCTAAGTAGAGGGTCAGTCCGAGTGTTGGGGAGACTCGTATTCAGTTTTGGGTTCTGACTTTGTGTGATGTTGGATACATCATTTAACCTCTCAGTGCCCCAGGCAAATGATAGGTGGGCTTTGGCAATGGTGGAAGGAATTCTCTATGCCAATGAAATCACAGCCAGGCCTTTCCCCTCCCGCCTGCCCCCTGAAATGGCCTATAAAATGAAAGCCGTTCCCACCCTACCAGGGTCTTCACACAGTAGTCCAGGGGTATTTTTCTCTCACTCCAATCATATATGTATGTGTGTGTACATATGTATTTACATACATGTATATGTAAATATGTACATATATGTAGGTATATGTGGTTAACCTAGCTGAAATCCCAGAACCATATTATACTGTCTCTCCAGTACTTCCTACAGTTTTCCTCCATTCCAAAGTTGGATGGTTGATGTGGGGTCTCAGGGCTAAAGAGAGAAAGGAACTGATGTGGGCACTTGGTGTTGCCTTAACATTTTGTGCCCAACCTGTGGTAGAGCATTCCGAGTTTGTATTGGTCTGATCGGTCACAGGCAGACGCCCTGTAACTGGACTCTAACATAGCAATGTCATTTTGATCCTCTTAGAGAACAAAGGACAACAGTCATGCCGTACCATGCCCATGGGGCAGTCCCTAGAACAGCTTTTATTTTACCGTTTGGGTCTTGCTTTTCTTATACTCAAAAACATTTTCTCCATTCCTGCCTTCTCCAGGATGCCGAAGTTTCTAATCAGATAATCCTCGTGGAAGATGTGTTAGCCAAGCTTTGTAAAACCGTTTATCCACTAGCTGATCTCTTAGCCAGGCCCCTCCCTGAAGGAGTTGATCCTCTGAAGCTTGAAATTTACCTTACAGATGAAGACTTTGAAGTAAGTAATCTGGAGGGCAAGGAGGCTAGTGATTCAGTCAGTCAAGAAGCATTTGTTAAGCATGAACTAACTGCCAGTGGGGAACTTAGTGGTACCATGGTACATAGAAAGCTAGGCCCGGAGGCAGGAAGACTCATCTTCCTGAGTTCAAATCCAGTCTCAGACACTTGGCCATGTGACCTTTGGCAAGTCATTTAACCCTGTTTGCCTCAGTTTCCTCATCTATAAAACGAACTGGAGAAGGAAATGGCAAACCACTCTAGTAACTCTGCCAAGAAAACCCAAGTTGGGTCATGAAGAGTTGGACACAACTGGAAAACGACTGAACAACAGCAGCAAAGTACCAGCCACAGTGCTTGGCCCCGGAGATACATGGCAAAAGTGAAGTGGCCTCTGCTCTCAGTGACCTTGATGGGAAAGAGAACATATGCATGCACAAAGAGACACATAGTAGTTGGGGAGAGAGGGGCTTGTACACAAGGTATCTCTTGAGCTGAATCTTTAAGAAAACCAGGGATTCTGAGGACTAGAGGGGAGGGGAGAAAGGAGCATTCCCGGCATTGGAAGGGTAGAGCTTTGGGATGGAACATCCCAAATGAGGGTGTAACAAAAAGGCTAGTTTTATTGGTCCAGTGCATGTGCGGAGGGAAGTCATGGAGAGTAAGGCAGAAAAGGTTGTCAAGGGCTACGTTTTAAAGTTTTAAATGCCAAATGCAGGCATTTGTATTTGATTCCACAGGTAATAGGGAGCCATCAAAGTCAAAGTTTATTGGGGGGGAGGAAGAAGTGGTCAGAACTGTGCTTTAGGAAAATCACTTTAGCAGCTATGTAGATGATGGACTGGAGTGGGAAGAGGCTTGGGAAAGAGAGAAAGGAAAGGAAATCATCCAAGTAGCAGCTTCTTACAATAATAGTCCAGGCAGGAGTTAGTGAGGCTCTGAATTGGGTTGGTATCTGTGTGAATGAAGAGAAGAGGACCAATGGGAGAGAAATTGTAGAGGTAAAGATGACAAGATTTGACAGCTAATTGGATCCATGCACCAAGGAAGAATGAAGCTTTGCAGGTGACACTGAGGTTGCCCACCTGGGTGACAAGAGAGAACAGCCTGCTTCAGCACCAGACAAAGTTTTCTTACGCTGGGCTGTTTTTTGTGTTTTTCCTTCTTTCAGGTTGCACTAGACATGACCAGAGAAGAATATAGCATGCTACCATCTTGGAAACAGGTGAACCTTAAGAAAGCGAAAGGTCTTTTCTAAGCATCGACGCTGCCAGTGGAAGATGAGGCCGGAGAAATCTCTGTTGTCACTTCATGTACCATTGGGCCAAGAAGATGGACATCTATTTGGACTGGTCTTCAAATTTTTAAAATCAAATTAGAAGCGATTTGAAGTTATTAGATACTGCCCTGAGCTGGAGTTGTGTAATTTTGTAAATGTGTAAGAGAACTCGTTGGAAACTTTCTCCCCCCCTTACTCAGAGGGTACTTCCTGTTTGTAAACTTGGCTCTCCTGTGCACTTGAAGCAGTAGCCCCTCACAGCTGCTGCTGAGCCCTCCTCTGGCTCCCTCCGGCCTCTGCCTATTCATTTTTGAAGACGCTCTTTGTAAAGTGTTATTTTGTTAGCTTGAGGTTTATTAAAAAAAAATTATATTTATATAAACACCATATAGTTCAAGTATGTATTTAACAAAGCAATATGTATTCACTTAAAAAAAATTTTTTTTTGGTGTCAAAACAATACCAAGAAGTAGATGGAGTTGCTTCTACTGAATTATCTATCCCACCAGTATATGTATGTTATATACATTCTGAAACGTTTCCTTTGGCAATGGGCAAGGAGCTGTTCTAAGGACCGCTGCCCGGGCTAAAAGGAACAAAACCTTTGTACTTATGGCTGGGGACTCTTGAGAAACTCTGCCACCTTCATACCTTAACATCCAAAACAAACAATAAATGTATAGTGCCTTGTTTTGTGTACAGTTTATATACAGAAAAGTTTGGGTCAGCCTTTTTGAAGATGGTTTGGAACAGTATCTACAATTTTACTTTACAATGATAGAAGTTAAAAAAAAATCTCAATTTATAATACTTGTAAACACATCTTTTTGTGATATAAGACTCCAAAGTAAGAGCTTCAAAATAAAACTTTGGCAATGAGTTGTTTGGTCTTCGTTTAATTTTAAGCATATACTTTTCTGAAATGTCCTTCCTTGTGTTTAAGTGCGCCATGTGATACCCACATCCCACAGTTAGCTAGTAGGGCTTCACTTTGGATACCTGGCACAGAGCAACGTGGTGGGCAGGGAGAGAGAGATTTTACTGCAAAATTTTCAAAGAACATACTGGGATGGTTATCCAGATTCATCAGGTTAGCAGGTTTAATGCCAGCTCTTATATTCTAGGTGTTACATAAGCACCCGCAACATTAGCCCTGGCTCTCATCGCGCTTTTCCACACTGGGAGTGTCCAACCTGTGTGCAGATATAATCAGAGCATGACCAGAGGTAGAAACAATAGCTATCTCAAGACCTGACTCAGTTCCATTTGGTTCCATCACTTGCTCATTGTATGACCCTGGGAACGGGGTCATCTTTGAGCCTCTGTTTCCTCATCAACAAAATGAGGAAAACAATGCTTTCCTTGTCATGGGGACATTGCATAGGTCAAAAAAACTGATGCAAACATGTTACAAATGTATGTATAGTGATAATAATGCAACTAGGAATATGAAACAGGAGAAAAGACAGGAAACGTTCAGATTAGGAATTCGTCCACAATTAGATGATGGTCGAAGCTAGGACTGTGTTTAAGCTCTTCAAGGAAATAAATGTAAAGAAGAGCAGAAGGTTAAGGACTTGAGGCCCATGGCTAAAAGTGAGAAGAAGAAGGCATCAGAGGGGAGGAAGACAAGAGAACCAAGAAAGTTCTTTTTTTTTGGGGGGGGGGGTGCTGGGCAATGGGGTTAAGGGACTTGCCCAGGGCTACCTAGGAAGTGTCAAGTACCTGAGGCCAGATTTGAACTCAGGTTCTCCTGACTCCAGGGCCAGTGCTCTATCCACTGAACCACCTAGCTGTCCCCTCCCCCCAAGAAAGTTCAAGTGTTAAATATTCCCTCCTCTTTCTTTTCCTTGTTCCTCTGTCTTTCCATTTTCTTCCTTCCTTTTAACCCTTCCCTTCTTTCCTTTCTCCTCCCTTCTTTTCCATTCCTTCCCTTATCTTTTCTTCCTTCTTTCCTTCCTTTATTCCTTCCCTCACTTTTCCTTCCTTCTTTCCTTTCCATCCCTCCTTTTCTTTCCACCTTCATCCTTCCTGCCTTCTTTTCTTTCCCTCCTTCCATTTCTGCCTTCCTTCACTCCCTTTCATTCTCACTGTCCCCAAACTTCTCTTCCTAAGTAGCACAAAAGGAATCACAGGTTCCAAAATAGTGAGATTTGACTTGGGGGACAAGTAGAATTAGAAATACTGGTGTTGGACTAGTTAGCTTGTCGGGCCGGCTTCTGTCTAAGCTGTATGCAAAGGATGTAACACAGGCATTCTCACTGTGGGTCTTATTCGTCTATTCTCCAGTGATACTCATCCTTTCCTTAGTTGCTATTTATTGCTCATACAACGCTGCTATGAAAGGCCTCAGCCACCCACAAAGCATCATTCGCTGAATTTGGCAAATCTTGAAAACTTAGCCAATTATAACATGTCAGGCTCTAAGTTACCTCCCTTCTCCGCTGGGAGTCATCCCCAGAGCATCTGCATTTAGAGGACAGCACCACTTTGATCAACTAACATCAAGTCACTGGTATTTCTTGGGCCTGCTGTTTTGGAACTGAGAACCCTTCCTTCAAAGATAAAAGGGAGAATGGACATTTGGGGATTGGCATCTTCATTACAGTTGCTGAGTGATGTCTTTCTGGAGATCAGACTTTGTATGTATTCTAAGCATTTGGCTGGTTCATTTTAAAATAACTTCTGGGGGTAGGGAGTAGAATTCTTTTTACTCTGTCCTCCCACATGCAACATAAAAATGGGAAAGCTCTTGACTCCCTGGGGAGGGGATTTGGACACTTGGCTATTCCAAATCCCTTCAGTCCCCATGGCTAGCTTATGAAGGAGTAACAGAGCTGTTATTTTTCCCCATTCCTCAAGTTACCTCTAATACTCTCCATCCAATTCTTTTTCTCATCCCTCGGCCTCATTCTTCATAAACACCAAAACAGAAATGCATCCCAGCCACCAAGACTATTTTGGGTACACGATTTTCATATGGGAGTATCTGCTGTTTTAGGAGCTAATTGTAAGCCTCTTGAGTGAAAGGCCTGTCTTTTCCCTTTTTTTGTACCCGCAGTGCTTAGCATAGTGCCTGACACATTATGGGCACTTAATAAATGCTTATTGATTAAATTACTACCACATCCAAACAAATACAAAGCCCCCACCAGGATGGTCTAATTTGAAGAGACCTGGCTAGCTATGTCATTTCCACACTCCACATCCTGCAAGCTTCTCCATGCTTGGAATGGACAACATTACCACTCAGTCCACCAACCTGGAAGCTTCAGTTTTTCATTAATTCTTGCGGCTTCCTGGCTTATCCTTCATAATCTGTCTTGACTATAGTCACAGCCATACCAGCTAAGTGTAAAATTGGGAGAGCCTTCTTTTCAAAAAGATTTCTGGCTTTTGCAATCTGCAGGGTTGGAGAGCAACAGTCACCGTCTTCCCTTGTGCATTGGAAGGAATGCATTGCTTTCCAAATACCTGGGCTTCTCTTCTTAGGAGATGACCATAGCGTTGTCCATAAATGACCTCCCCATTTAGCCCTGGTCTCCAAAACCATAGAAAGAAAATCCCAAGTTTGGTCTCTGTTCAAGTCCCTTCTGAGTTATGGACTAATGGAATGGTAGTAAGACTTAACAGGGAATGTGGTAATAAATGCCAAAGGAATTAAAAATGAGAGTCTCAAGCATGCTCTGCTGTTCTCTGCCCTGGGAGGAACTTAACAGACTGTATGACGTTTGACACTTAGTGAACTGGAAAGCAGGTTTTCAGTTCTTTTAAAGAAGGATGTGCATACACATGCATTTGCTTACTTCACTAGAAAGAAGCAACATCCCTAGCTGTGACATTGCTGGCTGCAAGGGCTGGAGGTTCCCGTAGTGGGTCAAAAACCTGTATCCTGGAGTAAATGCAGATTTTAAAGCTTTCTGGGGCTCTTGTTTTCCTGGATACACTCAAGCTTTGTAGAAGATTTTAGCAAGTTTTACTACCTGAGCATCAAAAACATGGACAGCCAGGTGGTTCAGTAGGTAGAATGCTGGGCCTGGAGTCAAGAAGATACGAGTTCAAATGTGGCCACAGACACTTACTAGCTGTATGACCCTGGACAAGTCACTTCACCCTGTTTGCCTCAGTTTCCTCATATGTAAAATGAGCTGGAAAAGGAAACGGCAAGCCACTTCAGTATCTTTGCCAAAAAAATCCCCCATGGGGTCATGGAGGGTCAGAAACAACTGAACAACAACAAAAATTCAAAAGCATAGACTATCGTTCCTTTATACCACTTCAAGAAGATTCTACCTGGTTGTTGAAACTACCTGAGAGAAACAAGTATTTTGGTGACAGCTGAGAAGCCTGATACAACCTAATCATCCAACGGTCTGAAGGACTTGGGCCCTAGACTTCAGAGGATTGGAATCACCCTCTATAATAATAAACTGGCCATCTTTTTGTTTGTTTGCTTGCTTGCTTGTTTTTAAAGCCTGGGTCTCCCCACCCCACCCAGACTGAAAGTGCTGAGACTACTCAAAGGCCAGAGTCTACTGTTGATCAATATTTTGACCTGCTCCATTTCAGACCTAGATCATTTCTCACTCCCTCAGATAATCTTGTGCCCCTTCCCTACCCTTTACTCCCCCCACACCCCACCAGGGCCTCAGCCTCCCTCTTGGCTGGGATGGCAAGAATGCAACACCATGTTCTGTCTGGACTTCTTCTGAGCCCTCTTGTACAATAATGCCCAAAGAAAACTTCTTGAAAAGTAAGCTATTAGAGCAGAAATGTATGCCTGGAGCATTTGGTTTTTCCCAGTCATTTTGGAAAATCTAACAGCTGAAATCCAGGGGTCTTCCGAAAAGTACTGTCGATGGATGTTTAGCAATTATTAAATCTTGCTAAATTATCAAGCAGCTTCAGTGTATAATCTCATTGTACAAATTATAATAGTGAGTGCAGGTTCGGTTAGGTGAGTAAATAAAAGAAAACACTGCTGAGCCACAAATCAAGAGGCTGTATTTTATAGGGAACAAGAAAAAAGAAATGTATCTAGGGTGATGGACCAAGCAGAGCGAGCACTGATGGGGGGGGGGGAATTCACTGGTATATGAGGAAATAACTCAAATTTACAAATGCTTACCTCATGTGAACTTTTTGAAGTAAATGGGGCAAGCGTTATGATCTTCCTTTATTTTACAGATGAAGAAACTGAAGTGAGACACCAAGGCCATATCAAGTGTATTTTCATGCCTAAATTAGCCAACTCCGAAGAAAAAGCACTTCCCAATTTCCCACACACTAAATAGATGATACTGCACATTTGTATCAGGCTCTGTCACTGGTCATTGATAAACACTTTCATGTTTCATTTAGCCTTCATTGATGACTGAGGTAGGTGGGGCAGGTAATATCTCCATTCTACAGAGAAGAAAACCAATCCCAGGTCTTTAGAATACAAGTCTAGCAGTCAGAAACTGGATTTGAAGATTTTTTTCTACTATCAGGAGGTTCCAGAACCTCCTTTAACCTAGAATCCATGAACTTTTTTTATGCTTTGACAATTAGTTCAATGTAATTGATTTCCTTTGTAATCCTATGTATTTCATTTTATGCGTTTTAAAATATTCAGAGAAGAGATCCATAGGCTTCCCCAGACTGCCAAAAGGGCCTTTGCCATAAAGCAGTTAAGCCTCGATGTGGGGAAATTGAGGCACTAATGCACTATTGGTGGAGTTGGGGACTGATCTAACCAATCTGGAGAACAATTTGGAACTATATCCAAAGGACTATATTACTGTACATACCCTCTGATCCAGCAATACCACTACTAGGTCTGTATCTCACAGAAATTTTTTTTAGAGCGGGAGGTGGGGCAGAAAGGACCTATTTGTACAAAAATATTTATAACACCTCTTTTTGTGGTGGCAAAGAATTGGAAATTGAGGGGATGCCCATCAATTGGGAAATGTTGAACAAACTGTGGTATATGAATGTAATGGAATATTACTGTGCTATAAGAAAAGACGAGCAAGTGGATTTCAGAAAAACCTGGAAAAACTTACATGAACTGATGCAAAGTGAAGTGAGCATAACCAGAACACAGTAACAGCAACATGATGATCAGCTATAACTGACTTAGCTCTTCTCAGCAACACGGTGATCTGAGACAATTCCAAAGGACTCATGATGAAAAACGCTACCCACCTCCAGAGAAAGAACTGATGGAGTCTGAATGTAGACTGAAGCATCCTATTTTTCATTTTCTGTATTTTTTCATGTTTTTTTCCCTTTGGGGTCTGTATCTTCTTTCACAATATGACTAATACGGTAATATGTTTTGCATGATTGAACATGTATAACCGATCTCCAATTTCTTACTGTTTTAGGGAGGAGGGAGGTGAGAGGAGGGAGAAAATTTAAAACTCAATTTTTAAAAAAAATAACTGTTAAAAATTGTCTTTACATATAACTGGGGGAAAATAAAATATTATTTTTTAAAAAGAGCCCTGTTCCTCAAATCATATTCTATTAAAAAAGGAAACATGAACAGTGGTCTCAGCGTGTGGTCACTGGCCTTCAAGGTGACTGGCCACCAGTTACAAAGAGTTGGTACTCAAATTCAACTTAACATCCAGTAACCGGGCATCGACTTGAATTGCAGCAGGAGATTCCCAAGCCCTTCAGCCCATTGGGTGAGTAGGCTGTCTCGGGCTTCTCAGATGTCTTCCAAATACTCGCTCCAACAGCCGATCCCTGCTTAAAAAACGAGCTGAGCATTGCAATCATTTGCACGTCACAACAAGCCCCCTCTTGCGAGATGGATGGTCTGGGCCAGTTGACTCCGAAAGCCATCCTGACTCTCCCCCAACCTTGATGTGGCACCTGACAACCTAGGCAGGGAGGCAAAGCAGCTTTCTTGCAGCTCTCCTCCTGTCCTGGCCCTGCCAGTTGTGACAGTTCCCTGCTTGGGTGAAAAGGAAAATTGGAACTTGAATCTTCTCTCTCTTTGGAGATTGTTTTGGTCTTTGGCGTCTCTTCTTTTAGTGAAGTTTTACAGATTCTCTGACCTCTTTGTCTAAGGTTAGCTCATCAGTGAGGCTGTCTTGGCCTGTAGCCATGCGGCTGTCCCTGAGCTGGAAACCGACTTGCTTAGCTATACTGTTAGTTGTGTGTAAAAAGCCTGTAACATCCTGTGTTCACTAATTGGACGGCCAGAATGTGGGTTATGGTGACTTGCTCTCTCTGTAGCAAAGGGAAGGGAGTCTGGGAAGGGAGCTGATAATGAAGTGATGGGCCAAAAAAGCACTTGCCTGCAAAATTTGGGGAAGGGAGAGCAGATCTGAAGTCAAGTAAGGTAAGTCAGGTAAGAAATTCAAACGGAGAACCTGTGGGAAGTGTCTACCAATGAGCCTCCAACATCAGCTTATTTATAGATATTTATGTTTATATGCATATTTGTAGACATGTATAGCTATATATCATATATACATATATACACAAATGTGTATCTACATATCTGTGTATATATATACATACATTTCCATTTAGAGACTACAAGTATTATATATAATATGTATATATTTTATATATATATATGTATTTTGTTGTTCAATCATTTCAGTTGTGTCTGACTCTTTATGACTCCATTTTGGGGTTTTCTTAGCAAAGATCCTGAAGTGGTTTGCCATTTCCTTCTCCAGCTCATTTTACAGATGAGGAAACTGAGGCAAACAGGGTTAAATGACTTGCCTAGGGTCACACAGCTAGTAAGTGTCTGAGGCCGGATTTGAACTCAGGCCTTTCTGACTCCAGGCATAGCACTGTATCCACTATGCCACCCAGCTGTCATATGTGTGTGTGTATATACACATATGTGTGTACATATGTATATATACATTATATATTTCACGCAAACAGTATATATACTTAGATGAAAGCTAGTCTTAGAAGAAAGGTGCTAGCTTTGGGAGAAGACAAGAACCAGGAAAGATCTCTTACAGAAGGCGGGTTTTGAACTGAGTCTTGAGGTGAACAGGGAAAGCATTCGTGGCATGAGGGAAAAGGTTGAGTCAGAGTGTCTGAGAAACAAGAAAGTCAGTGTTGCTGGATTGTGAATACATGGAGGAGAGGAAGCCTCAGAAGACTAGAGAGGTAGGAAGGGGCTGGGCTGTGAAGGACTTAAATGCCAATCTGCATTCTAGGTAGGTGCTTAGCCAGTTAGTTTAAGTGCCATCTTTACCCCTGCTTGCTACACTTACAATGAATCTCTTTTTATCATGCCCATGGTTGACTTCATCTGGAGTTCAAGGTCTTCTCACCAGTAAATTTCCTATCCCGTGCTTGCATCTGGGCTACTCACTCTTTCCATCACCTGGTAGACTGAGAACTTCCCTGTTACCTGGGCCAGCTCCAGTTTCCACCACCACCACCTCCCTGGTGTGAGACAGAGCCCCAGCACAGCCTGCTGCATCCTGGGGCACCCAAGCAGTGGCCTTTTCTCACTGAAGGGTGAGACAAGTCTCTGGGAAAGCCAACACCCCTCCCCAGTCCCTGCTTTACTGAGAGCCTGGGCACCCATGGTCCAGTGGGTCGTTTTCCCACCAGACTGGTTTTTTGGAGAAGAAAGCTGTGATTCTGTTTTTCTGGCTTAGCTCCAGGAGAGGTGATTAAATCCTGCCGCAGTCTTTCACAGAAGGCTGTTCCTCACTTCTTACCTTAAGCTGGGAAGTACTGCTCAGATAGCTGAATCACTGTTAATGCTTCATCCCAAAGGCCTCTGCAATGCAGTGAGAGGTGCAGCAACAACTTGGCCCACCAGGTAAAACTGGCAAAGGGTTTGTGCATGCATTGGGACTACAGATCATCCCCTTCCTGTAAGCTCCCTTCTCCCTCCCATCCTTCCCTTTTCCTTAATTGAACCCACCTTGCCGCCAGCTAGGCCATCTACAAAATGGAGGGGATGCCTATTTCATAACTTTAGATTTAATTAGTTGTCTGTAAAGCTCTCTGCAGATGAGAAGTGCACAATTCTATTTAGCCAACATTTAATCAGCTACATTTGGAATTGGTTCATAATCACAGTATCTCCTATTGAGCTATTGAATAACTAATCAGGGGGAATAAATCAATTGCATCCCTCATCTCCCAGGCATAGATTTTCACAGATTACATGGCCATGATGATGGAATTATAATTTTAAAACTTTCCACGTATTGCCCAAGGCTAAGGGACCTCACCAAGGCCCCGAATCCAATTTCAGGCAGCCAGACATCATGTGTCCCGTGTGTATTCTACCTCCTCTTAGGAATTTATTGGGCATCTCAAAGGCATAGCTGGGCAGCTGTGTCTGATGGAAAAAAGAAGCAGTACCAGTGTGAATGGCAGGGGACCTTAGTACCATGCCTCTGACTCATTCTTCCAATTGGCAGCTACTTTATCGCCTCCACTGTACCCCGGTCTCCCCACTTCCCTGCCTGACCGATGTCTGGCCCCTCCTCGGCCCTCAGGGACATTGTGAAGAGAGATGAGGTCATGTCTGTGAGGCAGCCCTGGGCTCTTCTCAGGTGTAGGGTGCCACACAAAAACAGGCTTTAAGGTCATTTCAAGACATTTACAGTGAGTCAGAAGCAAAGCCAACAACAGCACCTGAACCGGTCGTCTCCTGGCTCAGGGCTTTCAGCCCCATTTGCCGCCTCTGAAGGCAGAGGTTTATATGTGTACACAGGCTCGTGTGTATCAGGTATGTAGCATTTCTCAGGCTCAAATGAAGCATTTCCTTTATTAACTTTTGAATACCATCATGAACACAATATATGAGCATGGTAGGGTAAGTTAAGCCAGGAAATCAACTGAAGGAACTTGCTGGGAGTTCTGAGGATGGCCAGGAGCTAGTTGGAGGAGTGAAGGGGGCTGGGGAGAGCAGGAAAGAGATGAAAGTCCTGAAGTCCTCTATGCTGTGACGTCAGTCTGCTCCTTGGTTGGTGAAATAGAGTTGCTAAGTCAGGGATGCATCTCTGCCCTTGCTTACTATCAAGCAGTCAGTCAACAAGCATTTAGGTTTCTTCATAATCTGGCCCTTCCTAGCTTTCCAGTCTTCTTAGCCACATATAGCCACACTCACTGCTGTTCATCCACAAGATTCCATCACCCATCTCCCTGGAATGGACTCCTT
Source organism: Phascolarctos cinereus (assembly GCF_003287225.1). Taxonomy (NCBI): domain Eukaryota; kingdom Metazoa; phylum Chordata; class Mammalia; order Diprotodontia; family Phascolarctidae; genus Phascolarctos; species Phascolarctos cinereus. The sequence goes on from NW_027555514.1 coordinate 68,119,279, forward strand.
CCTCACTCTGCAGACAAAGAATAATATAAAAGTTAGCTGTTGTCTGAGTTCAAATCCAGCCTCAGACACATGACACTTAGGTGACCCTGGGCAAGTCACCTAAACCCACTGCCTAGCCAAAAAAAAAAAGTTAGCTGTTGTTATTTTTATTTCTCTGAGCTGAAACTTCTTGGAATTCCTGGTTTTCTTCAAGACTCTGGCCAAGTTTTACTTTCTACATCAAGTCTTTTTAATCCCCAGCTGCCGGTGCCCTTCCCCTCAAACTACCTTGATTCAATTTGGTGTATAGTCTGTGTGTATTTATATATTCCTGCTGTTCCTCCCCCTCCCCTTTAGAATGTAAGCACCTTGAGGGCAGGAATTATTTCACTTCTGTATTTATATCACCAACAACTCACACAGTGCCTGGCACATTGTTGTTTAGTTGTGTCTGACTCTTTGTGACCCTGTGGACGATGGCACACCAATGCTGTCCATGGGATTTTTCTTGGCAAAGCTACTAGAGAGGTTTGCTATTTCCTTCCCCAGTGGACTGAGGCAAAGAGAGGTTGTATGACTTGGCCATCAGTTACACAGCTAGTAAGTGTCTGAGATCAGATTTGAACTCAGGTCTTCTTGACTCCAGGCCTGGTGTTCTATCCATTAAGCCACCTGGCTGCCTGGCACATAGGAAGCCCTTCAATCAATCAATCAGCCAATGAGTAGTTATTATTACGTGATTATGATGTACCAAATATTGTATGAAATGCTGGAAATACAAATACAGAAAGTGAGATAGCCTCTGCCCTCAAAGGACTCGCCTTCTACTGGAGCATACGATATTCTATACAGTACAGATGACTAGGACATTCACTAGCTGTGTGACCCTGAACAAGTCACTTCACCCTGTTTGCCTCAGTTTCCTCCTCTGTAAAATGAGCTGGAGAAGGGAATGGCAAACCACTTCAGGATCTCTGCCAAGAAAACCCCAAAATGTAGTCATGAAGAGTCAGACACCTCTGAAAACGACTGAACAAAATGATACAGAGGTAAGGGTACTGGTCTTGGAATTAACAGATGAGGGTTCAAGTCTTGGCTTTGATATTTACCCCCTATAACCCTGAGCTAGTTAATTAATTTCTGTGAGATTCAGTTTCCTCATTTGTAAAATTTGGCCAGTAATACTTATATGTACCACCTATCTCAAGGAAAGTGCTTTGTAAACCTTAAAGTATTATATAAATGTTTATTAGCCAATGTGTGTGTGTGTGGGGGGGGGAACAACCCATCATGTTATACTAGCATAATGACAATACTGCTGGTCTAGACATTCCTTAAACTGAGTTAAACAGATATAGCTTTTTTGTCCACTATGAGATTACGATCAGGGTAGACCACAAACAAAAAAGCAATGAAGAGATATACATATAAAGTTCACATCACCCTTCTATTTGGTTGCCTTTACCCTAGACATGCCTAGGCATTTTTTTTCCATCCCTTACCACCTCTCCTACCATTATTATCCCCATTTTACAGGGTCACCCGGCTAGAAAGGATCTGCAATCCCATCTGAACTTGGGTCGTCCTGATTCCGGGTTCAGTGCTCTGTGCACTGCGGCACCACCTAGCTGCACAAAGACTTATGGATGAGTCATAAGACTACTATCCGCAACTCCAGTTATTTCAGTAAGTAGTAATTGATGGAACTATGCCCAAAGGGCAATCAAACTATGCATCCAGCAATAAACTACTAGAGATTTTTTAAAAGGAGGGGAAAAGAGCTATTTGTACAAAAATATTTATAGCAGCTCTTTTCGTGGTGACAAAGAATTGGAAATTGAGGGGATGCCCATCAATTGGGGAATGGCTGAACAAGTTGTGGCATATGAATGTAATTGAATACTACTGTGCTATAAGAAATGATGAGCAGGCTGATTTCAGAAAAACCTGGGAAGATTTACATGGACTGATGCAAAGTGAAGTGAGCAGAACCAGGAGAATGTTATATACAGTAACAGCAACATTGTATGATGATTAGCTATGAATGACTTCACTATTCTCAGCAATATGAAGATCCAAGACAATTCCAAAAGACTCATGATGAAAAATGCTCTTCACATCCAGAGAAAGAACTAATGGAGTCTGAATACAGATTGAAGCATGCTGTTTTCGCTTTCTTTATCTTTTTCATGGTTCTTTTCTTTTGGTCTGTTTCTTCTTTCACAACATGACTAAAATGGAAATATATTTTACATGATTGCACATATATAACCTATATCAAATTGCTTACAGTTTTAAAGAGGGGAGAGATGAAAGGAGGGAGAAAATTTGGAACTCAAAATTTTTTAAATGAATGTTAAAAGTTTTCTTTACATGTAATTGTAAAAAACAAAATACTATTTTTTAACAAGTATTAATGGAATATTTATTATATTCCAGTACTAGGGTAGGTACTAGGTAGAATAATAAGGAAGTATGAAACATAGTCTCTGTCTTTTAAGAAGTTTATAATCTAGGGGCAGGTAGGTGATACAGTGGATAGAGCACCAGCCCTGGAGTTAGGAAGACCTGAGTTCAAACCCAGCCTCAGATACTTAGTAGCTGCGTGACCTTGGGCAAATTACTTAACTCCTGCTGCCTCCAAAAACAAAACAAAACAGAAACCACCCCCCAAAACCAGTGAAGCTCATAATCTAGCTGGGAAGGCAGTGCAAATACTCAGGAGACAATTAAATAGGGCAGTATATGATTAAATGCAAAAATTCAGTGCGGCAAATAGCAATACAATTTAGAATAGCAAGATAGGAAACAAACAGTTAAAGTGGGACCAAAGCAAACTACTGTATAGGAACATGATACTTCATATCTATTAAAAATAGCAAGTCCATGGACCAATGAATACATGACTATCTGATTCCATATTCCATAACATCTGAGCCTGGGGGGCACATTGTTCATTGGGAGGTGTTCCCAGTACTTCGTTTTCCCAGGGGACTGTGTAACTGGATGCAGGGTGACTGTGTTAGGAGCCTAGCACTCTCACTGTGGAGAGAGAAACTGCCGAGAAGCAGAGTCTCATGAAAGCAGCTTTCATGGCAACGCAGTACAGGACGCTGGGAGCTGATTGCTTGCTATTAAAAATAAACTAAGGAGCTGAGAGACAGACAATATCCTGATATAACTGAGATAACTAATAGCCAGAGGGTCAAGAACCACAGGAAACATATTACTTGGCTGCATGATACACTCAAGAAAGTGAGCCTTTCTGGAAAATGGGTCCCCAGAGTTTCTCCTGTTATTCCTCGGTGAAGAGATTTGAATCTGCTGACTGCAAGTGGAGAGTGTTGACTCTATTTATTTGCTAATTGTTTTAATCCCAATCAGGTGTTTCACTTTTAAATGTATCTTCTTCCTACAGTCTGCTAGCTTGATGCAAATGGAGTTCTGATTACTTTGAGATTCCCTACTGAATTCCACAGATATTTTTCAAGAACATACAATATGTAAGGCTCCATGCTAGGTGCTAGTGATACATAGAAGCCCTTCCTCCCCCCTCCCCCATCCTCAAGAAACTTATTTTCTACTGAGGGAATACAATAAGGAATAATATGATAAGGAAATACGAGAGGCAAGAAAACATCAACATCTGTGGGAAAGACAAGGCCAGGAAAAGCTTATAGGAGAAGACACCTGCATTGAGCTTTGAGACCTGAGAGCGAAACGCAATCCAGGCATGCTAAGGGAACAACGCCCAGGCCAATTTGTCAGGAATGAAGTATTTGTGAAGGTGAGTAATAAGAAACTATTCTAGAAACATAGGTGGGATTGAGGCTGGGGACTTTGGATTTTATGCTAGAGGCAATTGATGAGATTTATACTGGAGAGGGCCATGGTCAGACTGAAGAATTTTCATTTGGTAGCTGAGTAGAGAGTGGATTTGAGAGAGGGAGGGAGTGAAAGGAGAATAATAACAGACATTTATGGAAAGTATTACTGCTCTCTTAGGTGGACATTTTAATTGCTGAAAGGCTCAGGAAAAGGACATTTTTTTGTGAACTGGAGAAAAACAGTTTGAAGAAATACAAATTATGCTGAAGGAATCTGAGAGAAAATAATCCCTCAGATAAAAATACTGAGAGGACCAGAGGGAAAGCAGTACAAAGACAAAAGTACTGACTGATTATACTAGCTGTTTCCCAATAGCTAATCTGCATGTGAGTGTTTTCAGGATTTTAGAATTCGTTACTGGAAAATTGAATGAAAAAGTTGTTTTGAGATTGTGGTATAATAATTGTTTGCATCACATTTGACAGAAATGTGGATTTGGGGTTTTCTCAACATAAGCGAGAGATGGGTCACTGCACATGTGGAGATCCTTGCCTACGTGAGTTGCACTATACGGCCACAGGGGTCTCTTCCTATTATCTAGTTCTGTGATTTTGCCTATTATCAACAAACTCTGTAGTTAGCTCCCCCTAATATGTGTCTTTGTCTCTGTTCTTGGAAATCTGTGGAAACCTACCTGGACCTGGCTTGCACAATGCCCCAAATCAGAAACCGCTATCTTACTGTATAGACCTCCATCTCCTTATTTTTGTTGAGAGAGCCAACAGCCTTCCCATTACCACAGATTTGCACATTTGGAATCCTCATTGGATCTTCTCTCTCCCTCAAAAGTGTTGTTGATATGCTTCCTGATCTCACAATCACATCCCCTTCTCTCCGAGAGCTTTCTTCTCTTATCTGGGCTATTATACTGTCCCCCTAATCGAGGCAGCTAGAGTGCTGGACCCCAAATCTGAAAGACCTGAGTTACGGCCTTAATTTCCTAATCTACAAAATGGGGGTGATAGTATGTGTGGTACTTAACCTCAGAGGACTGTTTCAAGGCTCAAACAAGATACCTGTAAAGTACTTTTTAAATTTTAAAAGACAATATAAACACAGCAGACACATTTAATAAGGCTGGGGGGAATATCTATGTCTTCCCTTCTTCCTGTTGTAAACACCTGAATTGAACCAACCACCTAGACTTTTTTTTAGCCCGTGAAACCTGCCTGGCTTAGGTGAGGCTCTGGGAGGCTTCTGGAGATAATTCCCTACTTTCATTTCTCTGATACAAGCCTGCTGGGAAACCGACTGATACTACAAGAGGACTCCTCCATACCCCCCTCATTTGTGAGAATATAATTCATATAGCTCAATTCAATTAAACGTTCATTAAACACCTACTACATTCTAGATATTGTACTAAGCACCAAGTAGGGGCACAGAGCTTTTTTTAAATGATATTAGGATTTGAACACAGAGAAAGATTCTACAAGGCAGAGCTGAGGAGGGAATGGAATCTAGGTATGGGAGACGACTACAGGAATCCTGACTTTCTTTCCTGAACTGCAATGCTTCTAGTGCCTTCTCTCCCCAAACTACTTAGCATTGTCTTGTTTCTATGCTCCATATAGTTTGAGAGCCAGAATTGTTTCATTCTTTCTATTTGTATCCTCAGAGTCTAGCATACTTTCTAGCACAAAAGATTTAACAAATGCTTGTGGATTCGTTGATTATGCAGCACCCCTCTAGGGCTAGAGACTAGGTTTCTAGTTGTAGTTCAGTCATTTCAGTTGTTTTTGACCCCATTTGTGATTTTTCTTGGCAAAGATATTTTGTGACATGGATTGTTTTGCTAAAGATATTGAGTGATTTGATATTTCCTTCTCCAGTTCATTTTACAGATGAGGAAACTGAGGTGAACAGGGTTAAGTGACTCGCCCAGAGTCACACAGCTAGTAAGTATCTGAAGCCAGATTTGAACTGATGAGTTTTCCTGACCCCAGGCTCAGCACTCCATGCACTATGGCGCCACCTAGCTGGTCCATAGTTTTCTAGTCCTGTCACTCAAGCCCCAACTGGTGTGCTTCCGATTAACAGTTATTCAGCCAGACTTAATTCTCTTTTAGCAAAGATATTTCCTAAGAGAATATAGTGAGAACAATCAGCACAAAACATTCCTCCCCAAAAGACTAGGGCACAGTTTCTCACAAAAATACACGTCTAGTAGCCTCAAATTTGCAGTACAGTAGTAGTAAGGCATATATGTAGAATACATTTGTGGCAAAGGAGAAACATAATTCCTGGCTAGCAATCCTGGCTTGAGTTATTATCTGGTCTATTTCTTTGGTCCAAGAGGGCATGCTCCTTGAAGCTGCCTCCCTCCTCGGATAAATGTTGTTCCACCTCTGTTTGTCCTTATTGTACCACTCTGCTCTTGGCTGGATAGTTTTCTTTTACTCATCACTTTCACTAGCTGGAAGCAACTCTGTTGGTCTGAAGACATGGGAGTTAGGGAGGGGGAAGAAAGAAAGGACAAAGACAAAGAAAGAAATTGAGAGAGGCTCTGTGTGGGGTGTGTGTGTGTGTGTGAGAGAGAGAGAGAGAGAGAGAGAGAGAAAGAGAGAGAGAGAGAGAGAGAGAGAGAGAGAGAGAGAGAGAGAGAGAAAGAAAGAAAGAAACAGAAATAGAGACAGAGACAGACTCTTCCCCTCTCCCCAGGAGTGATTTCTTCTCAGGAGCCTCTCTCTAGTTGTAGAATTCTCAGCCCCCAAACTTAGCCTATGCTTCTTTTTTTTGCTTTCAGTATAAAATTAGCCAAAAATGTTTCTCTGAAAAGATGTTTTGGGATCAAATATGTGACATACTTAAACGTGTAGAGTATCTTTTAAAATCTCATGTTAAATGGAAACATTTTATGTGACTACACATGTACAAACTACATCAGATTGCTTATCTCAGGGAGGGGCAAAGGAGGGGAGGGAGGAAGTTGTAGAATTGGGGACTCAAAACTAAAAAAAAATGCCAAAAAATTGTCTTAACATGCAATTGGGAAAAAATAAAATTTTACATATATAAAGAATCTCACTAAAAATAGTCTTTGGGTAAAATACTAATAATCACTATAAATACAGTTTTGTTTACCTCAGTAACTGAAGGATATAATGGAAAAACAAGGAAAATGAAAGAATAAAAAAAGAAAGCATCTAGCCTGGCACCTTGCACATAGTAAAAACTTAGGAAATATTTGTTGAATGGATGAATATTGTGTTAAACTCATTCTACTTCTGGTAAATCTTAGGTGCCCACCTCTCCATCATTTGATGCAAGTTAATAGATAAAGTTTTAGAAAAGACCTTGGACTCCTCATTTTATAACTGAGTAAACAGGCTTAGAGAGGAGAGACTTGTCCAGTTATCAACCATGAGTAATATAAACAGGACTTCAACCTAGCTCTTCAGATTAAATGAATGAAAGAAGGAACGAATTTTTTGTTCTTCCTTAGTCTTACTGTCCAACTCTTCATGACACCCCCCCCTTCCCCCCGGGGCCTTCCTGGCAAAGACATAGGAGTGGTTGGCCATGTCCCTCTCCAGCTTACCCTACAGATGAGGAACCGAGGCAAACGGCCAAGTGACTTAGCCAGAGCCAGTAAGTGTCTGAGGCCAGACTTGAACCCAGGAAGATGAGTCCTCCTGACTCCAGGTAACCCCCAAACTTAGTACACCACTCTGGAATTGGTTACAGGTTTGATAGGCTGCTGTTTTCTATAAGGGCCCAGAGGTATGTCTGATTCTCTTAGCAAATCACAAGATGTTTCCAGGATGGTGTCGTCTGCCTTCATCCAATGGCTAAAACCCTACAGTCTTCTCAAACTGATGAATGCCAGGTTGTAGGAAAATTCCTTAATTTCTAGTTTAAAATGTTGATTGATTTAATTGAGGCATCTGGGCCTTTTATGATTAAATTAATTGAAGTAGGGGTTCTACCCTGCTCTGGAAATTATATGCATATGTGTAATTCCCCCCATTAGAATATAAAGTCCTTCGGGACAAGGACTGCTTCACTCGTGTGACAATGGTCTGTGTCCCTAGCACTCAGTATAATGCCTGGCATACAGGGGCTTATGCTCAATTAACTAATACCTCAGTGGATCATGATATCATTCATGTAAGTACTCATTCCATTAGTGCAAATTACACTGTTTTTATCACTTGGGATCCTGGGTAGAAGCTCATCTGTTCTCTCCTGAAAGACTCAGTGGCTTTGGGCTGCCTTCTCATCCTATGGGATTCTCTTCCATGTTTAACCAAAGACCATCCATAAAGCATCTGTCCCACATGCAAAAGAGTGAGGGTTTTTTTTTAATGTTATGAATACCAAGGCATTACTTGGTCTGTCCATTTGCTTTACCTTACTCTTGATACTTGGCTTGCCCACCTCCTTTTCCAGTCAGGAATTTCCTAGATCTTTGATTCCGTTTCTACCCATACCACCTAGAAAAAGCCTCCGGCCTACTTGTACCCCTCCATGCATATTTCCATTGACTTCTGAGTTACCGAACTTTGATTCTTGGACTACTGTGGTATTTCAAGATTCACAATCCAATAGCATCCCTGAGAGAGCATTTGCATTCAGAGGATGGCTTTTTGTATCAGGCCTTGAGATTGTTAACAGCCTTGTGCAATTTCCCAAATGTAATTCAGACCACTGTCTTCCTCCCATCCAATTCTGGGCCCTGCTCATTGCCAATCATATCTCAATGCAGAGTGCTGGCATTTGATTAATAATATGATGTTTATTCCAAAATCCTTCAAACCCATTGGCAGTAGGGTAGGAATAGAACTGCTAAGGCCAGAATTCAATATCCCCATCTTCCAAAAGGCAGAACAGTTTCTCTGCATTGCAAATATTTTTCTAAATTAATTAGACTGCAAAAATTTGAGTGTGCTTGTACATTGACCCTCCTTCTGTTTATCAATGTGTTCCTCTCCTTTTTGAAGTCATCACACACACACACACACACACACACACACACACACACACACACACACACACACACACACACCCCTACCTGCTCCTCACATTACCAGCCTAAAAGAACAAGCATTCCTGTTCAAAACACCACCATCAACACCAGTGCCCAAGAAAACTAAATGAAAAGGGAATAGGGACAAACCTCCCACATTTATTTTGGTACTTCTGTCAATTATTTTTTCTTTCATTAGATTAATTTTTATATCTTTGGGGCCTTGGCCATGTTTAGTAATTGGACATATCTTACTTTTCCAGATCAGAATTTAAAGATGGACTTTAAAAAGCAAAAATATATTTCCATTCCATAAGAAAAATTAATATTTTTAATTAAACAAATTAGCTTCTTATAACCTAGAATCTTTTTTCTAGTCACTCAATTAATTGGTTCCATGTTCTAAGAACAGAAATCACCACCTGTCCGGAACCCATCCTTCTAGCAACTTCCTTCTGGAGAACAGAGATGTGAAACCAGTAACAACCAGAAAGAGACCACTGAACAACCCCCGAAGACATCACAGAATCCGTATACTACAGAACATATATTTTACTTATGAAAGAATCTCTCAGAACTTACTTAGGTTTACTTTACACACAATTCTAAAATGTTTCTGTAGTAGTCAATGAACAATTAATCACTATATAAACACTACTATTATTTTTAATGTATACCTACATATTATTTTCCTTATGAAGAAATCTCATTTTAGGGGAATGTCTTATATTTGGGATAGGTGATATTTAAACCAATATAGTATGCCTTTCCATCCTACTTGTACCATCCTTCAAAAGCTCATTGACCCATAAAACAGACATTTCAATAAATGTTTGTTACTACTTCTGATTAAGATATTAAAAAATTAAAACATCTCTTTTTAATACTTTCTCAAGGTCAGAATACTTATCCAGTACTTAAGCCCCAGGGATGAAATGTTATCATCCTTCAACAACTCATGGGGACCCAAAGGGCAGCCTTTTGAAAACGACTCAGGGAACCATCCTAGCAAGTCTGAGTGAAAGAAAATTTTCACAGCAGATGTATGTCTATTACATCTTTGGATGTTAATGTTTGTTTGTTTGTTTTTGCTTTTTTTTTTTTTGGTGAGGCAATTGGGGTTAAGTGACTTGCCCAGGGTCACACAGCTAGTACGTATCATATGTCTGAGGTCAGATTTGAACTCAGGTCCTCCTGACTCCAAGGCCGGAGCTCCATTCACTGCAATACTTAGCTGCCCTGATGTTACTGTTTTTATTGACATGTTAAGAGAATGTGGAAGGTGGCTCTGCACTTTGAATTTCTCTATCTCTTCTCACCCTCATCATACTGTTTCTGCTGGTATTGAGGATCCATGAGGCTCTGGGAGACACAGAGTGGAGGAGCAGAGTTTTGTTATTTCATGTCTTGAGTTACCCTTGTTTATTTTAAAATATTATGGACTAATATTACAGAGAGACAGAGTGGTAATTTGAGGTTAGGAATCAGTCAATCAACAAACATTTATTAAGAATCAACCATGTGTCAGGCAAAAAAAACCCTGAATTCAAATCCCATCTCTTCCCTTAACTACCTCTGTGACAATGGGCAAATCATCTGATCTCCCTGGAGCCTTAGGAATCTTTCTAACATTTATGTATGAAGTTAAAGACGGGTGGTATATACGAGCAAAGTCAACATGACTCATTTCAGTCCCTCAGGTGGTGAGGAATGGTTCAAACTTCTTGCAGTCCATTGAGGTAATATTCCAGTTCTAAACAGGAATCTGGCCTGGCTTCCATCAGTGATGCCGACTCAGAGTTTTGGGAGCTCCTGACGTATTTGGATATAAGGAAATGGTGGTGAATCATTCTCTTCTTTCCCATGACTAAGAGTGAATACCACAGTCTCTTAAGGTGAAGGTGTCTCCTTTAAAATTTTTCTATCCAACTGTCTCACATTCTTCCTTTTTGAAGTTGTTGAAGTCCAAAAATCTCTGGCTCCAGCTCAGGAATTTAATCATCATATTGAACAAGCAATTTCTAAATTGTGCTTGTGGCTGAAATGGCCTTATAGGAATATTAATTGTTTGAAGTTTGTAGCCAGAAAAAATATAACATCCTAAATTTTATTGCTCATTCTAGATAATGGTGACACATTACTGAGAAACGCAGATGCTTCCTAACTCCATAAACTGGATGTTGTGTATAATAATGCAGCAAGTACAGAAACACATCATAAGATGCCGTCTCCATGTAAAATCATTGTTGCTTGTGTATTTGATAAATTGGTCGTCACTCATAGGCAGAAGAGAAATTGATCTGGCTGTTTTATTTACAGAGGATTGAGCGATATGTTATTTTCTTACTGGACTGGTGTTTTTCCTACCAAAAGGATTAGGTTTCTGCCCAGGTGAAACTCAAACACTGAGATTTGTTAATTCCATTAGCCTTAAGAGCTCAAACAAAATGCATGTGGCATATCTAGGTCTGATGCTGGCTAGTCCTATCATCCATTTCAGAGGGGAATCTTGGAAAATTTCACAGAGATTCTCCCAAGACAAATGCTGAATTTCTCATCTTATAAACAGCCAACAAAAAGGGAAATGATGACTTAGGAGGAACAATTATTGTGAAATAGCTAGCTGGGTCACAATGGACGGGCCTTGAAAATTTGACTCGTTCCTGATGTCTTAAAAATAGGAGAGAAATGCTGGGCCCATGAGTCTTTTTGTTCCCTTGGCCTTGGTTAAGTGGTCAGCTGCAGTGAGACAGATCTGACATTTTTCTGGCCTGTCCTTTTACTCCCAAATGGTCACCAAACCCCTTCCCATTGCATCTGGGAATATATCCTAGAAGTTGCCTTAAACAGCTATTCCATGGAAAACATGGTGTCACAGCAAGTGATGGATTGATTTGATTGACTATCACTCTTCTGAATCCAGCCAATATTACTCTTGGATAACTGTTGTTTTTGCTGTCCCGTAGTGCTTTGAGGCAAGATGGTTGGACTAGTATACGACCCCAACAGCAATGCATTAGTGTCCCTATTTTTCTACATCCCCTCCAGCATTTGTCATTTTCCTTTTCTGTCATGTTAGCCAATCTGGTAGGTATGAAGTGGTACCTCGGAGTTGTTTTAATTTGTATTTTTCTAATAAGTAGTGATTTAGAGCATTTTTATGTGACTATTGATTACTTTGATTCCTCCTTCTGAAAACTGTCTGTTCATAACCTTTGATCATTTATCAACTGGGGAATGGCTGTTATTTTTATCAATTTGGCTCAGTTCCCTGTATATTTGAGAAATGAGGCCTTTATCAGAGCAATGGAAATATGAGTATAATCTAGCTAAAATCATTAATTGGTTCTGTGAAAAAAAAAACATTGGTGAAAAAATGTTATAGGGGTTCTCATTTCCATAGGAATAGTTTTGCAAGCAAACTATTGGCTGAACGTTCTGGGTGGAGATGGAGCAGCTTCTCCAAGGTGAAATGGGGTTTAATACTAGTACATGACTGTCAATACTGTGAAATGGTATTAGCCAGAACAACTTTAGGTGAAGTAAGACAGTAATGCCCCCACAATCTGAGAACCGGGAGACCTATAAGAAAGCATAGTTTTTGTCACACCTTCCAACAACCAAGATCATCAGAAGGAAGATGCCACGCACAAACGCCATGTCTGTAAGTATGCCTGCCCGTGTCTGTCTGATGGTACATCCCATAAATGAATTGACCAATCAGCAAATATTTTAGCAAGTGATTATTTAATGTCAGACACTGTTCAAGGCACTGGGGGATATGAAGGCAAAAACAAAGGAGTTTATATTCTACTAGGGAAATCACATACACAGATATAAAGTGATTTTGACATGTGCAGGGGAGGGGAGAAAGAGTTAGCCCCTTGGATCCACCCTGCCAGCCGGTACACGTGGGGCTGGATTTGGGGGAACAATGAAATTCCTATTTCTATGACACTTAAAAGTTTTTAGGGTACTTTACTCCCTGAAGTTTTCCAAATTAGTGTTTCCAACACTTGAAGAAGGATGGCACTACCAATGCTGCACTGCCATTGAACTTTTTTATCAGCAGCCCAAACCAATAGGTAAAAGGGACTTCCTTGCTAGTTACATATTTCTCCTGTTAAACGCTTTTATAAAATGCAGTGGAATTTGCTTTGATCTCACTGAAAAAGTCAGGATTTCCTGATGTGAGGGGCTCACAGTCCTTGTTTTATGCTTTCCCCAGCCTGAGTAAACTTAGTGTTCCTGGTCATCTTTCAAAAGGTAGCTTTTGGTCATTTTTGCCTGGCTTAGTTCTTGGGTATCTGTCCCCCAGCTCCTTGGGAAGCCTTGTGAAATACATGGGATGTATTTTCATGGACATGGGCTCCAGCTGTCCACAAAGGTCAGTAGCAACTGTGGGGTAATGGAAAGAACTGGGTCTGACCTTAGGAAACCCGAGCGTGAGTCCAGTGTGGCCACTTAGCAGCTGTATTGTTTGGGATAAACCAACCTTTACTGCTCTGAGCTTCAATTTCCTTATCTGTAAAGTAAGGATAATGAGATCTGTGTAACTCCCCTTAAGCAGACCACTTGTAGAAAGAGAAACAGAACTTTGCTCCTCATAGGGAGGCAATAGACTCGTGGTGCAAAATGAGATATATGTTGTTTTGGACATGGCCAATGTGGAAATTAGTTTTGCTTGATGATTCATTAAAAATTTTTTTTTTTAATGGAGGAAGGTCAGAAGGAGAGAAAGTACATTCTTGTCAACTGAAAAAAAATTAATTATTTTAAAATTTTAATTTAATTTTAATGATTTTAATAAATTTTATTTTAATTTAATTTAAATTTAAATTTAAATTAATTTATTTAATTAAAATTAAATAAATAGAAGTGGTGTGGTACATTGGAAAGAGCATTGGCTTTGAAGTCGGGGCTTGAGTCCAAATCTCACCTTTGCCACTTACCATCTATGTTATCCTGGGTCTCAGTTTCCTTATCTGTAAAAGGAGGAGTTAGACCTCTCATAGCCTCTGAGGTCCCTTCCAGCTCTAAATCTGGGATCCTAAATTGTAAGCTAATATAAAATTCATTAGAAATTTTAGGATTTTAGAAATTCAACTATGGACTATGAGCTGGAAGGAACCCCAGGGACCATCTAGACCAAGCCTCCACTTTACAGCTGAGGAAAGAGGCCTGCGAAGACTGTGATATACCCAAGGTCATTCAAGTAGATAGATAAATGGATAGATAGATGGACAGATAGATGGATGGATGGATAGACAGACAGACAGATGGATTAGATAGATAAAAATTGTTATTAAATGTTTACTGTGTACCAGGCATTATGCTAAATATTAAAGAGATAAATGCAGTTCAAGACATGCCTGCCGTCAAAAGGCTTACATTTTAATGGGGGAAGTGAGGTAGTACAGATGGAAAAAGAAGTGAGGTGAAGACGCAGACCTAGGCAAGAAGAAGAGAAAACTCACCAATAAGGACTCAGGATGTTTCCAAAAGCAGAGTCCAATATTCTGGCAGGAAGGAAGCAGAGAGAATGGTGTGGCATGGAGACAGCCCAGGGAAGTGATAGAGAGTCTTGGTTCCTGGCAAAATAAGGTAAAAGTAACCAATTGGAGCCCAGCATTGGTTCCAGCAGTAGGTATCCAATGTAGAATTTGAACCCAACTCCTCTGGCCTCAAGAACTAGTGCTTTTGCCATCATCCACCACTTGCTAGGTCTCCCGAAGTCTAACTATGTCTCTGCTTTTACCAAGTTATACCATCTCCCTTAGAGAAACCCTGTCCAACTTTCCATCCATCTTTCACTTATTACAGGGATACTTTTTTTTTAAAATAGAAAACCAACTAAGCTTTGGGGAAACCTATGCTGAAAATTCCCATTGGTAGTTTCCAGGCCAGTGAGCTGGGGAAAAGGCCAGGGGGCTGGAGAAGGAGGGCGTCAGCAGCTAGCTGGGCAGCTAAGCGACACTGATGTAGGCCACCAGCAGATGGTGCCTCAGGCTAATTAAGGAGGTGACTGGATGCAAACCGAGCCTGTTTGCCCCAAGCAGTTCCACAAAGCATGAGAAGGGATAAAGTTGATCAGAAAACTATTTGGCCAGAGCCCATCTGTTCTGAACCTAGGACTCACAATGACCGCAGTTAAGACACGCACAATGGAAAGTGTCTGGCATTTCCTAAGACTATGAGACCAGAGGAAGGAAATGACAAGCCTGCGGGTCGTAGAGTGGGAAGGGAGAAGGAGTAAGCCTTGGTGTTTTACTTATTTATTATTGATTTTGACTAGGCACAGCTCAATCAAAGGGGGACCCCTGGGCCACCCCCTCCATCCTTCCCCCAGTCTTTATTGCAGATCTCATTCCTGGGAAGGGATGAGGGTCCAGCTGTCAGCTTCTCATCCTGAAAGCCCCCCAAACCACGTGGTTCTGGGAGGGGGAAGAAGGAGACTACAGGAGCTCTGGGCATGTTGGCAACTTTTCTGCTGACTTCATCCAGCTAATTGATTGCTTGGGTCACTGATTGAACAATGAAGAGTCATTTGCTAAGCAGGGAAGGAACAAGGGAGGAGCCAGCCTGGCCGCTTTCCCCAGTGTGTTCAGCTAGAGGCTGGGAGGAGGGAACACAGAGACAAATGGAATGTGACCTCATCACAGATGTTTGCTACATTTGGTCAGTATTGGCACCTCTTCCTTCCTGCAGCCCTGAGTACGAAAGACCCGGGACCAGTGGAGATGAGCTGAATAAAGGAAGGGTCTGAGCTCCCCATTTCAGGCGGTGCACCTGGAGGTCACAAACTTACTTGGGACACATGAGGTTGTTTTCCCCTTATGTAATGAGCTGGTTTAAAAAGAGGCGGCATTGAGTAATGGAAAAAGGGCCAGTTTGGAGGCCAGAAGACCTGAGTTCCAGTTTGGCTTCAGACACTTACTAGCTAGCTATATGACCCTGGGAAAGTCATTTAACCCCTGTTTGCCTCAATTTCCTTATCTGTAAAATGAGGATAATCATAGCACCTACCTCCCAAGGCGGTTGTGAGGATCAAATAAGATAATATTTCTAAAGCACTTAGCACAGTTCCTGGAACATGGGAAGTACTATATAAATATTAGCTATTATTAGAAGATCAGGGTTCAATCTTATTTCTGACCCTAGTTATGAGACCAAGGACAAGTCACTTAACTCCTATGTGCCCCAGGCGAGTCTAAAACATCACAGGCAACAAAATCTGGGCTCCAATCCTACCCGCCTTCTAGCGAGGTAGGAGCAAGGGCAAGTCATTTGCCCTCTGTGTTCAGTAGGTGTTGAGTCACAACTGAGTTCTCTATCTGCATCGGTGGAAAGAATTTCCACACCTATACCATCACAAGGCCAGAATAACATAAAACAAAAAGCAAACAAACAAGCAAGCAAGCAGAGTAAGTTAGGAGAAGACAGCTATGTATTCGATAGCATATTATTTACAAAGTCTCTTAAAAAACCAAAACCCTCACTTTATTAACCCATTTTCCAGCCTCCCTTCACATTGCGTTCTAATGTGGTGGGCCAGCTTGAGTGGGGATTAGGAGCCTTTCACCAGGGACTCCCCCACCCGGTTTTGCATCACACATACCTTACCTGCCAGGAATGGCACCATCTCCTTTGCCTGAAGAGCAGCTTCTCCTGGCTCAGAGAGGAGAAAGAAGACATTCCCCTTCTCTGTGCCTAAACAACTTTTGCTCCCATCCCTCCAGCCCAGATTCCAGGATTCCTCCATGGGTCAGCTGGAGGCTAAAGCGAGTCTCCAAGCCCTACCAGCAGGCCCCAGGCTCGATGCCAACCTCAGGCCTCAGCAGCGCCTGCAGTTCCTGAGGGCCTCCCCTGCGGGTGCTCTCAGACACTGGTGCACCCACCCATGTGAGCTCTGGTGATCTCTGCTGGCCAGAAAGGCAAAATGGCTGCTCTGCTCACCTGCCCACCCCTGCCAGGACCTCCTCCTGGCCAAACCTTTCTGGAGGGGCACCCTGATGTATATCTAATAATCACTTCTATGCCAGCTACCAACACGAGCCCCGGCCCACCGGAGGAATCTGAGCTGGTCTAATAAGCACCAGGCAGCGAGCCTAATCAGAAATTCAATATCCTCTACCTCTCTTCTCTGTGGAAGATCAAGATATCTCCTTGGTGCAGCAGGCCCATAAAGCTTGTAATATTTTAGAAGTTATAGCCACTCACCGAGACCTTGTAACAAGCAGCACAGATTCGGTTTTTAATTTGTTGGCATTTGTGTGTCTCTCTCCAGCATCACACTGACCTTCCTGCCTTGCTTTTTGACTTTGTCTCCTGCGGTATCCTGGGCCTTGCAGAGATGATTTTAGTCTGCATTTATTTTCCAGGCAAATCTCCCAGCTCTCAATACAGAGCCTGAATTTCCACCCTGGCTCCTCACCTCGCTATTTTGCCTTTAAGAGTTAGAAGTTTCCTACCAGTTTTGTCTTTTTATGCATCGACCTGGTCCTTTTTAAAAATATCTTTATCTTAACCCAGGTTCATAACCTTAGAGCTGGAAGGGACCATAGAGATCATCTTGTCTATCCCCCCCTGAGGTACCTGGAGGTCAGGGGACTTGCCCAGGATCACACAAGTAGTATTGGGGAAATGGGAGGATTTGAACCCAGGTTCTCTGAAATCCCAATCCAGTGCTAGACACTGAGCTGCTTTGGGTGTATCATGTCATTTAAGCTTCAGAACAGCCATAGATGTGACAGGCATGATTACTCCCACCTTACAGATGAGGATCTGAGGCCCAGAGACATGAAATGATTTGCCCAAGGTCACACAGGGAGTTAATGGCAGAATTCAAACCCAACTTCAAATTCTGTCCCCTTCCCATCATACTCATCAAGTCAGAGCTGAAAGAGACCTCAGAGGACATCTGACCCAAACCTTTCATTTTCCGTAGGAGGACAATGAGACCCTGAGAAGAAGAAGTAACTTGCAGGCCTCACGGGCAGTGAGTGGCAAGAGGGAGGATTTGAACCCAAGTCCTCCAGACTGTCTTCATTTGTAGACAGTCCCAGGTAAGAGAATGCTATTTCTCTTTGTCTTCTGTTCTGAAAACCAATCTACTCCCAGGCTCAGCTCTTCTTAATGAGCCTGAGTCACTGAGTTTTGTACCAAGGAGCATGCTTCCTCTTTGAGTAATAGCTTTCCCCATGCCTCACCTCACAGGGGAAGGGAAGGAGAAGAGAATAAGCATTGATATGATGCCTGCTATGTGCCAGGCACTGTGCTAAGTGCTCTTTACAATGATTATCTCATTAGATCCTCAATATGTTGGTGCTGCTATTATTACCATTTTATAGTTGAGGAAAGTGAGGCAGACAGAGGCTAAGTAACTTGCCCAGAGTTATATGGCTAGGAAGTGTGTGAGGCCGGATTTGAACTCAGGTTTTTCTGACCCCAGGCTCAGTACTCCTTCACCACTGTGCCCTGGGCCACCAGCCCAGAATCCTACTTTTCCCCAACCCCCTGCAGTCACAGATTGGACTCTCTTGGGAGACTGACCATCCCCTCTTCCTGTAAGACAGCACTTCTGGTAGTACTGACCTCTGATATGCTCTGCCTCCTCAATCCCAACTGAGTTTGCTCTTGTCTCAAGAATTCCTAACTATTGCCTTGATTTTCGAGGTCCTGTTCTAGGCAAAATGGTGATGGATGGGAAATTTGGCAACCCTGCCTTCATTTTCTGTCCTCCTTTCCTTTTTTCCACCCTCCTTCCCCTACCTCATGCCCTGCCCCCATAACAATGTAGCTTTATGTTGTTTTAAAAAAAAAAAGGACCAAAAGGACTAATTTACATGGCGGATTAAGGGGATATTTATGTTTTCAAGAAGGTGATAGGAATAGATCAGGAACGTTGGGATCTCAGGCACTAATCAAACAAAAATCCCCTATTCCCTCATAGTAAATCACTGAGAAACTCTGACACTAGGTGCCCACCGTAAATGGTGGCTGTAAGCCTAGAAATGCTGCCACCAGTGGTCAGCCAAATCTCTTTTCATGTACTTCTTCCCATTCTCCAGCTTCCTCCCACATGTGTCTGCCTTATGTCTTCCTCCCAAATGCCCACACCTTCCCCTCTGAGCTGCCTCATGGGCTTCCCAACGTCTTCAAATCTCTCTGCATCAATCATTTCCATCAATCACATCCACCATGGACAGAAACTGTAACCATGCTGGGGTATTTCTTGTTTTGGGGATTCTCCAACCCCAACTGGAAGTCCCCTCCCCACCCCAGTTACTTACCTGTCCGGTGTCCCATGAGTACACTGACCAGCAGGGTAGGTTGGCACTCTCACTAGATTGGTCACTAGTCAGGAAGATCTGGATTCGGATTCCATCTGACACTTACTAGATGTGTGACCCTAGACACCAAGGCACAACCTTTCTGTTCCTTCGTTCCTTCAGCTGTAAAACAAAGGGGTTAGATTCAATGTCTTCCAAGGCCTCTTCCAGCTTTTAAGCTATGATCCTAAGATCCTTGAATATACTATGGTCCTGGTCAGGAGTCACCACTCAGGAATGTAGTATAAATCTTAAAAGTCCTAAACTAAAATTCCCAAAAAAGCCTTTCCTTATCCTTTGCTGATGGAAAAATAAAAAGAATTGAAAAAGGTGATAATTCTGCTATACTCCGCCTTGATCAGCACATATCTGGAGTACTGCGTCATATTTGGGGGTACCTTTTTTTAGGAAGGCCTTTGACAAGCAAGACATGCCCAAAAGAGGGTTCCTATGGCTGTCTGAACAGACAGTCCCAGATATCATGCTGGAAGAAACCTGAAGGATGAGTCTAACCCCCCTCATTTTGTAGGTGAGAAAACTGAGGCATGGAGGCTCAGAGGCGTGCTTGGGGTCACACAGCTAGTGTCTAAGGGTAAGGTGTGAACCCAGGTCCTCCAAATGCCAAGTCCAAGGCCCTCCTCACAGCACCTTATTGCCTCTCCATGGCTCGGAGGCCATGCCATGAGAGAATCCACTGAATCCACTAAGGATATTTAGTCGGAGTAAGAGAAGTGTTGGGGGCACATGCTAGCTTCATTTCAGTCTTTGAAGAGCTCTCCTGCAAAAGAGGGCTTAGAACCAAGGACAACGGGTGAGTTTCAGGGAAATAAATATAGGCCTGATTGTAAGTCCCTGAAAGGTCCTGAGATTGATGTATTGGTTTCTCTCCTTCAGCCCTCAAGCTTTATACAAAGTAGGTAGTGGTAGTGGTAATGGCAGTAGTAGTAGTGATTGTGGTGGTAGTAGAGATGGTAGTAATAGTAATAATGGTAGTAGTGGTAGTTGTAGTGGTGGTGGAAGTAGTAGTAGTAATAGGGGTGGTGGTGGTGGTAGTAGTAGTAATGGTAGTGACATTAGTGGTGGCAGTAGTGGTAGTAGTAAGGAGCCTTAAGCCTTGAGTCTTTTCCTGTATAGGCAACAGTAACAAAGAATTGTGTAGCTGTTCTAAAATAGCTTGTGACTCAGTGAATAGAAATCTGGACCTAAAGAGTCAGGAAGACCTGAATTCAAATTTAGCCTCAGACATTTACCAGCTGTATGATCCTGGGCAAGTCACTTCACTTCTGTTTGCCTGTTTCCTCATCTATAAAATGAGAGTAAGAACAGAACTGACCTTGCAGGGTTGTTGTGAGGATAAATGACACTTGTAAATTTACATTTGCAAATGTACATTTGTAAAGCTCTATTCTATACAAAGCATCTTATCAATGATAGCTACTGTTATTATCTTAATTAACACCCAGTCCAGATCTGTCAAACTTGGGGCCCTCAGCTGTTCAGGAAGGGCCCTCAACACCCCCAAGTGCTGCCTAAATTAGATTAAAATGTGCTCGGGAAATGGTTAACAATATGAAGAAAAATATAGTACATCAGAGACAATGTTAATTTGTGGTTTTCTAAGCCAATGTGTGGCCTGCAGGGCTCCATTTCTATGAGTTTGACACCACCAATCTAATTCAGGCCTACACAATCTGTGGAAGGTTGTACAGGCCCAATCTAGTTCTTTCTCATTCTCCAGATAAGAAAACTGGAGTCCATGGAGGTCAAGTGATTTACCCAAGGTCACATAAGTGGTAAGTTAACAGGTCCATGATTTGAATCCAGTGCTTTTGACCCCTACATGAATCTTCCCCTTGCCCTCTCCCCTCCATTGCTCAGTATTTTTCTAAATGGAAGTTAGGAGTGGCCCAACCCTGCCTTTACTCTCTTTTGGTTTGCTGTTTTAAGGCGGTCTGTGCTCTGACAATAATTTGTGAGTATGCATGATCATTTAGAATCCTTCGTGAAACCTAGAGCGTTAATGAGAAAAGTGAGAAGTAAGTTTGAAAGAGGAGTGATATATGAATAGGAGCAAAACTGTTCCCAGCTTTCCGTAGGGTTGGCAGGCAGGACGCCGACTTTGGGGAACTGCTTACCTCTTATCAGGAAGCCATTGGCTGTTGCCCTATCTACTTACCTCCATTCTAACACTTTACCCATGGGGTGACCTCATTTCTCTGGGCCTCAGTTTCTTCATCCCCACTCCCTACCCCTGCCAAATTACTTTCTTTTTTCTTTTGTGTGGAGAGGGAACACAGTATAGACAGAGATAGAGAGCCAGGAAGGCATGAGGTATAGTAGAGGCCTCAGGGCTACAGAGCTAGCCTCAGACCTCAGAAGACCAGGGTTCAAGTTTTGTCTCTGACGTTTGGGCTGGGTGACTCATGGCAAATCATTCAACCTTTGAGTTCAAATAGGAAGCTCTCCTAAGACTATAAATTATAGAATAAGTGAAGCCCTAAACTGGTAGAAGGAATTGTCCTCACTGGGGAATTCCCAATTCCATTGAAATCACGGGTCCAGACCGTATTCTCATCAATTGCTCGTATATAATTAAGTTCACTGGCAGCTAGGTGGTATAGTGGATAAAAGGCTGGGCCTAGTGTCAGGAAGACCTGAGTTCAAATCCGACCTTAGACACATACTAGCTGTGTGACCCTGGGCAAGTCACTTAACCCTATTTGCCTCAGTTTCCTCATCTGTAAAATGAGCTGGAAAAGGAAATGACAAACCACTCTAGTATCTCTGCCAAGAAAACCCCAAATGGGGTCACAGAGTTGGATGCACCTCAACAACAGGTTCTTAATCAATACTTACTTGCTTGATTCACCTGTTAAATGTGCAGGGAGTGCTTAATGGCCTCCATTCTAGCCCTAAAACTATGTTCCTATGATCCTAGGTTGGTGTATCCTATTAGTGAGGGAAACATGGTGCCATGGGACAAACACTAGATTGGGAATCAGGAGACCTGGCTCTACTCCCAACTGTTTCTATAACTAACTGTGTGGATGTGGGCAAACCATGGCTTCCCTAAGACTCAGTTTGCTCATCTTTCAGATGGAGGGGATTGACTAAGGAGCGGTGTCTAAGGGCCTCCTAGCTCTAGGACCCCATTCCATTTGCTGGAAGCCTCCTGGCTACTCCCTCAGCATAGGAGAGGCTAGCAGAGACGGTTTTAACCTGCTGAGAATTCTAACTTGATTCAGCTGGGATCCCTTTCCCAGCACTCTTTGCTCTACAGGCTTAGCAGCCAAAAGGGAATCAATGCAACAAGTCTGGTCTCTGAAAGAGACAAGAGGAGTAAGCTTTTGGGTAGAGAGCAGAGAAGTTGGCGGGCTGTTCTCCAGTCACCTTTGCCTGCCCAGAATTGTGATGTGTCTCGAGGAGCCATTCAGGTAGGACTATCTGCTTCTTGGTCTGCTCTTGTAGGTACCTTGCAGGGTCCCTCAGAGCCCGCTCAGCCCTCTGCTGCCCTACTTCCTCACCAGCCCTCCTGGGAAGGCAGGAATTTTCTCCCCTCACCTCACGACACTCATGTTTATTTGGGCAGGGTCTGTGTGGGGTGGGAGGGCCGATGTTATTCAGGGTTTTGTTTTTGGAAGGTTGGAGGCGAGGTCTCGGATTGGACAAGCCAATGGTGGCCTCTGTTGTAATGGCAACCGTGCATACCTGCCAGGAACAATAAACAAATGGGCCATTTAAATTGTATTTTCCTTTCTCTCCTGCCTCCTGAGTTCACTGCAGGAAGCAAACGGAGCCTCAATCTGCTCTTTTCCAACCCTCCTCCCTGCCCACACACACTCCCTGTTCCTTTAAAAGGCAGAGAGGAAAGGTAAAAAATTTGCAGTAATTAGTGCTTTGGGTCAGGAAATCCCCACTCCTGGAGCCAATGGGTTAAAAATGGTATCCATTATAAGTCCCAGCTGTTTCAGGGTACACTGTGTGAGACATACTACACATCCCAGCTGTGGGCCACGTAATCAACCTTGGACTAGGTATAAAGTATATTATCCTAGGTTGTTTGATCTTTTCCCCCCGTTTCCCGAAGGACCCGTACTAACATTTCAGCTCTCTCACTAGGCTTGGAGGGGCTGATATAAAATTACTTTCCAAAGAAACCAGAACACTTCGTGTACATGAAGGTGTGGGGCTGATGGAATTGGCCTGCGGTTGACATCATGGCAGTTTCCATCTAGGGTTCGGCCAGCATACCTCACTGCTCCCATGTGGGGCTGATTTCGTCCCATCCTTGGTGCCACCAGCCTGCTTAAGATTTGGGGAAGGCACCAGTGTGGACCGGGAGAAGTGAGTTCTTCCTTATTAGCCGCCAGGGCTCAATGGAGTGGAGCAAAATCAGCATTTATTAAATCCTTGCCATGCTTAGGTGCTATACATAGCCTGGGGAACAGGAAGGCAGCAACGAACCAGCCTCTGCCCTTGGGGGCACAGATAAATATCTAGCACTAGGAAAATTGAGGAGGAAGAAAGCCCTGAAAATTGGGATTGGGGAAGGCAGAATCAAGGAAGGCTTCTCAGGAGGTAGTGACTGAGCTTAGCCTCGCAGGGGTGGAGGTAAGGAGGGAGTGCCTTCCAGGTGGGAAGGCCAGTTTTGAATGAACTCCTAGAGGTGGAAGGGGCGGGGGGAGGCCTTCTGTAAGAACCCTTTCCTGGCTCTTCTTAATCTTAGTGCCTACCCTCGGAGATTATCTCCAATTTATCTTGTGTCTATCTCGTGTGGACATAGTTGTTTGTACATGTCTTCCTCACATAGACTGTAAACTCCAGGAGGGCAGGAACTGTTTTTTGTCTCTTTTTGTATCCCAGGCACTTAGCACAGTGCCTTGTGCCTAGCAGGCACTTAATAGATTCTTTTTAACTACAAAGGTAGGTAGCATTTACTTACAAATCATAGAGAGTCAGAAATTCCTGGCTAAGGAGACTATATTTTGTCCTTTAGGTATGGGGAGTCACTGGACATTTTTGAATAGAGAATGATGGAGGTCAGATCTGTGCTGTAAGAAGATAATTTTGGCAGCTATGTGGAGAATGGATTGGATAAGGGAGAGGAGAAGACCTGTTAGGAGGTTACTGAATTAGTCCTGACAACAGGTGCTAAAAGCCAGAAGTGGGAGTGGAGATGTGAGAAATGTTGTGGGCAGATGACAACTGGTTGGAACTGGTGTGGTGGGGAGGGCCAGGGAAGGAAGAGTCAAGGAGGCCTCTTTGGTAGCAAATCGGGGGGAGGGAGGGTGCCCTCAACAGAAACAGGAACGTGGTGGGTTGTTTGGTTTTTTTTTTTTGGTATGGACTTAATTTCTTTGGTAGAGGAAACTCCTTCTGCCAATACAGATCAGTAACTATTACTCGACTTTTCTTGGAGTACTGAGAGGTTAAGTACCTTGCCCAGGAACCCAGAGTGGGGCATGAACCTAAGAGCATCTTATACATTCCAGCTTGCTGCTGGGTCAGTCATCCACAGTCATTCATTAAGTTGTGTCTATGCACCAGGTAGTGTGTTCAATGCTGAGGGTACCTGAGGAAGAGAGAGAATGGCTTCCATTTTAGCCACGCTAGTCCTGGCTATGTGACCCTGGGCAAATCGCTTAACCCTTTAGAGCCCCCAAGACAACTCTCCAGGACTATAAATCTCAGAGAAGATGCCCATCTGCACTGGTAGAGATATGTGTTCATTGGTTGAGCTCTGCTCTCATAAAATCACAGGTCTCACTAAAAAAAGAGGGGGAAAAAAAAGGTTTGATAGTGAAGATGACCAGTAAGGAGACAAAGTTTGCAAGAAATAAGATGAGGATTGTGGAGGGGGGTTAGAAGTGTGTGGCATAGGGAACCCACAAATGGTGGCCAGGTAGGTTATATCAGGCAAGTGAGAGGGGAGGTATGTGTATTATGTATGTTAGAGCACATAGTTAGAAACCTGTTTTCCATTAACGTATAGGAGTCTCTCTTCTGTAGGTGCTGGCTAAGATTAGGGAGCCTTGAAGAGCTAGCTATTCAAAACCAAGGAAGTATTAGCACACAACATTTTCTTTAAAAAAAAAAAAGAATTTCAATTAACAAATATTTATTTTTTTTCTCCAACTTCCCCTTCTTACTGGAAAAAAAGGAAAAAAAAAGAAAACCCAAATCCTTGAAACAAATATGCAGAGGGGAGCAAAAAACAAATTCAAACACACAGCCATGTCCAAAAGCATTGGTTTTATATTGCATGTTGAGACCAGTGCTTCTCTGTTAGGAGGTGCATAAAATTCTTCATCACTGCCCCTCTGGAATCATGCCTGGTGGTTGTATTGATCAGAGTTCTTAAATCTTTCAAAGTTACTCATTTTTTACAATGTTATTGTATAAATTATATTACTGGTTCTACTCAATTCACTGTGCATCAGTTGATACAAGTCTTCCCAATCTTTAAGGCAGCTAGGTGGTACAGTGGCTAGAACTGGACTCGGGAAGATCTAAGTTCAAATCCAGCCTGAGACACTTAGTAGTTGTGTGACCCTGGGCAAGTCATTTAACCTCTGTCTGCCTCAGATTCCTCAACTATAAAATAGGGATGATAATAGCACCTACCTCACAGGTCGTGGTGAGGATCCAATGAGATAATATTTGTAAATTAAGTTGAGTAACATATCTACTAAGTAGCACATAGTAAGTGCTACATAAATGCTTATTTCCCTATTTTTCCATTTCTTAGGACACAATAATATTCCATCTCATTCATATACCACAGTTTGTTCAGCCATTCTCCATTCAAATGACACCCCATTGGTTTCCAGCTTTAAAGAGAGCTGTTGGTGATGCGAATGTCAATTTTCCTTACCTATGAGCCTGACAGTTGGCTCCATGAGTAGAGATCTGATCCATTTTCCATCCCTTTCACCTCTCCATTCCCACCCCTAGATGTCTATAAAATGAGAAATTTAGTCTGTAAGTTTTCCAAGGTCCCTTCCAGCTCTACCATCCCATATTTCTAGGATTCTCAAACATAATCAGCAGAATAAACGATAAACTCATTGGATACTTGTGTAGTGTCTAGGCTCTGAGAACTTTGATGACTTTGAAGGGCAGGTGGGGTGTTTTGATGCTGAAAGCAAGGTCTTATTTATTTTGCTTAGCTCTCTATGATGGTTTTTAACTATCTTAAGTGGGAAGGGAAGAAAAATCTCAGAGTGGAGACTCAGAAAAAATTATTTCTAGTCCTGTCTCTGTTACTAACCAGATGTGTGACCTTGAGCAGCTCACTTAATCCCTATGAGACTGTTTCCTCAAATGTGAATTAAAGATATTGGATAATACAATCTCCAAGGAATCTTTCAGTTTTAAAAATTTTGACTCTGAACTGAAACAGAATTCTTCCCGCCAGTAAGGACCCGATTGCCTATGAGAAGTAACATAGATTCTTTCATCATAATAATTTTCGTCATGTTACATGAGTCAATGTGGCATCATAAAGGGAGAGTTGTCTGTGAAGTGAAGAAGGCCTGAGTTCAAGGACTGTGTGACCCTGGGCAAGTCACTTAAATTCTCAGTGATTTAGACAATTCTCTAAGATTATTAGAGGTTCTGGGGCAGGTACTATCTCCTAAAGAATATCCCAAGGAAATTATGGGTCCAGTAAAAACCAACAACAACAGATCATATTTGTCATGTGATGTTACGAAGTCTGCCTTCATGTTGGGTTATCCCCTTGTGACAAATTTTTGGGAGGGCAAGAGGTAACACTGTTGTTGGAGGGTGTACCTGAATAGATGAGCTTGTGGGATATTGGATTAACATTTCGTGATGTTTCTAAGGACTGAGAGGTATATCCACCCACAAAAGGAATAAGTATAACAAAAGTTACTTGTATTTTTAATGTATGTAAACTTATGTACCTTTATGAGGAAATTTTGAATTGGATTTGTGATTTCACTGGTTCAGGGAATTCAGTGAGGAAATGGGGGCAGCTAGGTGGCACCATAGTGCGTGGAGTGCCTAGCCTGGAGTCAGAAACACTCACCTTCCTGAGTTCAAATCTGGCTTCAGACATTTACTAGCTATGTGACCCTGGGCAAATCACTTAACCCTATTTGCCTCAGTTTCCTCATCTGTAAAATGAGTCAGAGAAGGAAATGATAAAACCACTCCAGTATCTTTGCCAAGAAAACTCCCAATAGGGTCATGAAGAGTCAAACATGACTGAAAATACTCCACAACAAACACAGTGAAGAAATGCATTCACTGCTTCAGATGGCCACCTGCCTCAGATATTTGCCTAAAACACTGGGAGATATGCCCAGTGATATAGAGGCAGAACTAGAACCCCAGTCTTCCTGGCTCTGAAGCCAGCTTTCCTTCTACTGTTAATCAATTTCCATGATGACAAAAATCAGAACTATCCAGAAGATGGTCCATTAGCAGACCTTGGGCCTTATGATCTTTAATAACTCTGCTAGTCATTTAAGGTCCCATCAGGATTTGATACAGGTCACACAACTCTGAACATCCTGCAGAGAAAGCTGGTAACCGAGAAGAATCTTCCAGTGAGCTTAGCCACAGAGAGTAGATAAACCTACATAGTCATGCTAAGAAACAAAGCAACCAGCCAATTTCATTTAAATGGTGGTAAAAGTGAGGAGCTTGGACAGAGGGGCTTTGGAGGATGGCATGATACTTATGCCTTTAAGAGAATTCCTAGTGTACCATTATTATAATTTTTCAGTCATATCTGACTCTCTGTGACCCTATTTGGGGTTTTCTTGGGAAAGATACTAGAGTGGTTTGCCTTTTCCTTCTCCAGCTCATTTTACAGATGAAGAAACTGAGGCAAGCAGAGTTAAGTGACTTGCCAAGGGTCACACACCTAGTAAAGTGTCTGAGGCCAGATTTGAGCCCAGGTCTTCCTGACTCC
Source organism: Phascolarctos cinereus (assembly GCF_003287225.1). Taxonomy (NCBI): domain Eukaryota; kingdom Metazoa; phylum Chordata; class Mammalia; order Diprotodontia; family Phascolarctidae; genus Phascolarctos; species Phascolarctos cinereus. The sequence goes on from NW_027555514.1 coordinate 68,147,390, forward strand.
AGGTCTAGTACTCTATCTACTGTGCCACCAGCTGTCCCTAATAATACTCACATATCTAGGTCTATAGCTTATCATGGTTCATGCATGGATGTTGTCAGAATACCCAAAAGATTTACATACAACTCACTCTATAGTCCAAAGACATTGGTTTTAAACATTCCATTAGGAAATATAAACATTTTTCTAAAGGCTAAAGAGCATGTAACACCTGCCCTCAGACATGGGAGTTGGTAGAAAAATTGCACATAATTAGTTATGACTAGGTGTCACAGTTCCTGTATGATATGTGTGCAGAGCTATAACTAGCAATTCTGGTATCTGGGGTAAGAAGCATGAAACATACCCTCATACTAACTTTGTAATCTGTGATGTGAAAATAATTATAAGAAGCAACTAAAATACAATCATGGGGGTACTAGCACACGAGTCAGAATAGACCTTGAGATGCAACTCTAGGTAGGAAGAAATCCTGACACGGCCCTTTGGGGAAAAAATCCTCATTATCCAGCACTGAGATGGAGAAGGGGAGACAGGAACCCCATCTCACTGAAAGGGCAGTGCTAGGCTGAGCCAACAAAGAGCTCACCTGTTTTAACTAATTATTTTTGTCAACATTGCTAAGCTTAGTCATTTCTACACTACTAAAGCAGTACAAACGTTGTCGATATAAATTTAACAAACTCATATTTTTTTTAAGGTAAATATTTTAAATTTTGGTAAACCCTCTGCTATAATTTCAGTACCCTGGGACAAAGTCCTGATCGCACTGTCAGAGTTAGGGTTCTTCATTTGTGGTCAACAATTGTGTCCGAGATTAGGTCCAAAAGAAGGTGGAGACACGGACTCTAGCCTTTGAGCACCTTATAATCTATTTTTCTCATCTGTATAACAAGGATTAATAATACTTGCAATCTCTACCTCACAGGACTGATGTGAGGAAAGTACTTTGTAAACCCACATAAATGTGACCTATCACTATAGCTTAGGGAGAAAAGACACACACATGAAAAAGCTACCCAACAATACAATACAGTATGTAGTCTATTTCAGAATTGTTTGGGACAGATGCTCTAAATGCATGTGTGTGATTAACTAATCAGAAGGTAGAAAGACAGGATGCATCCCACCTTTATTGATGGGCTTGTCACCAACACAACCACATCGAAGTTTCCCCTACCCTGGGTCCCTCCCTTCTGAACCTCATAACTGCTAGGTGCCACTGGAAGAATTCCACCCTCGTCCCCTGGATCATCCCTGGCTTCGCCAGGCACCCCTTAGAGGGCAAGTTCTGCACTTGCTGCCAGCGCTCAGTCTATTAGAGCCCCACCTCCACCATTTTTATTATAGATAGGTCAGAGGGAGTCCCACAGGATGAGTAGACACATTTGGACTGTCATTTGGATCATAGCTATCATTACATAGTGCCTGGGACATGGTAAGTCTTTCATGAATGTTTGTTGATTGATACCAAAAAGTGAATACAAACCATAGCTCTTTACAGAGCTACTAGTCCAACAATGCAATATGATAACGAAAACCTGATTTGGGAATTTGGTAAGTTAAGATATTTATTTCCAAAACCACAAATGGTTCTGGTGGGGCACAGCATCATATTGGTCTATATCTCTTTGTGATTTCCTGTTTCTCTTCATGTGATATTATCTCTGATTAGGCTCATCAGATTAGCAAGTTTGGGAGTCTCCTTGTTTTAAATTTGTTTTTGTCCTCAGAATTATTCCTTTGTTAATTATGCATATGAGACAGAGGGCACGAGCACACTTTTGAATATGACTCGTCAACTCTCAAGCCTCAAGGAAATCCGTTCAACAAATATTTATGTTCAGGAATCAGTGCTGGGCCATGAGGGGAACGTAAAGAAGCAGGGATAAGGTTCCTACCTTCCAGGAACTTAGAGCTTAATGGGGGAGGCAAGGCAGCTACATAAACAACTACAATACAAGGCAATAAATGCTAGAAGTGCAATACAGATGATGTCTCAAGATATCCCCACCCCCACTCCCCAGGCTCTTCTACCTCTAATTTATACCACCCCCATCTGCCCATCACCCACTCCCCTGCTCCAAAACCTTTAATGGCTCCCTATTGCCTCCTGAATAAAATCTAAACTCTGGAGCCTAACAATCAGGGTCATTTATAATCTGATGCAACAGCATGGGATGGGGAGTAATGTGAGAGAAGAGGTAGGTACCTACTATCTTACACTACCCTCCATAACACTCTTTATACTCCAGAGGAGCAAGATGGCCAACGATCCCCTGTGCCTTTGGTTCCACTGTTTCCTATACCTGCCCATATTTCCATCTCATGGATATCTACCAACATTCTACCCATCTTTCAAGGCCGCCTCCTTCACAAGGCCTTTCTTCATTCCTCCTCCTCCTCTTCTCCTTTGCTGGACTTGATCTTTTGTTCCTGTACATGAGAGAATCCACACTGGAGAGAAACCTTATGAATGTAATCACTGTGGAAAGGCTTTCAGATGCCTCTCCATAGCCCTTTCATATGCATATTGTCTCCCCCATAGTTCCTTAATGACTGGGCCTATATATCCAACTTATCATATTAACCCTATGCCTCATACAATGCCTTCCACAGAGCAGGCACTAAAGTGGTTGTTGATTGACTGAGTGGAACTGGATTTCAGAGAATGACTCATCAAAGTGGGAATTGAGCTATCGCCTAAGAAGGAATTTTAAGATATCCCTCAGAAGCCCATTCTAATATTTAAACTGGAAGAACCAGGCAATTACATCAATTGATGCAATAATTTAAAAATATTTTTTCATGATTTTACCATAATTTACTGCAACTTCTCCTATCTGTATAAATGCACCTTAAATACAAGTAATTACAAGCAGATATTAAAACTTGTTAACATTTCCATCCAACTAGCCTGGTCCATCTAAATTCATTTCATCAATTGATGCAGGTTGATCCTTCAAAGTATTCTTAAATTCCAGTCCTTCTAACGATCTTCTGTAATGCTCTGATGACCCTGTGATCTTACTGCTGTGAGTATTCTCCCAATGATGCAGATTACATCCCATCCACATGTAACTGTTCTGTGAAACCTATCTCCCTCCTCCAGGAAGGAGGGTCTCCCTGTCATTCTGGGGGCCTTTTTGCTCATTCTTTTGACGTGATGTGGATACCGTAGCAACATAGAAGGTCCATTGGTTATCCCTTACTCTTGCTACATGGCCAGTCCATCTTTTTGTTTCTAGTCATGCGTTTCTCTGATAGCGTCTTTATATGGTTTTCTATACATTTTCTTGCTTGTCATGTCTTGCAGCCTGCTCATATCCATCATACACCTCTCCATTACCCCTTGATTTAAGCTTAATATCAATTCCTCAGAGACTGTAACATTCCATGACTCACAGCCACATGTTACCAGGAGAACACTGGTGTTTAGAAGATGTGACTTTGTTTCAGGGAGAAGCTCGGGGTCATAAAAAAAAATTATTCAATGTTTCTGAAGTCATCCTGCTCACTCTCCTCCACTTCTTCAATTATGGACCCAGTTTGTTGTCCATTTGCAGGGTCTGATTTTGGATAGATACGTATACATTCATACATGCATGCACACTAATCAAGCTCTGTGCGCTGTCCATCTGCTTCAGGGGCTCAACTTTTTACTGTGTTATGGACCCTTTGGTAGTCTGGTGAAGACTACAGACCCTTTTTCAGAATAATATTTTTAAATAATTGAAGGAAGTGTTAAATTTCAGTTAGAGGTCAGTGACTATAAAGATGCCTTTTATTCCTATTCAAGTTAACTCAACTAACATCTATCCGCAGACCCTTTAGGATTCATGGATTCCAGGGTAAAAATCCCTGACCTCACTACATATCATACTCTGAACAATAATCATTCTTCATCTGCTTGGTTTTTCCTCTATAGATAGCCTGGATCCTTGAGCAATAATGATTCTTGTTTAGGGGGTTCTGGAGCATTTGGGACCATGAAGAAATCAACACAATGTCGTTGGCAACCAGAAGCATCTGAAAGAAGTTTATTATCTTAAGGGAATTATCTATTTATTATCTATTATCTTTAGGGAATCCTTCAACTTGGACTCTAGGCCAAGCATCCCCATGATAGTGACCGACACCCTTGGCATACATCTCTCTTTTTATTGTCTCATTTGATATCAGTAATCTTTGGCCACTGCACAAAGTTATCTCAGCTTTTTCAAGTAGTTCTATATGAATTTAATATATGCATGGGAGCCACTTCTTTTATTTTTATCTGAAATCACTCATGCTGCATCTTAAGCCCATTACTGCTTATTTGGCCCTTGGTGGAAATAGAGAACAGCTGGTCACCATTCTCTGCATACTGATCCCTCATAAATCTAAATATGGTCATTAAATCACTAGCTCTCTTGTCACTGGCCAAACCCTCCACCCACTCAGAAATCTTGGGGAGGCAAGGAACTTGAGTATGGCCATTTTGAATGAGGTTAAGTATTATAGCGTCAATCCTATGTGCCCAGCCACACCTGCTGACAGTCAGTTAAGAATTAGGGTATCCATAAAATGGCTACACAGCACTGTCCTCAGGCTGACACCTTTCTAACTCCATTAAAAGGTCATCAAATTCCTACCTGAAAATACTTGGGGCGTAAATTTGATATAATAGCAAAAGAGAAACAGGCTGTTTTGGGAATGATTCATTTGTCACAGAATGCTAAAAGTAGACAGAGAGACATACACACATCTTTGCTCTGTGTCTACTTTGGAGGTGCCTTGAGGTTGGAATTGCTATTGGAAATTGCCTCCCACTTGGCCTTCAAAGGTCAAGATAGTGGCTTTTGTTTGCGTTGTGACATTTATACTTAAGATCCTATGAACATTATTTTAAGTGAATTACTCTACTTTGTAATTAGACATGGGATGAAAATTCTGTTCACATTCCATTACTGCCATCCTTTCATGCCATCTTGGAGGTTTTCGTGTTCTCCTTGCCAACATAAACACAATCTGGTTTGGTCTATTTTTACCCTAACTACCCAGGGCTTGCCTGCTCCCTCACAGCCATAGCTGGGAGCTCATCCCTTATGGGGACACAGCCCAACGAACAAATAATTGCTTGGAGAGAATAAGATGGAGGGAAGGATTCCCTGCTCATTCTTCAAAGGTTTTCATAGTCTACAGCCTTGAGCCCCAGAATTTCTTAAATGCTCGCATGAGGTTTTTAATAATTATGGAGGGAAATAAAAATAAATCAACCTGAGTGAAAGCAGAAGCAAGCATCCCCTCCTCCCCTTCCATTGCCAATTACACACGCCCAAACCAAGCAGTAAAGCTGTCACATGCTTTCTTCTGGACCCAACATACATAGCCCCAGAACCACACTGAGTGTTTCGTATACAGATTTGGTTTAGTTGGCAAAGTGAACAATTTTCCTTAGCTCAGTGGAATCCAGTGTCTCCCATGCCTGTTCCTTATTAAACAAACCTCCTCATGTATTAAGATCTCAACATTAAAATATATGACCCCCAAAGGATGATTTTCAAATTACCTCGCCAGGATTCTCCACAACTACTGGTTCCCAATGAGCCAACCTGATCCTACTTAGAGCCTCTCCCATCTTGTTAATATTGCCCAGGCCTGTGAATGATGGGTCACAACCCTGAACTCTTGGCTAGAAGCTCAATCCCCCAGATTGGTTTTTAATGATCATTGCTTGTATTCCAGGGAAACTATGGAAAGCAGACAAATTAAATAGCCTCTGAAAAAAAGGATTCTTAGCTTTTTTTTATGTCATGAGTCCCTTCAGAAATAGTCTGGCGAAGCATAGGGACTCAGAATAAAGTTTTTAGAAGATGAAAATACAAATACATAGCAAATCAAAGGATATAATTATATTGAAATAGAGTTATTACAATATTTTTTTAAGTTCATGGAACTCAAGTTAAGAATTTTTGCTCTAAAGGCTTATAAAGGAAACTAATTATATTGAAATAGTTTTATACAATGGGTAGGAAACCTGTGGCCCTCTAGGTCCTCAAATGCAGCTCTTTGACTGAATCCAAACTTCACAGAACAAAGCCCCTTAATAAAAGGATTTGTTCTATAAAACTTGGACTCAGTCAAAAGGCCTCACCCAAGGACCTAGAAGGCCATATGTGGTCTCAAGGCTGATGATTCCACACCCCTAGTTTTATACATACACACACATCACTCTTATATAGCTGTATCAATCTTTTTAAAAAGTTGTAAACCTCAGGTTAAGCTTCTCTAGACTAGATGGTCCATTTTAAGGGATTATTATAACTAGCCCTACCAGTGTGTAGATTTCTTTTTTTTTTTTTTAGCACAATACTCCACTATTTTTCAAAATCACTGAATTACTCCTCTAAGGGAATCCTTTCCCCCCGTGTGGATGTATCATTCACACAGCAGGAGAAAATAAACCAGATACTAATTTTTCAATGAGTACTAATACAATTCCACTCAACATTTATTAAATGCCTACTTGACAGTAGTGTGGTGTAGTGGAGAGCAGACCTTGAAGTCAGAGACAGCTGAGTTCAAATCCTGCCTCTGACATACAAGTGACTTAACCCCTCAGAGCTCTAGGCAATTTTCTAAGACTCTTAGCTGCAGAAAAGGAGAGGGAATTCCCTACATCAGTGAAATCACAGGTACAGTTCCCCAAACTTGCTGGCAATGCCCAGATCCTGAATGAGAGAGGATCAAGAGATTTAAGGCTGGACAGGACCTTGTAGATCATGGATCCAATCTCTCATTTGACAGATGAGGACACTGAGGCCCAGAGAAATAATGTGAGAGCTGGAGTCTGAACACAGGGTCTCTGCCTACATTTTTACATTGCTTCTCTTTAATGGGGAGGTGAAGCAGGGAGCTAGGTTTCATAGGCTGTAACTGGGAAAGAGAATCTGTCCTATGGTAGTGAGGTGAATAATCCAGTGGCCAAAGTGAGTCAAGAAACTTGGGATCAGCCTCAGTTTCCTAATCCGTGAAACTGCCAAAGGACAGCTCAGGTCTAGGTCAGAATGGAGAAATTACAAAATCTCAGAGTAGAAAGAGACTGGAGTCATCTACACCAAGCCACAGCCCAAGAAGTGACTTCGAGTCTTTCTGACTCCAGACCAAGCACTCCACCATGCCACCTATTCCTGCCTCAAATATTGATTTTTTTAAAATAATATTTTATTTTTCCCCAACTACATATAAAAACAATTTTTAACATTTGTTTCTGCTTCAAATATTTAAAGACATCTTGGCCCTACTCCGCAGGGGCCAAACCAGCAAACTCAGATGCCATTAGTGTGGGACAAAGGGGGTAGCCTTGGAATTCCTGAAAGAAGACTGGTATTTTGCAGTGGATAGAGCACCAGCCCTGAAGTCAGGAGGACCTGAGTTCAAATCCAGCCTCAGACCACTTACTAGCTGTGTGACCCTGGGCAACTCACTTAACCCCAATTGCCTGAGAGAGAGAGAGAGACCAGCATTTTGCCCAAAATGTATAGAATATATAGTCCTGTTACCTTGACAGGTGATTTAACATTGTGAAGATAGAAGTAATGTTTTGCATGGGCATTTATCATTTTTTAAACATTTCAATTTTAACAAGAATTCCATTCAACACACTTTTCAGTGCTTGATACATTTAAGGCACTCTGCTAAGTCCAAGGGAGACAAAAAAATGGCAAAGTCCAAATTTTCAAGGGATTCACAATGTAATGGGTGGGGGAGGGAAAAGGAGGAATATGACATGTATACTACCAGTCAATAAACACATATTAAGTGCCTACTATGTGTCAGGCACTTTGCCAAATGCTGGAGATACAAAGAAAGGAAGAGACAGTTTCTTCCCTTAAGGGGCTGACAATCAAGGGAGATAAGATGTAGGCTATTACATACAAACAAACTTTGTACAGAGTGAATTGGAAATTATCGGCAGAGGGAAGGCACAAAAAGTCTTGATGCAAGATAGACCTTTGCTTTTGATTCTACCTTTGGAGAACAATATTCATAGAATGTAGGGGAGCCAAGGCTACAGTATGAGCCCTCTAACCAGTGGTGGCCCCTCAATAGTTAACACCTGGCTCTGAAAAAAAAGTACAACACACTTTTAAATTTAATCTGCATTATTAACATTTTCTCCCTTACTTGGAGTCTAAACAATCAAGAAAGCAATAAACAAAGATCTGGTTGTAGCTTTTGCCGATTTGCAAGGTGTAAGTGCTCATAATGAAAATTAAACAATTGCCTTTCTCAACATGGCTCCAGCTCATCTCTCCTTCGAACATACCCTGTGTTCATTAATTCCTCCCCATTTACCCTAGGATTAAAAACAAGAAGGAAGCCGTTTGGCAAATGACCCCACAGGGTCAAGTGGGAAACCAGGAAAGCAAAACATTGGGGAAATCTAAGCAATGTGTGTAAATCAGGCAGCTTGATATGGAGGTAGAGGTGGGGGTGGGGAATAATCAAAAATATGCACACAGGTGTTTTATTTATTACAAAAATATGTGCTAAATCTTTGTTGCAAATTTAGAAGGGCAGCATGTAGGATACAATCATGATAATAGCCACGAGAGAGGTTTAATCATCAGCTCACAGCATCTCATAATTGAAGGGATTCAGAGGTCATTTAGTCCTGTGGAGTCAAAATGAAAGAGAATCAGGGTCACTAAACCAAACATAAGGATCCCTTGGGCTGCATATTGACTTAGAAGACCATATGTTAACATTATCTATGTTCTATCCATAATTTTATTTAGTTTCTTAACTATATACCCAATTTATTTTAATAACAGGGCCACATGTTTGATACCTCAGATCTAGTGCAAGGCAAGCTGGAACAGTTATCTTCCCTACAATGTTCCCAGCAAGTGGTCATCAAACCTTTGAAAACCTCCAGGGATGAAAACTCTCTACTTTTCGAGGTCACCCAATCCACTTGTGGATAAGTCTAATTGCTGGCAAGGTTGTAATATTCAAAGCATCTTGGGCAGGCAAGAACCATAGAGATTTTCTAGTCTTGCCCTCTGATGAAGACACTGAAGCCTTGAACAAGCCTTGTCCATGGTCACATAGCCAATAAGGAGGATTGGTTTTAAACCAAACCCATCCAGTTCCATTGCTTTTTCCAGTATGCTATGCTGCTTTTTCTTTATTGATGATTTTCTCTAGTCTTTTCTCCTTATGTCATACCCCCCAAATTATACAACATTCATGGTCTTGGCTTCATGTGAGCCTCACAATCCACCTGAGATAGTCAGGCCAAATAATCTTGTCCCCACTGAGCAGATGAAGAAACAAAAGCCTTCTGGGAGATTTGAATGACCTGTACAAGTTCACATAGCTAGTAAGTGGCAAAGACCTTGTCTCCAGGCTGTGAATCTAAATCTCTTTGTACCTTGGCTATCTGCCAGATGGAGGATGGGCCAGAAGGAGAGACTGGAAAATCCAGAGGGAGGAGCTCTTCTTGAAACTCTCCAGTCTGGGTGCCTAAAAATACCCAGCTGCTTTTAAGATCTTCTTAATTAGACTGTTAAAGTCATACTCATGTGTCAAAAAAGGGTGCCAATTGAGAACTGTACCTCAATAATTAGAATTAAGGAAAATTTCACATTTGCACATAGAAGCATGTGCCCAAAAAGGAGAGGAGATTGATTTATGGGGAGATAGAGATCTGGGTTTATACGGTTGACAGAGTGGAGCCTCAGAGCACTCCTGAAATAATGACTGACACGTGTACAGTTCCTTAAAATAAATAAAATACTTTACAGACATCTCATTTGTACCTGACGACAATAATCAGTCAACAGCCATTCATTAAGCTTACTATTTATCAGGCTTAGAGCTAAACTATGGGAATACAGAGACAAAAGTTAAACAGGGCCTGCCCTCAAAGAGCTTACATTCTGACAGGGGAGACATCATTGATGTTATTAGGTATGTAAGACACATACAGAGTAGCTGTAAAGTAACTCTATTGGCTAATAGAACTCTAAGGCAGTTCTAGTAGCTGAAGCCCCACGTTTGAGCTAAGGTTCCAAGAGGCCAACTTGAAAGGGAGAAAGCATTCAAAGTATGAGGGACAGCCAGTAAGAGATGAGAGATGGAATTTTGTGTGTGAGGAATGGTGATCCAGCCAGTCTGGCTGGATTATAGGGTGTGCGGAGGGGAGTAAAGTATAAGAAGACTGGAAGGTAGGGGCAGCTAGGTGGGCAGTGGATAGAGCTCCAGCCTTGGAGGCAGGAGGACTGGAGTTCAAATCCGGCCTCAGACACATAACAATAACACTAGCTCTGTGACCCTGGGCAAGTCACAATTGCCCCCAATTGCCAAAAAAAAAAAACCAAACCAGAAAACCTGGAAGATAAAGAGAAACGGGATTATCAAGAGCTTTAAATGCCGAACAGCACCATTCCTGTTTGTTCCCCAAGGTGATAGGGAGCCACTGGAGTTTATTGAGTGGTAGGGGTAAGGTGATCAGACTTATGCCTTGGAAAAATCACTGTCACAGTTTATCCTTCTTTACGGATGAGAAAAAAGACAATGGGCTAGGATCATATAGTAATGTAGTTAATAAGTGTCAGAATTGGGATTTGAACCCTGATTTACCATCCCCAAGTTCAGTACCCTGCCCACTACATCATGATACTTCACAAGGAAGGCCTACAAGGATTTCCAGGTCATTAGTTTCTTTACAAAGTCATTAAGTGTCCTTAAATTCCCATAGAGTTGTAAGGGACTTTAGAATTATTTTGTTCAATCCCATCATTTTCTAGGTGAGGAAATTGAGGGCCCCCAAAATAAATGACCTGTCCCAAGATGAACCCTTAAATACCAAGAGAAGATTGGTTTGGGGACCTGAGCAGGCATTGCAGAGCAGGATGGAGCCTCACAGGACAACACAATTTATGGAATCTTGCCCCAGAGAGAAAGTGGATGGTGGGTGACCCCAATAAAGCCTATCTGGAGTCTACTAGTAGTCAGTCTGGTCCACTTTTCCTGTCCTCACTGTCTAGCTCATTAGCAGTTCATGAATAATCACGCACACAGGAGCACCTGAGAAGCAGGTAGGATTACCAAACAGTGGGTGGAAATGTGTCAGATGCATCATTTTTTCATTAGGTAATGGCTCCACTTTTTAAGAAAGTGAGATTTTTCTGGTCTCATTTTTCAACAAGAACGAGGAAGGGATAAAATTCTGCATTTCCACTTGGAAATGAAAACTGTCTGTGTCCTTTTGTGTTTTCTTCTAGCCTTCTAACCTATTGCCATTTTCTCTGGCTGTCTCCCATGCCTGTGACACACTCACTCTTTATGTCAACCTTCAGGCTTCCTTCAAGCCCCAACTAAAATTCTCTCTTCTATAGGAAGACTGTCCCATCCCTTCTCAATTCTAAGACCTTCCCTCTCTTACTTATTTCCTATTTAATCTGTGTGTGGCTTGTCTCCTCCATTAAACTGTAAGCTCCTTGAGGGTAGGCACTGTCTTTTGCCTCTTTTTGTATTCCCAGAGCTTAGCACAGTGCCTGGCACATAGTAGGTACTTAATAAATATAGTAGGTGTTTAAATAAAATAATTTATTCACTAACTGAATAACGTCATGAAAAGAACAACTGGAATCAGAGAGTTTGAATTAGACCCTGCTATTCCTGTGATCTTGGAACAAATCATTTTCCTCTCTCAGCCTCTATTTACTGATCTGTAAAATGGAGTTGGAACAGAATATCTCTAGGGTCCCCTCTATTCTAGGTCTCATGTGTGAACGATTTGAGACAGAATCCAGATTTCCTCCATGTTTCATCCACTCATCCCAAGTAGTATTCCATTTTCTACCCATGAGGAAGACAAATTGGGGAAGGGGCTTGGTCTTCCTGGGAGGTTTTAAAATGTTCTTTGAAAGCTTCATGGAGTCTTAAAGGGAACATAAAAGTCATTTAGTTCAGCTCTCTGATTTTACAGATCAGGAAACAGGCCCAGAAAAATGTGATATATTTTTGTTTTCATTTTTGTTTTTTAAGATGCAGTTTGGCTAGGAGTACTAGCCCCTGGAGGCTGCCTAATTTTCTGCTGGAAGTTCTTCACCAAGCCTTCTCGTTGCCTGTTATTCTAGGACAAGATCTGAAGAGAGAAAGCATCCTAAGCATGGGGGTCAGTCAGTGCAAAGGGCATTGTGTACTGGATACTCCCATTAGCCATTGCTCAAGGTAGCAGAAGCTTATAAGTGTAAAGGCAGAATAATGAGGGATTAGGGGAAAGAGGGAAGTGGGCAGGGCAGGATAGCTTTATACCTGTGAAACAACAACATAGTATTTCTGGCCCGAAATGTTGTATCTGGCAGATACTCACATTACACATGAGAATGAAGTAACGTCCGTGGTTTGGGATTATTAGTCTCTGTTTATTACTGGAATTCACACCTAATTTTGATTAAGAAATATGTATTTTTTTAAATTTACATCTCATCTTTCCCCAAGTCTCCTTCATTAATGTGTTTTGGGGGAAATGATGAGTTGCTAGTCCTACCACTGGTGCCAGTTATTTGCCCTGGCACTTTTCCTCACGCCAGCCAGACACCTGCACCTTTAATAAAACCAGGCAGGTCCAAGAAACGTTGACATCTGCTCCCAAAGTTTGGGGTCTAAGTGCTTTCTCAGAATGGCAAATTAACTGATTCTACCTGGAAAGACACTAGGAAAATGCTTGACATTTCTGTAGCAGGGCTTGGGTTCATTTAGGAAAAAATTATCCAGTGAAAATAAGGACTTGGCCACATGGCCAATTCTTACACACATGCCCTGAGCGAGAGTCAGCTTTCCTCCACCACTCCCTCCCTGGTCCTCTCCCTCCCGGCCTCTCTTTCTTTGTTGCCTTAGCAATCAGTTGTCATGTTTCTACAATAGAGAATCACAGTGGTGGCTATCAACTGGAGGCCTGACAGCAGTTTTCACACGCAAAGGAACCTTATTTTCAAACCCACATCAGTCCGCTCTATTTTCTCCTTGTAACTGAATTGCAAAAGAACTACTTAAAACTTTTAATTGTTTAACTTGAAGTAATTATAATTGGTGTGACAGCATAATGAATTTGGCCAAGCGATATAAAAGATGTGTTTTATTTTTTTTTTCCTTTTAAAACCCCAAATATAAAGCATTTAGCAAGAGAAAAAGACTTCTGGGGGAAAAAAGAGTTTTTAATTTTACAAGAAATTTTAGCAGCTCCTTTCTGCATGCAGCCATCTCTCCGTAGTAAAGTGCAGTTGCCTTCATTTCAACACAATTAAAAAGAAATAAGAACAATTCTTCAGGATGAAAACATGAGACATCTATCTGAAGCAGCAGCTGAAGGCTTAGAGCCTAGATATTTTTTAAGCTACCAGTAAAAGCAAACCCCAGGGCCATCACTAGGACTTTTTGTCTGCACTTGACTATCTATTGGAGAATATTTGCAGAGCCTACAAAGTCCCTTATTGTCTAACCTGTTCCCTCCAGTCATGTTGCTCCAGTCATATTCCTTCCGCTTGTTTTTTAGCCCCCTAAGTGTAAAGTTATCAAGCTGTTGATAGGCTCTCAGAGGTGGCTTCATGGGGAGTAGTAATGTGGGAGCTTCAGCATCTCCATTATTAGACAGAGATCCTGCCTTCCAAAAGAAGCACCCCTTAGAGATGGACCATGTAGTCCAGGGGCGCTTAACCTGGAGTTCATGAACTTTTTTTTTTTTAAATTTAGATAGGCAGGTAGATAGATGGATAGCTAGATATAGATAACTATTTCAATATAATTGGTTTCCTTTGTAATCCTACATATTTTACTTTGTACATTTAATAACAATATTCTGAGAAGTAGGCTTCAGCAGACTGTCCCAGACCGAATTTAACCTTCTAACATATAAGGACACCAGCCCAGACAAATGAAGGGATCTCTCAAGATTACTTAAGTAGTTAGTGGCTCAATCAGAACTAGAATCTGAATCCGGGTCTCCCAACTCCAGCGCTCTTTCCACTTCACTATTTCATCTCTTTTATGTGCTTTAAGATCCCCAGAGGAAGGTAAGGAATTTATGCAAAGAACACAGAAGCTCCGAATCTGATTACGGCTGCTATTGTTTATTTTTTCCCTTGCAATGCTGTTGATTTGTTAATCCCTAGGAGTCCAGACTTTGGTTTTCTCCGACTGAAGTGCTGACGGATTATTTGTGGACCCCACGGGTTAACCTGAAGTGTTTTCATTTGCATTTAAATCTGGGTTGTAAACCCTAAGGATGGAGCCAAGCTAATTATTTAGATCCGCATATGAGGTGTGTATGAATGTTTGAATGCAGGGTCTGAAACTGTTCCACAGTGAGGGTAAGGAAACAGAGATGAGGTCTGTGCCTTTGTGGGGTTGGGGGGTGCCAGGGGCAGGCAAGAGAGGATCCACAAGAGTTGGTATTTTGCTTCTAATTGCCTAATTTAAATGAGAGAGGTTGATTGCCCAAATGAAACAAATTAGCAGGATTCCAGTAAGCTTTTCTCTGGAAAATGTATTCAGCATCCATTTTGCTCCCACACTGAGCAAAGACAGCATGCTTGACCCTGTAGGGGGCACAATGAGGCACAAGACAAGGTCCTTTCCCTTAGAGCTTAGTCTGGGCAAGAAGTCAGACATGCATAAGTAATCCCAAAGTGCCACAGATGATGGTGTATATGGATATATTGTCATTTGATAATTAAAACAATACTTAAGTAGGTAAACATTATCACCTTTTTTGCAGGTGAGTAAACTGAGGCACAAAGAGTTGGAGCAACTCATCTAAGATCAGCTAGAAAGTGACAGAACTATTTCAGGTCTTCTGACTGCCCATCGAATTCTAAATATTAAACCAAACCCCACCTGCAGCACACTGCAATTAGTATAGAAGCAGGGGCTGACGGGTAGAGGTGAAGTGGAAGGTGAGAGGAGGCATCACGGAAGAATCGGGCAAGTGTGGGTATGATCTGCTGGGAATGGGGCAGAGGACAGCATTCTAGATAGAGAGCTCATAGGCAGAAAAGCATGCTGGGTGGTGAGCATGGAGGTTCCAATGAGCTTTGGAGGAGCAAAGCTCAAATAGGACTTAAGATTTATAGCTGTGAGGTGATTTGGCCTCAGAGGCTCACCTGGAACCCCAGAATCTGAGAGTAGGAAGAGATTTCAAAGGTCGTCTGGTCTACTGCATACCTGAGCAGAAATCATTTACATATTTATATATATGTGTGTGTGTATGTATATATATGTATATATGTATATGTATGTGTGTATATGTATATGTGTGTATATACATATATATACATGTATATATACGTATATATATGTATGTGTGTGTGTGTGTATATATATACATATATATGTGTGTATATATATATGTATGTGTATATATATATATATATGTATGTATGTATGTATGTATACATATATATATATATATGTATGTGTATATATATATATATGTATGTATGTATGTATGTATACAACCAATATTTGCAGAGTAGTTATCCAGAATTTTGGAGCTTGAAATGACCTTCAAGACCATCTGGTCTAACCCTTTATTTTACATATGAGAAAATCCCAGACAGGGCTCGAAGTCACATAGCTGGTTTGCAGCAGAGATAAGAATAGAATTCAGATTTCCTAATTCTTAGAGTGGATCTGTTCTTGTCAAGCCTTTGAAAGAAACAGACACGTAAGGATACATGTTTTGTAAAAGAAAACCCAAAAAGTGTTGTTTTTCTCAGATTTTTTCCCCCCAATTCAGTGGCTGAGTATGTTAAGGGCTTTAATATGCTGAAAGTTCTGGAAAGCTTTGGCACTTTAAAGAGTATGGCAGAGCCCATTTTTCTTCTGAGGAAGAGCTTGAATGTTGGCTAATGACCCCAACTGAAACCAGAAGCTTGAAGTAGATGGAAGCTCTTCAAACTTATTTGTAGTGAAACTCTTCGTGGCAGCAACTAGTAAAAGCTATCAGGCCAGCAGAGCAATGCTGAGCAGCAGCCACTGCATCCAATTAGGGTTAAATTACAAATCCTTTGTGGGTCTACTTTAATTGCAGGTTTCCAAGCCTGTGTTTTTCTACTGTGGTCAGGAAAGAATGTTATCCCATGAATCCAATTAGGCACTGAGCAAACAGAATGAAGGCTAAGTTCCCCTCTTGCCCTCTCCAAGGGGTCTACCATGATCCAAGATAGAGCTGTGCGTTAGGCACTAGGAAAGGGTGCATAGAGGAATACATCCCCAATACTTAGTATGGTGCCCTATATCCTCGATCGACTCTTTATGATAATTCTGATGGCTCATAGAAATCCTCTCACGTTCTAGGACTGCCTAGGAAGTGGAGAAATCTGATTCTGGGCATAGGGAAAAAGGAGGGGTCCTGTGATGAAGGAGATTCTCAAGGAAAAAGGCCCATTCCGGTCATTCAGTGACCCCATTTGCACAGTAAGCACCCACTAGAAAGAGACCTAGAGTACATGTTAATGTGGATAAGAGAGGCTGTCTTCCTGGAGAGGTATGTGTGTTTCCTCAATGGGGCTATGAGTCTATTGCAAGCAGGGATTAGCTCTAGGTAAGATTTAAAATAGGTGAAAATAAACTCAGATGCCCTCAGGCCTCTGCTTTCCATACCCTTCCTTCTCTGCATTCTCTCTTTTTTCTTTTTTTTAAATGGTATTTTATTTTTTCCAATTACATGTAAAGACAACTTTTAACATTCATTTTTTTAAAATTTTGAGTTCCAAATTTTCTCCCTCCCTTCCAGTTCCCTTTCCCTGCTCTCTAAAACAGTAAGCAATTTTATGTAGTTTATATATGCTCAATCACGTAAAACATATTGTTGTGAGAGAAGAAGCAAACCAGAAGGCGAAAACCACACACACAAAATAAAGAAAGTGAAAATAGTATGCTTCCATCTGCATCAGTTCTTTCTCTGGATGTGGAGAGCATTTTCTGTCATGAGTCCTTTGGAATTGCCTTGGATGGTTGTATTGCTGAGAAGAGCTAAGTTTATCATAGTTGATCATCAAACAATGTTGCTGTTACTGTGTACAATGTTCTCCTGGTTCTGCTCACTTCACTTTGTATCAGTTCATATGAATCTTTCCAGGTTTTTCTGAAATCGACCTCCTCATCATTTCTGATAGCACAATAGTATTCCATTACATTCATATACCACAACTTGCTCAGCCATTCCCCAATTGATGGGCATCCCCTCAATTTCCAATTCTTTGCCGCCACAGAAAGAGCTGCTATGAATATTTTTGTACGTGTGGGTCCTTTCCTCTTTTTTATGATCTCTTTGGCACATTCTCCTTTCTTCTTCCTCAGTCCTCTTCCCCACTCTTCAGTGGCTCAGTGCCCTCTACCTTCTCAAAGCCTTCTCCAAGGAAAAAAAATCTGCTCTCAGTCATTTACGCCTTGATAGGAATTTAACTCAATGCAGGATTTGCAGTTCAGATATTAACGATATTTGTGGAAAGCCTTCCTCTCCTGATAGAGGAATTGCAGGTGTCAAGGGTCTTGTAGGGAAAATAATTATGAAGGGAGGAATGTGACCTTTCTGGAGCCCCTGTAGGGCCCCCTGTATTTGCCCCTGCAAATAGGCGACTACCTACTCCGCCTAAGGATGGTCTTGATCAATAAACTTCCCAAGTCATTTATAGCATTGCAGGATTGGAAGGGGTTCCAGGGACCAGCGAGGCCAATCTATCTGAATAACAGCTCATAGTTAGCATTCACATAGTGTTTTAAGTTTGCAAAATGATTTACAAATATCTCATTTGCTCCCCACAGCAGCCCTGTGAGGCAAGTGCTATTTTACAGATGAGGAAACTGAGCCAGATAGAAGTTGAGTGATTTGCCCAGAGTAATCGTCCTAGGGCCTAGGCCTTATCTGAACTCAGTCCTTCAGAACTAGATCTAGCATTCTACCCCCTGGGCACCTAGCTGCCTACACAAAATAACATATGTATGAAAAATAACCTCACCTTTTACATCCTTTACAGCAGCCTGTTTAGTAGTCCTCAGAGCCTGGGCTTGAAAACCTGAGGGAAAGGAAATCCATTACCTTTTTAGGAAAACCCTTTCCTGTTTGGACAGCTGTAATTACAATTATCTCTTCCACATCATGACATTCCCCATCAGGGTTTCATCATATCGTGGGTCAGCATAAGAAATTAAATGGGAATTTGGGGGGAGTTTTGTGGAAAGGCCAGCAGACGACACAAAAAGTTTAGAAACTCAAGACAAGCAGAAAATATATGTACAGTATGGTGTGATATCAAGATATTTTAGCTTTTAATACCATAAATTTACCCAAATTTTACAATAAGATACCCCATAAAAGAAAAAGAAAAAATTCAGACTTCTCTAGTATGAAGGGAGGGCCAAAAATTTTACACAGGTTTTCCAGATCACGACTGTACCGTACCCCTAACTCCCATGATGTGGGATAACTGTATTAGGATGCTTTTACAGATATCAGCACTCAATTTTCTCCTTTTCAGTTTCCTAGATTTGCAGGAACCAAAGCAGAAAAAAAATCAAATCCTTTGTCATCTAAACGACAGCCTTTCAGATCCTTGAAGACAGATGTCATGTCACTGTTAAATCTTTTCTTCCCTAGGCTAAACATCTGCATTTCCTTCAACTAATCCTCTCACCATCCCGGTCACCTACCTATTTCTGGAATCATTGTCAATATCCTTCTGAAAACACAGTACCCAGCACTGAACATGGTTTCCCAGATGTAGCCTACCCAGGGCAGAGCAGCCAGCAGAACTAAGCATCACCTTTATTCTTTTCATGTAGCCTAAGATAACATTAACTTTCTCATGGAGGCAGGTCCATTAAAACTTCCAGATATTTTTTAGGTGAACTGAAACCATGAACAGCTAGCTATGCTTCTCCCACTTTGTAACTGTGAAGATGATTTTTTTTTAAAAATGCAAATATCAGTCTTTTGCAATTATCCCTATTACATTTCATCTTGTTCAGTTTGGCTCATTGATCTTCCCTGGTCATTTTCTGGGGATCCTGACTCTGTCAGCTAAACATTGAAAGCTGATTTGTAGCTTTCTGAGAGCTCTAAGAATAAAGCCCCATCTCCGATTTCTGTTCGGTTAAGTCATACAGAAATAAGAATAGCAGAATTTCTTCTTTAAAAGAATGTTTTTATTTTATTTTTTCTCAACTACATGTCATAACAATTTTAACATTGATTTTTAAAATAATTTTTGAGTTCCTAATTCCCTCCCTCCTTCCCACCACCCCCCCACCTTGAGAAGGCAAATACTCTGATATAGATTTTACATGTGCAGTCATGCAAAAACATATTTCCATATTAACCATGTTGCAAAAGAGAACCACAGACAAAAAAGCAAGAAAAATAAAGTTTTAAAAAGTATGCTACGATCTGCATTTAGACTCCATCAGTTCTTTCTGTGGAGGTGAATACCATTTTTCATCATGAGTTCTCTGGAATTGTCTTATATCATTGTGTTGCTGAGAATAGCTAAGTCATTCATAGCTGATCATTGTACAATATTACAGTTACTGTGTACAATGACCTCCTGGCTCTGCTCCCTTCACTTAGTAGCAGAATTTCAATCATCTCTTACTTCTCTCCCACCCCTGGAAATAAGATTCCTCTGATCACATACTATCCTCTGATTTAAAAGGTCAAGTCCCAAGCTACTGGAGCCCCATGTCCTGATCCCACAACAGCCAGCTCCTGGCACATTGTGGCTAGTTAACAGGCAGGATTGGAGGGACAACTGGAAGAAGAGGTTTACTTACAACTTCTCAGTCTCCAGTGCTGTGCTAGATTTCTGCTCCGATAGTGGTGGCAAAAGCATTGGTTTGGAAGTCCAGAAGACTTGAGTTGAAGTTTTGGCTCTCCTACTAACTTTCTGGCATAGATTAGGACAAGTTTACTTTATCTCTGAGCCTGAGTTTCCTCAAATGTAAAATATGTGGAGTTTGGACTAGATATGAAGTCCCCTTCCAACTCTGACATTCTTTGGTTCTGTCTTTTGAAGAACAGACAATGAATCATGGAGCTAGAGCTAGAAGCAGCCTCAGAAGCAATCTAGTACAACTTTCTCATTTTACATATAAGGAAACTGAGTTTACTGACTTGCCTGAGGTCACGCAGGTAGTAAGAATCAGCTTCTAGGGTAGGATGTAGACTGACTTTCATTTGTGTTTATGAGGCTTAGTGCTGGAGCTTGGAGAAAACCCATACCCTGCATAATAATAATAACTACTGACAACGAGTTCTTTCAATTTACAAGGCACTTTACGTTGATTATCTTACTTAAGCCTCACGGGAACACTGTAAAGTAGGTACTACACATATTATTACCCTCATTTTACTGATAAGAGAACAAGTTGAGAGAGGGTAAGATTTGTCTAGAGGTACAATTAGTTAACTGTCAAAGCAGGATTTGAACCTAGGTATTCCCCACCAGAAAGATAAGCCCTCTAATCAATAATGACTTAGAGCATTTTTCATATGACTATAAATTGTTTTGATTTGGAAAACAGCCTGTTCATATCCTTTGACCATTTATCAATTGGGGAATGACTAGTATTCTTATAGCTTTAACAAAATTATTTATATATTTGAGATGTGAGGCCTTTATCTGAGAATCTGTCTATATCATTCCCCCCCCAATTTTCTGCTTTCCTTCTGACCATGACTACATTTGTTTTATTTGTAAAAAAAAAAAATTAATTTAATTGTGATTGAATACTACTGTGCCATAAGAAATGATGAGCTCAATGACCTTAAAAAATATGGATAGACTTGCAGGAAATAACAAAAAGCAAAATGAGCAGAACCAAGAGAACATTGTATACAGTAACAGCGATATTGGTTCAAGATCAATTTTGAGTGACTGAGTAATTTTGATTATTATAAATAACCAAATTAACTACAAAGGATATATGAAGGAAGATGCTATGTGCGGCCAGAGAAAGAGCTGATAAATACAAGTAAATATAGAATGCTTTTACATCTATATATTAAAAACACACATAAATAAATACACATATTTGTGTCTAATGGTAGCCATCTCTAGAGTAGAGGGAGGAGGAGGGAAGAAAAAAAGAAAAAATTACACGACAACTTTATTGTGTATTTAAAAGAATAGCAAGTCATACATAATAGATTTGCAGTTTCATGTACAATCACCTTTTTTTCCCCTATTATACTGTTATAGAAATGCTTTATTTCTTAAATTCACAATAAATATATTTTAAAAAGAAAGATAAGTCTCAAAGCCCCTGAGGATACTACTGAGTCCTCCTAGCAACAGAAGAACTGGAAACAAGGATTGCTCCTTCAGGAAGGGGGTAAGTTGGGAGGTTGGGGAAGAAGAGATTCCAGGGATTCTCAGGCTGATCTTGGATTAGACTCTTCCCTATTGTTTTGTATTTGCTGGAAACTTGACAGTAAGTGGAACAGATACCCACAGAGAATACATTTAGCAAATTATTTGGAGAGGGCTATTTCTGAAATTAATTGTCAATCACTTTTTGTTGCTATTAAATAGAGTTTATGAATCCCCATGGCTCACCAAAGTCCATGAGTGAGAGGGTGTTTCCTCTGCTACAGTAGGGCCTAGAGCTGAGCAGTGGCCCAGGGTAGAACTTTGGGGTCAGGACCATAGGGACCAGAGATCTCAAGACAGTTAATTATATTCTTTACTCCATGTCAAGGCCTGATTCTAACTGGGCCATTTGGTTTAAGAGACTATTATTCTGAGTCAATTCCACCCCTTTGGTCTCTGCACAAAAATGAAAACATGATTTAGATAACTATTCAAGGTCAAGTTTGACCATTTCCTCTGGCCACCTCAGCCCACATTCTTCTTGCCTTTTCCTGAATAGCATAGGATCGTAGGATTAGGGGCATGTTGGAGCCAGAAACCAATAGCCATGAGAGCTGATTATTAAATGTTCAGTGTGAGCACTTTTCCGCCAGAAACCAACAACAGCTACAAATCAGGGCTTGACTTATTGTTTTGTTGATCATCTAGACTTAAGAAAGTGATAGAAAAAATATGAATAATATAGGTTAAATTTAAGAGTGTGTCATGTGTACTTATTTTTTCTGAAGTTCCCATTATTAAATACTTACCAGTGCACCCCTGACTGGGAATATAGATTTAGATCTAGAAGGGAGGTTCTCTGGTCAATTTTACAGCCAATAATCAAAGACAAAGAAGGTATCAATAATGGATCTACTACTTATCTCCTACATGACCTTGGTGAAGTCATTGCTCCTTTCTGATCTTGGCTGTAAAATGAAGGACAATTCTCCTACACTCCAGTCATACCTACCTCCTTGCTGTTCCCCATACATGACACTCCAGAGCCCGTGTCCTTATCTATAGAACAGGGTCTAGAATATGTGCTGAACAACCCAGATATTACTCACTAGAAAAGGCTGGGGCAGTGGGGAAGAGGAGCTGCTTTCAGGAGAGTTGTGATAACCTATAATGGAAGTACCTTGCAGAGACTGCAGAATAGATATTCTTTAATTGACTGTGGTCTGCTAACCATGTGGTTAGGAAAAGCCTTTCTTATTAGCTGGGTAGCTAAGAACTGGATTTCCTTCCAAAAGCCACTAGCAACCAGAGAATTGGCCACTGTGTCAGGCTGTCCTCTGTTGGTTTGATGTGATACGGTATATGGTGAGAGATGAGACTGGAGCTCTTGAGCCCTCTGCCTTCTGAAGTCATATAATCTTGTAAAAAATGGGCCTTGGGTCTTTGCAGATTTATCATTTGTTCTTTTCTATTTTAGATAAAAGAATTAGAGATTATGAGTTTTTGAGTTCTGAAAGGTCAGGAGGGCAAGTTCTGAGTGTCCTTGCTTCCTGCTATCTGAGTATTGCAGCCAGCTCAGTATCAGTATCCTGAGGAGCAAGATATGCCCTTTCAGATCCAACCTGGTAGTAGCTGAGACAAGGACTTATCCCATAGCCATGGCACATTTGGATGTGAACGTGAACTTGGTGAGACCAGTGCTATGTAGAGACTGCACTAAGGTTGAGCCTCACTGTCCCTAGTGACCAAGGCAGCTTAGGTGAAAGTGTGCTACTGAGGTATTGGGGGGAAATGTTTGTCCTTTTGTTCTTGCTATATCTTTGATATAACTGTCGCTTGTAAAAGCTAACTGATGTGAAGTGGTTAAATGGAACTGAAGTTCTATTCACTGGCACATAACCGCAGGGAAAACACCACTGGTGGGGGTTCAAACTAATAGCATGAACAAGAGATTTCCCAGTCCCTTACAGACCTTAGCATTTTGAGGAGACATGTAGCACGTCTCACTCTGGGAGACTTAATCCAGAGAACATTTACTAGGATGTTCTTCCACCTCACTCTTGCTTCTTCTAACCCCTGGCCTTCCTTCAAAGCACAGCTCAACTGCCATCTCCTATCCAAGGCCTTTCCTCTTTTCTCCAATTGTTAATGCCTTTGTAGCCTACTTTTATTTATCTGTGTACATGTAGCATCACCACAATATCACATAAGCTCCTTGAAGGCAAGGAAATTCCGTTTTTGACTTCACACAGGTCTTGGCACACAGTAAGGGTTTAATAAATATTTGTTGAATTGAATTGAAGGGGCACAAGAGTTGTGGTCTGTGTCAATCAATTAACAAGCATTTATTTAACAAGGGTGTGAATAATAATAGATCCTTTCAGCATTTTTTATATGGTATCAAGATCCCTGGATTCTGGGCTCTACCACTAACTAACTGTGTCACTCCAAAACTATCCCACAGCAAAGTCTACCCTAGAGGATCCTTCTACTTGTAAGGGAGGTCATGCAGAGCTGGGTGCCTGCTAAGACAGTAATGCCAGCACATTCACATTGACTCTTCTCTGCTCAGCAAACAAGCAATACTTACAAAGCAAAACATCAGCTCCTTGGCCCTTCCCCCTCCCCAGAAGCCAGAAGAAACAACCCATGAGAACTATTCCTAGAGTATCTCTGGAGCAAGTTTTATCAATGCCTTTTGGGTTTGCTTGTTTCAACATCATGTTCATTTCCTACTATCCACTCACTCCTCCTTTGTAACAAAGAAAACCCTTTCCATAAACCCAGTGGACACGGCAGCCATGTCAGTCAGTCAACAAGCATTTATTAAGGCTTATTCTGTGCCAGGAATTGTGCTAAGTATTGAGGATACAAAGGAAGTCAAAAACAGTCCCTGGCTTCAAGCAGCTTACATTCTAATTGGGAAGACAACATGAAATAACTAGGTTCATTCAAGTTGTATTTCAGGTAGATGGAAGGTCATTTCAGAAGAAGATGGGGGAGATTAGGAAAGGACTCCAGCAAAAGGTGGGATCTGAGATGAGTTTGAAGGAAGACAGAAAAGCCTAAGAAGAGGTGGGGAGGAAGGAGAACATTTCAAGAGCATCTGAAGTCTCTCATTTCTCAACTAAGAGGACGGAACTCTCTTTTATCATCCATACTCCTGGATCAATGGTGGTCGTTGCAATTTAGCAGGTGTCACCTACCTTTCAGTATTGCATTCATTTTCATTGTCATCACTGTGTATTTTGCTCTCCTGGTTGTGCTCTTTTCCATCTGCATCAGTTCATACCAGTCTTCCTATGCTTCTCTGCCCTCCACACAATCACTGTTTCTTAAGGCTTAGCTTAGGAGCTGGATGCCAACATAGTATGCATGCTGACACCTTACTACATCAGAGGCAAGGGTAAAGGTCTGAGAGACAAAATGAACCCAACACCCCATTGCATCATGCTCTGCTCCATGCAGGCTACCAAGTCCATGGCATTGTCAGTGACACTGGCTTTTGGATCCATTATTTCCCCAAAGGCTGAAGCTTTCAAGACAGTCCCCTGACAGAATGCTTGCTAAAATTTACCTAGGCTGTTATGACCTCAGGCTCCATTTCTTTAACTCTCCTCTTGGCCTCTGATCAGTTTGCCTGATGATGGGAGCATAATGCTAATTGACCAGTTATTTTGCCCTCCATGTTTTCTCTTATGAATTCTGGCACTGCTCTTGACAATCCCCCCTTGTCCCCAAGATAGGACCATGGGATCCTAGATCTGGAGCTGGAAGAGAGCATGAAGTTCCTTGAGTCCAATCCTTTCAGTATTCCAGATGAGGAAACTGAGACCCAGAGAGGCTGAGCGACTTATCTAACCAAGGTCACACAGGTAGAAGGCAGCGGAGCTATGATCCAATCGAGGGCCTAACTGCAAATCCATGTTTGCATGTCTCTCTATCTGTCTGTCCATCTGTCTCTTTCTCTCCCTCCCTCCCTCCTCCCTTCTCCCTCCTCTCTCCTCCTTCTTCCTCTCTCTACCTTCTCCCCCTCTTTTATCCATCTCCCTCCCCTTCTCTCCTCTTCTCTTTCTCTGTCTCCCTCTCTCTCTGTCTGTCTCCCTCTCTCTGTGTCTCTCTCTCTGTCTCTCTCTCTCCCTCTCTCTCTCCCTCTCTCTCTCCCTCCCTCCGCCCCCCTCTCTCCCTCCCATGCTGCTGCTTACAAATGGAGGGATGCAGATGGGATACACTCACCCTTCATTCTTTGTGTCATTAAACTACCAAAGAACTGTTCAGCTGGCCCGATTTCTCAGTGAAGACTCATTTCATTCTAATCAGCCTCAGAAACCTATGATTTGAGCTCTGTATTTGGAGGCTGCTGGTTCCAAAATAGGGACAGGTAAGGAGATGAAAAGAGAGAACTGATGTATGTTTCCCATGTCTCCCCAAGTTCATTTCCATTTGTGTGTGTGTGTGTGTGTGTGTGTGTGTGTGTGTAGCCTTGAAGCAGGGCCTGGGAGTAAGGATTGTAAGGACTGTGGGGTTGCTCTCAGGCCTGGGAACAGACTTCCCACGGCCACTGTGGACTTAGCCTCTTTGGAATGCAATTTCTTTCTAGAACAGGGAACTTTGCATAATCGCCCCTTTACTGACTGCAAATCCTGTAATTCTCTCTTTCTTTCTCTCACACACAAAATGAAACAAAAACGCCCAGTAGCCTCATTTCTACACTGCAGCAAAGATTTAATATCAGGACTTGGGGGATGGGCAAGGGAGGACTGTCACTAAGGCAATGTTACTTAGAAGACAGGCTGAGAATTATCAGGTATGATTAACACCAAACAACTTATCCAAATGAATGAGAGAAATCAATCAATGTTGCTCTTGTTGGACCTTGCCAGTTAACCCACATTTCTTACCCCCCTGGCTATTTTACCAGGCTGGTTGCCTGGCTGAGGGCCTCCTCTTCATCAGAGCTAAGGAGCTGTGTGGTAGAGAGATCCTTGGTAAAGACATATGTTATCTTCTTTGCAAGGGAAAGATATTGATCATCATAAGCCTTGATCTGGAGCCTCTGAGAGGCAGTGCATGTTAATGGAGAGTAGATGTGGGCTACCCTTGAATTCAGGACAGCGTGGGTTCAAGGTCTTCCTCTGACACATCCTCGCTGTGTGTGACCTCTAGGAAAGCCATCCTTCTTCGTGGTACCTCATCCAGCTCTCTAAGATGCTCAATTGGAGGAGTTATTGATCTGCATAAGTGGAGGGAATGTGTAGACCAGGCGATAAAAATCACAGATCTGGAAACCAAATCTGAGTTTCAATTCAAGATAAGGATAGGTTTGTGAAGGGATTGGAACATACCTCAGACTAGAGACGTGTCTCTGGGGTAGTGTGAGAATTCAATGAAAATAAACTTGTAGAAGTGTGTGTACACACGTATGTATGTATATACATACATGTGTGTGTCTATACACATGTACACACGTATATGATGCATTGTGCACATGTACACTCATTATATAGCAATATACATTTGTGTGCATACATGCACGTGTGTATCAATGCATAGGTATATCCATGGATGTACACATACATGTATATATGCACACATAGGTATGAGTCTCCTCCCCTGAAGAATAAGGGGCTTGAACTAAACATCCTCCGAGGTTTCTTCCTGTTCTAAGTCTGTGCTTCTGTGATCCCATATCCACTGACCTACAAAGCTGCTGCCCTCCCCCTTTAAAAGGTCACACCTGAGAACCATTTCCAAGAGACCTCAGAGCTTAACTTGTCAAAGCTGGATGAAGCCCTAGATTCCCCTCATCCAAGCCTCTCATTTACAGAAGACGAAATCGAGGCCCAGAGAAGTAATGGATTCAGTGGGGTTAAGGAGAAAGTGCCCTAGAACCAGAAAGTCACAGCTCAAATCCAACAACTACTACTAGCTGTATGACCTCTGACAAGGCGCTCAAAATCCTTGGGCCTCAGGGCCCTCTTCTGTAAAATGAGGAAATAGAATGGGATGGCTTCCAGCTCTACGCTTATGGTCTTATGTCCAAGGTCACGCAGGTAGTAAACAGAAAGCTGGTATCTGAAGCCAGGTACTTTCAATCCAAATCCAGTTGGTTTTGCCATTTTGTCAGGAGGCCTGAGGCTTCTGCGGTTCTTGTTGCAGTATGATGCAGGGATTCCCCTGGACCACAGTTCTACAGTTCTACAACCTACAAGCAGGCCAGTGTGTGGACAGTCTTATCACCGTTGAATTTACTTTGGAAAGACCACTTACAGAGTACCAGCAGCCATTCTCTCAAGGGACACAGGCACAGAGGCATCGTCACTCCGGTGAATGTTTAACAACTGGTTTTCTGGGAAGGAAGATGTACAAAGGACATACTTTTAAATTTCATTTGCAATATTAACATTTTTCCATCACTTGCGTAAGCCTAGAGTGACAATCAACAAAATAATAAAATCAAGCCCTGATTTGTATGTAGCATTTGTGATTTCCAAGATGTAAATGCTCACACCTTACCCCATTCCCTAGATGTCTTATTGAACTAAGTCGTGGTGGGAAACCTGCGGCCTGGAGGCCACATGTGGCCCTTTGAACCCAAACTTAAGGATTTGTTCTGTGAAGTTTGGATTCAGTCAATGGGCCATACTTGAAGACCCAGAGGGCCACATGAGGCCTCCAGGCTGCAGGTTCCCCACCCCTGAACTAAGTGAATTCTTCCACAAAGCAAGTAAACCATAAATACATGGACTCCTCAGGTTACCCTGACCCCTTCTTCACACTTGCAAGGAAGTCCACTTCCTGCCTCTGAAGCCCCAATCACATGCACCCACACTTAGCTACACCAGAATGACTGGGTGGGGTGTTTATGAACCCCCTTGTAATAATCAGAGACTTTTCTAAGAAAGGCAAAAAAGGAGTTTTATTGCTTTCTCATGAGAAAGGACACACCCTGTGTCGCTTAAGGTGGCGCCAGCAAGGGAGTGTGTGGGCATATAGCTCAGAGCAAGTTTATATAGACCCTAAGGAGGAACCCCTGCCCACCCACTGGCTCTTCTTCCCATTGGCTGGGCTTCGGAGCTTGCAGTCTAAGCTCGGAAACTTCTCCCCAGTGCCAAGGACAAAAAGGGCGAGAAACAAGGAATGGTTTGCTTCAACGACTAGGGAGGGGGCCTGAGAAGGGATAGAATCCCGGTGAACAGGGTGTGGCTCTGTCACCTGATCTACTTGTGACACCCTGCTTTCTCAGCGAGGCAGCTTCTGAGAAACATAAGGGACTTCAGCATTCCATTCAATGGCCAAGGCCTTGTTTAACAATTGGCAGGGCTTTAATTATAGGCCCCTGTTATAAAACTTGCCAGAAGTCTCCACTGCAGGCGATTTAAGGAATCAGCTTCAGTAGCTGGTAATGTAATTCCTTAAGCACCCCTTGAAAATATGTTTATGTTAGAAGACAATGTCTTGGCGTTTGTTTTAATGTTAGAAGTTGCTGGTAGAATTTCTCTTGAATTGATGATTTACGTAATTACCTGTAATAAACAACCTCAAATGAGAGCCATTTAAAATGAATGGTGAACGATCAAGGGATGATTAAATTGAAGTTTCAGTACTAATATTTGGTGTGTGAGTGCTTGATGAAGCAATGAAATGTGAACATTGAGCTTGGAGTGAGGGGGCCTGGGTTCTAATTCTGATTCAGCAATAGTAATCTCAGTTACTATCACCATAGCCATGTGGGAAAAAAAAAAATCTAAGTCACTAGCAGTTAGAGAAATGCACATTTAAACAACCCTGAAGTTCCATGTCACACTCCTCAAATTGGCAAATTGTGACCTGAAACAAATCATTTAAACTCTGGGCCTGTTTCCTCATTTGGAAAAGGAGGGTTAGGCTAGAGGATTTCTTAGTCTCCTTCCCGGTTCAAAATCCCATGATTCTGTGACACATTAGAATTGACTTCAACCCCTTATTTCTTGTGCTTCTGTGGGTTAAGAAGTTAACTCTATAATTTTCCTTTCCAGAAACCCCTGGGGTGAGTTTCATGAGTCAGATTCAGTTTAACTGACCTGCATTTTCTAATAGATGAGCTTGTTCTGACTGAGACATAAGAGCAGGGCACTAACTGGGTGCCCCAGGGGATTTGTATATAGTTTGGGATTTATTTCGTTTAAATTGGCTGTGACCAGCTGACAACATCTGGAGCTGATCACAGCTGGTTCAGAGCAGCCTCAGTGTTCCACCACGATCTGAGGAGGCAGCTGTTAAGAGAAACGCCAAAGGATGGCTCCCTGATTGGGAGAACCCAAACTGGGTTGACCTGGTATAGCATGTGAGCAGTGTCCAATGTCCACAGGCAATCTGACCAGTTAGCACTCAGATAAGAACCTATGGCCCATGAGGACTAAAGCACCTAATTAAGACTGTATTAAATGAAATCTTCCATTTTGGAAGATTAGCTTCAAGTGTTGAAAATATATTGAAATATATTTGGTGATTAGTCGAATTAGCCAGATTTGTAATATTTGGGTTCAATTAGGTAATAAGTGTTTTGGGGTTGAGAGAACGAAAATCTATTTACCCCATTCATCACCCCTACAATCATAGATATTACCACATTACCAATCATTATTATATTGCTTCATTCCCCAGTCGATAAAAATAGTTAAGGGATATAAATAGGCAGATATGAATAAGAAACTCAGCCTACCCATAGCCGTATGAAAAAAATATCTAAATCATTAGTAGTGAGAGGAATGCATGTTAAAACAACTCTGACGTTCCATGTCATACTCCTCAAATCAGCAGTTGACTAAAAAAAAACCAAAACAACAACTGCTGGAAGGGCTGTGGGAAAACAGGTACATTAATGCCCTATGGTGAAACTACAGACTGGTCCAGCCACTCTGGTAAGCCATTTGGAATTATGCCCA
Source organism: Phascolarctos cinereus (assembly GCF_003287225.1). Lineage (NCBI taxonomy): Eukaryota > Metazoa > Chordata > Mammalia > Diprotodontia > Phascolarctidae > Phascolarctos > Phascolarctos cinereus. The sequence continues at coordinate 68,177,679 of NW_027555514.1, forward strand.
AAAACCTATTAAACTGTGTATATCCTTTCACCCAGCAGTACCATTACCATGTCTAATCCCCAAAGAAATCAAAGACAGAGGAAAAGAACCCATATGTACAAAATTATTTACAGCAGCTGTTGGTGGTGGCAAAGAACTGGAAACAGAGGGGCTGCCTATCAGCTGGGGAATAGCTGAATAAGTGATGGTATGTCAGTGTGATGGAACACTATTTTGCTGTAAGAAACGATGAAAGGGATGGTTTCATAAAAACCTGGGAAGACTTGTATTCACTGAAGCAAAGTGGAGTGAGTGGAACCAGGAGAATCATTGATAAAATAACAGCGACATTGTAAAGACAATCTACTTTGAAAGACTTAGGAACTCTGATCATCACAGTAACCAACCACGATTCCAGAGGACTCATGATGAAATATGCTACCCACCTCCTTTGAGAGAGGTGATAGATTCAGTGCAAATTGAGGCACAGGTTTTTTTTTTACATGACTGATTAAGAAATTTGTTTTGCTTGACTATAGATGTGTGTGACGGGTTTTGTTTTTCGTACTTTCTCAGGGAGAAGGGATGGTAATGGCGTAGAGGTGGGAAGGTGGGAAGGTGAGGAAGCAGATTTTCATTTGAAAAAATTGAATTTAGAAAAAGAAGATACAAGTTGATTCACAAAAGAACAGAGCAACTTTGTTATCACTTTGTTAAATTTAACATACATTTAAAAAAAAACTATGTTACAAATCCACAGGTTTATAAGCCATACTCTGTTTGGGTTTTTGCATATTATAATGTCAGCATTTGCTAATGATCATTAAGTTCATGGCAAAAAAGAAAAAAAGAAAAAGAAAAAAAGGAAGAAAAAGTATACGTGAAAAAGAGAATATTCACTTCATTGCAGATGACTCTATATAGGCAGGTCTCATCATCATCATCATCATCATAACCACTGTGGTGTGGCCATTACGTATTTCATATCCCATACCTATTAAGCATTTAGTGAAACTCAACAACACATTAGCGGCTGCCCTGAACATCTGTGCCTCAGCTGCCGCAGCCTAAGTTTGGGACAAGGATTTTTGTAAATAGTTTGGGGATGATTCCTTAGTACAGTATGTACTCTATTTAGAAGGGCTTGTTTTGCTAGTCCAAAAGGCCTGGGTATAATTGGCATTTGGTGATCTGGGGCACTTGTTTTTGTTTCTGTAGGCAGTGTGGAGAGAAGACTACCAGGTGGGGCATGGATTTGAAAAATCTGTTTGGAAACTTGCAAGTTGTCGGAAGGAATTTGTGACTTTATCTCACCTTCCTCCCTTCTGCATAGCCTGGCCCTCAGAGGAAAATAGAATCTTGGGAATGAGAAAGAAATGTGGCCCTTGTGGCTGTTACGGCTGTTACTAGGGTTCAGCCAGCATGACCCCTGAAATGGGGACAGTCCTTGAGGGCTTTTTGAGCACTTCTTCATCCTAGCTGCAGGGGATGAGGCTCTCATTGCCCAAGCTACTGTCTAGGTCAGTGAATCAGTCAACAAGCATTTATTAACAGCTTACCATGTGCCAGGAACTGTGCTAGGTCAGACAAAACTGAACCCAGGGACAAAAGGAAGGTAAGATCGCCTGTAGGATCTCATTTGAGGGGTGCTAGAACACTCTGCTCCTTTAAAGGTAGCACCTAGGAGTCTCCCCTTTCTGAGTTCTATTTCCACCACAAGAGTCAGTCTCTGAGCTAGATAATAAAGGTGGCAGTGGCAGCAGCAGCAGCAGCAAGGCATAGGAGAAGGATCACCGGACAAGAAATTTGTGTTCTACTCTGCTTCCTCCATAATGCTAGCTGGGTGAACATGGGCACCTCCTTTAACATTCCCCCGGTATGAATTTTCTCAGTTATAAAAATAAGACTGATGTAGATAAGATATCTAAAATGCTATTGTGTAATATGGTAGAGAAGGGCAGCTCGGTGGCGCAGTGGATACAGTACCAGGCCTGGAGTCAAGAAGACTCATCTTCCTGAGTTCAAATCTGCCCTCAGACACTCACTAGCCATGTGACCCTGGGCAAGTCACTTAATCCTATTTGCTTCAGTTTCCTCATCTGTAAAATGAGCTGGAGAAGGAAATGGCAAATTACTCCAGAATCTTTGCCAAGAAAAGCCCAAATGGGGTCCTAAAGGGTCAGATGTGACTGAAAAACAACTGAACACATTATACAATAGAACTATTTATTCACTCAACAAATGTGTCGAACACGTACTATGTGGAAGGTATTTCTAAGTATTGTGGGGATACAAAAATGAATAAAACATAGTCCCTGTTATCAAAAAGCCACAATCTAATTCAGCGCTATAGCCAAGAATATTTGTGCCCTAAATTGAACAGAGAGCCAAAGACCCAGGGATACAGGTACAGGCCTCTGCTGGAGCTGCCGTCATGGTAGCTACCATCTTGGAGCTTCCTAGACTAATTATTCTTGCTAACTAGGCTCAAAGCTCTGTTGTTTCTGCACTGCTTGGGGACTAAAAGTGTTTTCTAATTCAATCACCTCTAAATTTGACACTCAGGGGCAAAGCCCTGGTTCCCACACCTCAGGTGTGAGTCTGTTCTAACTTATGTACACATGCCATCTACTAGCTAGGTGGCACAATGGATAGAGGGTCCTGCAATCAGGAAGACCCGAGTTCAGAAGTGGCGTCAGACACCTGATAGCTGTGTGATCCTGGGCAAGTCACTTAATCTCCGTTTGCCTCAGTTTTCTCAACTGTAAAGTAGGGATAATATAACGCCTACCTCCCAGGGTTCTTATGAGAATTTAAATGCTTGGCACAGTCCTGGCACATATAGGCATGATATAAATGCTAGACATTATCATCATCATTATTATCATTATATAAGGTATATACACAAATAGCTATAAAACAAGGACCCATGTGATTAGGTTACACAAGAGAAGTACAAAGCACCATGAGAATTCACAGGTAGGACAGCTCACTTCTGGATTGGGGAAGGGATGGTACAACAGGTGCCATTTGATTTGGGTAAGCAGGATTTCAACAGGTAGAAACGGGATGAAGGAGAAAAGAAGGCCATTTCAGGCTGCAAATACAGAGGTGAAAAGACACAAGACAAATACTCAGGCACCCTGTCTCTGACTTGCACGAGTAACTTTGAGCAAATCACGTAGTCTTTCTTCTTCCCTTATCACTCCTCAGCCTGTTGCTGACTCCTACTCTTGGGATCATAGATGCAGTGCTGGACGGGACCTCAGAGGCCATCCGCTTTGGGCCTCAGTTTCCTTATCTGTAAAATGAAGGGGTTGGACTACATGGTCCCTGAGGTTACTTCCAGCTCTAATTCTGGTTGGTTCATGACTGGCACTTAACTTTGAATGGTATAGCCAAGGCAAAGGATATAGGGAGACAAGAGAAGAGGGTGAAGACAAGCTTTGAGGCAGCATGGCGTAACAGAAAGATTATATGATTTGGAGCCTGAGGACCCAGATTTTGATCCTAGCTCTCTCATTTACTTTATCTATGTGACCTTGGCCAAGTCACTTAATATTGCTAGACTTCAGTTTCCTCATCTGTAGTACAAGATGGTTCAACTGGACGGTCTCTGAAGTCCTTTCCAGCACCACATCTATGATCCTAAGAGTAGCAGTCAGTCACAGGCTGAGGAGTAATAAGGGAAGAAGAAAGAGAATCAGGAAACAACAATGCCCCAGAACCTAAGGGTATCTAAAAGGATGAGAGTCAAGGACTATTGGCAAACTATAAAAAAGAGCAATTTCAGTGGCCTGGATCAAAGGAAAGAACACTAGACTTGGGATCAGAAGACCTGAGTTTTAGTCCTGGCTCTGATGCCTACTAGCTGTGTGACCTTCAGCAAGTCATTAGTTTCTCTGTGCCTCAGTTTCCTCATCTGTAAAATGGGTCTAATGCTACCTACCTCACAAGGTTGCTGTGAGGAAAGTTCTTTGAAACCTTTAATTGCTATAAAAAATGTGAGATTATTATTATTATTATTTAATAGAAAGGCAGCCTCACATAGAGGACCAACCTTGGAATTAGGAAGACAGGATTCATCCCCTATCTTTGACACATCAGCTGTGTGACCAAGTAAGTCACTTAACCTCTCAATGCCCCTCAGCAGCAGTCTAAGACTAAAAATTACAGATGAGCTGCCACACTGTGGGACAGAAGGAGAGTATCATACAGTAGAATGATAGGGATGGCTACTGGATCACAAGGGTGTGAAGAACGAATAGATGGTGAGTATAGACTACTCCAGTTAGAAGCAGACATTATCTTTTGGAAGCTACTGTATGGCTTACTGGGGACAGGAGGTGATGATGAGGGAGTGGGGTGTGAAAGCCTCCAAGGCTTTCCTCTAGCCTTCTTCCATTAGCATGGATAGATTTATCAAGCTAGCTCATTTCCATGTCCCACTGAAGATACTCTCAGAGAATGGTACTCAGTATCATAATTTTAATTGTGTAGTACCCCATAAGCTACTCATCCAATTTGAAAGGGAAGTTCCCTAGAGGATCCCTGCCACAGGCTCAGAGTACCTCGCGAGCCCTTCTGTATATACCCTTCTCCCTCCTGAATTTGCCACCACACTGGCAGCTGCCCCATGTGTGGATTACTGCAGTGGCCTGCTGCTTGGCTTGCCTAACGCAAACCCTTTCCCACTTCAGATCATCCCCCACTCGGCCATCAGATAGATTTCCGTAAAACACAGGTCTGACCGTCTCACTCCTCCTCAATAAACTCCAGGGCTCCCTATTATCTCCGGGATCAAAAAGAAAATCTTCTGTTTGGCTTTTGGAGCCCTTCATCAGCCGGCCCTTTCCTATCTTTCCAGTTTTCTCGTACCTTGCTACCCTCTAGGGATTCTGTAATCCAGTAACAGCGACTTCCTTGTTGTCCCTCAAATATAACACTCCTCCTCCCAACTCTGGAATTTTCAGTGGCCGTTCCCCAAGCCTGGAACAGCTTCCCTCATCTCTCCTTCCTCCTCTCTACCTCTACTCTGGCTTCCTTGAAGTCTCAACTAAAGTCCTACCTTCTTCAACTGGCCTTTCCCAGTCCCCCCCATCCTAGCACCTCCCTTCTGAGACTACCCCCAAATTATCCTGTACACAGGTGATTACATGCTGTCTCCCCCATTAGAGTGCAAGCTTCTTGAAAGCAGAGCTATTTTTTTGCCTTTTTTTGTATTCCTAGCACTAACACTTGGCACAGTGCCTGGCATATAGTAAACACTTAATAAATGCTTGTTGACTTGACTCTTCTGAAAACATAAACCAACAATGAAGAGAGTGACGAAGCACAGAGATTATGCATAAGGCGCTCACACATGAGGAACATCTGTGGACTGGCAGCTCATGCTTTTGGCTCTGTAGGCCCTCTGATGTCCAGGCTGTGGTGCTTCTCCCTGGGCAAAATGTCTCGATTAGGCCTGTTGCTATGTTAGATTTACTGTGTTTGCTTTCTTTCAGGGCACATTGCTAGCCACATTGCTAAACACTGATCATTGTCTGTGCCTAAGCTGAAAGCCTTGGGAAGGGCACTATTAGACTTTCAGAAAGAACCAGAAACTTTAGTCTTGGAGAGGAAGCCAGGCCATCTTTGTACCTTTGGGGGTCTAGACTCTGAGATTTTCCATCTCCAGAGTGGCTAAGCATGCTCGTGCAGTCGGTCTCTCTCTCTCTCTCTCTCTCTCTCTCTCTCTCTCTCTCTCTCTCTCTCTCTCTCTCTCTCTCTCTCTCTCTCTCTCTCTCTCACCCACCCTCACCTCTCCATCTAGACTGCCCAAGAAACCAGATCTCTTAGCTAGCAAAGAGCAGCTCTTCTATCCTTCAGTTTTCAGGGTGGTCCTGTTCATTGTCATCTCTTCTAAGAGGCATATTGCTACAGGGTCCTCTAGCCAGCACCTGAACCAAGAACTCTAACTCTCATACTCACGGATAACCTCCAAAGCTGAAAACAAACATCCATCTCTTAGAACTGATGTTCACCGAGCTGTCCTTAAGGAAGGAAGCAGAAAAGGCAAGTGCCCAGGGACTCAGATTGGACTCAAGAAGTACATGTTCTCACCACCATCTGCTTATAGCTGCCATTGCTTCTGGAGGATCAGATGGAGAAGAGAGAAATCCACCCCCTCCCCTTGCTGTTCTCTTCAAGAGGTAGGAGAGAAGAGCAGTCTCTGAGCTTAGAGCTCAGTTCTTCCTCAGAGATGTAGATCTTCCCTACTTTGGCAGAACACGGCCCGCTAGCTTTGTATCTGGGACACTAGAGGTGTTGTGGATTTTCCTCTGCCAATTATGAAAAGTACCTGGTGCCCCATCTATTGTCATCATCCAATGGCCAGCACCCTACTATCGGCTCTGGCTGGCTGAGCAACTTCAATTTGATCATTGGCCACTGATGGCCCTCTATTTATCATGTTATCAAGTTGTTTAGGAATAAACATCCCAATTTGATTGGGAACTTCTCCTGATTCACCTCCTTTAAAAAGAATCATATCTTAAATTTATATGGTACTTTACATTTTTTTACAGTCCTTTTATCGTTTTGTTTCTTTTTATCTTTTTTTCATTATTTTACAGATGATGAAAAGAAGGCACAGTTAAGTGACTTCCCTAAGGTCACATGATGAGCTAACATACAGCCCAGAGCTAGAACACACTAACGCATAGCTTGTTGTACTTCCTGCTATATTCCGCAGCAATTTTAATTTGGAAGAAGGGAGTGCCACATGGAAGACCCTGAAAAAGGGGCATTGCTAGAGGGGGAGGCAGGTGGTGCAGGGAATACAGTACCAGGCCTGGAGTCAGGAAGACCTGAGGTCAAATCCTGCCTCAGACACTTACTGGCTATGTGACCCTGGGCAAGTCACTTAACTCTGCCTCAGTTTTCTCATCTGTAAAATGAGCTGGAAAGGGAAATGGCAAACCACTCCAGTATCTTTGTCAAGAATACCCCAAATGGGATCACAGAGAGTCCGACACAACTGAAATGACTCAACAATAACTGAAAAATCAGAGCCTGAGTTATCCTGTTACTGACTAGCCTCTGATCCTTGTTTAACTTTTTGAGAGCACAGACCCAGACACAATCAGGCCTTGCCCCTGGTCATGTCTGATTTCAGGTCAAAAAAAGCAGCGAACATTTGTTAAGCCATGCACTATGCTAAACACAGGGGTGACAAAAACAGATAATTTTAAAAAATCTGTGGTCTCCAGGAGCTTACCTCACAGGCCAATGGGGAGCCAGCATGCAAAAGACTTGGTACAAAGGAGATCTGTATAGGATGTATTGGAGCGGTGGGGGAGGGGACAGGGAAAATGGAGGGGAGGGGAAAGGGGGAATGATGGGGAGAAGAAAGGAAAAGGCTGGATGAACCTTGGAGGCAGAGAGCGCATATTCAGAATCCCAGAAGGCCATGGAGAAAACAGACTAGACTTCCAGACCGTATCATCATATCCATGTAAACGCATTCTGAATCTGGGATTCGCGAACTTTGTTTTTTGGTTTAGTTTGGCTTTTAGGGATCTCCTTTAACAAAAAAAAAATTCAATATAATTGGTCTCCTTTGTAATTCAATGTGTTTTATTTTATGCATTTAAAACCATTATTCTGAGAAGGGCTCTAAAGCTTTAGCAGGCTGTCAAAGGGGACCATGACACCAAAGGAACCCCCTGCCAACCCTCCTGCTTTAGGGCCTGGGAAGAGATGGAAATCTGCCCCTCTGATGTCTGCTGTCCCAAACCTTTAACACGTTGCGCCCAGGATCCACTTTTTTCACACGTGTGCACTCAAGCTCACACAAACACCTGCACAGAAACACACACAAACGCTGTTCCGTGCCCACGTTGGCATGCCAGGCCATGAGGGCACTGAGCACCACAGTCCCCTTCCGCCAAGCTGGAGCCCCAGGATGCATTTTGGCCTTCCCCCTCCACCCCCACCCCTCGGACTTTTTTTTTTCCTCGCTGGAAAGAAAAGGCCCCTTGTTCCAAGCCACACAAAGGGGTAGGTGTTAGGTAGAAGACAAGATGTGAATGCTAATTGTGGCTGAGCCCAGAGACTCGCTGTCTCACCAGCCCAGCGGGAATTATCTCACACACACGAGGAGTGTTTGAGCAGGCGGGGAGAGCGCATTGTAATCTGGTTAGGAGAGGGTACAACAAATCACTTACTTGTACGGCCCAGCCACTGCAGCCAATAATAGAGCCGCAAATGTCAGCATACAAATGGGCTCGGCGGGCCCACCTGGCTGCCGTATTTGTGTTCGCCCGGATTTCCATGACTACTGCCCTCTCCCTTGCATCTGTCCTAGAGCAAAGGCTGAAATTCCTGTGAGGAGCGAGGCCCAGGGCAAGTGTCTCGTTAATTAGGTAGCGGGGCAAGCTCACCTCCTTCCCTCATTAAGCGATGCTCTGTGTTTGCCATGGCTTCTGCGCAATGGGCCTCGTTGAACGGGATGCCATGAAACTCGGAGCATATGTTGTACATTGAGCAAACGTCTAAACAGACGTGCGAGCCTGGACCAGCAGGTCCTGCCCAAGTATTTTAACCATCTGTTTTTACTTAGCTGTTTTTGAGCAAATTATGTTTATTATGTTAATTTATTTTACTGTCAACAACACCAAATGACACAGTTGCTGCTAAATACCATCATTATAGATCGCGTTCTGGCATATTACCAGCAGGTTTTTTTTTTTTATTGCGACTGGAATAAATGCATATTAAAATGTCAATTTGTTTAAAATCTGGTTCAGAATGGGAAATACATCTGCGCAGAACTGAAGCTTACAGAGAGTTCTCTCCTGTCCCGGGAGGCAGCCAGGCTGGGCTTTGCGCAAAGAATCGCTATCTGCACAGAGAGTTCCTGCCCTTCTGGAGTGCTCTCTCCAGGCAATCCAAAGCAGGCCAGGAGTGAAGAGTGTGTGGCAGGCAGCTCAACCTAGGACTTCCCTTTCAAGCAAACAAATAAATCTACCCTTCTCCCAAATAAGCTCAGTTAGTCCTGAGCTACTTCAGTGGGTTAGATTTCCAGTTGCCCCCTTTACCAGTCCATCCTTCACACTGCTGCGGAATGGATATTCCCCAACACAGATCTGATGAGGTCACTCCTCTGCTTTAAAATGTTCAAGGGCTCCCTATTATCCCTAAGATAACACACAGAATCCTCTGCCTGACATTTGAAATCCTCCACAATTTGGCTCAATCTCTCCTTCCCACCCCCCAAGATGTTTTTTCATTTATTTCCTATAATGCTCCTTGATGCACTTTCTATTCCACACATCCAGGTGTGTTAGCTGCTGTTCCCCATTCCTACCTTTGCCCAGGTGGGACCACATGCCTGGGCTGCCTTGTAGAAGGCCTAGCTGCCTCCAAAGCCCAGATCAGATGCCGGGCCCCTCCCTACCTGACTAATCTTCAGAATTGCAGAGGTAGTTATACAACACAAGAAACATTTGTCTGGGAGAAGCAGAGTAGAATAGCGGGTAGATCTATGAACTCTGCATCAGAAGTTCTGCTTCTCCTCTGACATTCACAATGTGACCTCGAGCAAGTGAGTTAAACTCTTATAGCCTCAGTTACCTTATAGGAAGATGACATGGTGCCTGGGAGGAAGGAGGCATTGCTGTCCTGGGGAACCTCCTTATATGGAGGTTGTGGGAGGAGAAAGCCAATCAGAAGGAGGGATCACTGGGCACAGGGTGCATGGGCAATCCCCCCTTCAGGCCAGCGGAATAGACTTTCACTCTGTTCTTCCCATACCACAGGCCATCTTCTCTGCACTTTAGCACATTGGCTACGCTCAGTGCCTGGAGCCCACTAATTCCTCCTCTCTCAATTCCCAGTTCCTAATGTCTTTCCTCTCCAACTACTTTGGATTTATTCTTTTTATGTTTATACATGTGTATACATACACACATGTATACATGTGTATGTATTTTCTGTTCAGTCATTTTTCAGTCATGTCTGATTCTTTGTGACCCATTTGGGGTTTTCTTGGTAAAAGATCTGGACTGGTTTGCCATTTCCTTCTCCAGCTCATTTTACAGATGAGGAAACTGAGACAAACAGGGTTAGGTGACTTGATTAGGGTCACATAGCTCATTAGTATCTGAGACCATATTTGAACTCAGGAAGATAAGTCTTCCTGACTTCAGGTCTGGCACTCTATCCACTGTGCCACCCAGCTGCGCTTCTCTCTCTCTCTCTCTCTCTCTCTCTCTCTATGTCTCTATGTATATATGTGTGTGTGTTTATATATGTGTGTGTGTGTGTGTGTGTATGTGTGTGTTGTATATATATAATATACATATATATGTGTGTGTATATATATGTGTATATATATGCATATATACACATATATATACACACATATGTATGTACACATCCATATATGCATGCACTTTATTCATGTATAAATATATATGCATAAATTTATATGAGTGTACATACAGTTATCCCTTCCACATCACGGTTAAGGATGCGACACCCCCACATTCTGGAAAATCCACGTAAAAATTTCAACCCCTCCCTTCATACCAGAGAAGAAGTCTGAATTGTTATGGTATTAAAAGATAAAATATATTGATATTATATGATACTATACATATATTTTATGCATTTCTGAGTTTCTAAACTTTTTCTGTGTCATCTGCTGGCCTTTACAACTCCCCCAAAACTCCCATTTAATTTCTTATGCTGACCCATGATATATTGAAACCACGATGGGGAAAGTCATGACGTGGAAGGGGTAAGTGTACGTCCATACATTCACACATTATACAATCAGATCTAGAGCTAGAAGGGTCTTTGACAAGAAATTAAACCTCCTCATTTTATCCGCAAGGAAACTGAGGTCCCCAGAGGGTCAGTGACTTGCTTGGGATCACACAACTGGTAAGTGTCCAAGGAAGAATCAGACAAGCTCCTAACACCAGTTCTGGGAGTCAGACCACAATGCTCCCTCCCTGTTGTCTCATCTATTACAATGTAGGTAGCTTTTGAGTAGGGATTGTTTCATTCATCATCTTTGTATTCTTCCTACCTAGTACAGGGCCTTGCCGATAGTCAGGGATTAATAGATTCTTTTTTTGATTGATTTCCTCTTTACAACAACCCTGTGAAGTAGATGTGCCATTTTATCCCCATTTTACAGATGAGGAAACTGAGGCTGAGAGGGGGTATAGTACTTGGCATAGCTAATAAGTATTTGAAACCAGCTTCCTGATGCCAAGGCCGGCCTTCTGCTGATTATGCTAATGTTGCTTGTCATGAATGGAGGAAAGATAGAGGCAGAGGAAGCAAGGAAGGAGGGAGGGATGAGATACAAACAGAGAGGCAGAGACAGAGAGAGAGGAAAGAACAGATCTTCAAGCGTATTAAACAAATGTATTCATTACACCATAAAATGTATTTTTCTCCATATCCTCAATGCAAAATAATTTTCATGGGCTAGTGCTGAGGAATCTCAAAATGGCACCAAACAAACTCAAATGGTCATCAGTTAAGTAATAACCAACATGAAGTCAATGTAGAATCCTAGCAGAAAAACAGAAGGCCCTCTGAGACATTCCCAATGCCTCCTTGGGAAGGAACAGGGCTCCTTTTATTGAGCTAGAAGGCCCAGCTGACATGCTGTGACATATCTAATGACCAGTCCCAGACTGGTGACGCAGGCCACAGTTGTCCGATGAAGTTAGAGGGACGCTCCCTGCCCCAGTACCAGGGCCCTGACCCCACAGCCACGGCCGATAGCAAAGCCAGCTTGGGGTTTTCTCAGCACAACTGCACGCTCATTTGGGCCTGCTGTTGGGTGTCACTTCTCGGATCTGATTCCAGGGAGTGGTTCATATTACACAGTTGAGGATTTAAGGAATTAAAATCTAAGGGGAAAAAGCCTTTCTCCAACCACTTGTCCTCCAGTCTCCACTAGATAACCCATAAAAAGTGATGGGGAAATTTCATGCAGCTGGCCATCCATTTCCCAGTGGAGGGACAGGGAAGGATAAGGACAGTTATGGTAAGGCTTGCAGAGAGTCCCAGTGAAACATGTCTCAGCTGTTTGGATTCTTGAGAAATTCAAACTCATGTGTGAGCTGATGGGCCCCGGAGAAGTAGTCTAAATTTAAGTGTGAGGCCTCGCCTTGGAATCGGCAAAGAGTTCCCACCCTCAGGCCATGAGCATGGAAAGGCCCAACCCTTTACCCTTCAAAACCTCTCTGGTTACAAGGAAGTTTGGTCCCCAATATGCTGTAGGTTGAATTTATGTGGTGATAAACACCAGCCTTGGCTATAAGCAGGGGGAGGGTATAGGAGATATGTCAATGTGTGATTTCCCAAATATCATCTGTAATTAATGTGAAATCTAGTAGTATCAAAGCCACGACACTTAGAAGTGAGTGGAGGGGAAAAAACGGGGGGGGGGGGGCTACTGAATTTCACTTCTTGCCTGTCAGCAACATCTGACTAATGAGGACAGAGGGCAGAAAATGTAACCCTGGTAGGAGGAACCTGAGAGGACTCAAGTTCGGAAGAATAAAAAAATAATCATCTTTGAGTTCCATGCTGGAAGGAAATATGGTGGTACTGGTGTACTGCTGGTGGGGGTGGGGTATAAGACCTTAACTCCCTGCAGTGGCTTTTTCTCTGAAGACGATGGAGTCCAAGGCCAAGCTAGAATTTCAGCTTTGCCCGTTCAGCTTCAAACAAAGGCAGGCAGAGGCTACAGGAATTGTTTCAGGCCAACCCAAATTGACTGAATGGTTTTAGAGTAGAGAGAGAGACAGAGAGAGATAGACAGAAATACAGAGACAGAGAACAAGAGAAACGAAGACAGATGTAGAAATACAGAAAGAGACAGAGGCAGAGAACAAGACAGACAAAGACAGAGAGAGAGACACAGAGAGCGATAGAACGAGAGAGTCAAAGACAGACATAGAAAAACAGAGAGACAGAGACAGAGAGAAACAGAGAGAGAGAGCCTACAGAGGCCAGAAGCTAAAGACCTTCTGGAAAGGAGAGAGAAGAAGGAATGTGGATAGCTGAACTTATAGCCTCCAATCCAAAGGGGAGATTTCTTCTTGTAGTGGACGACAGGCAAATGTCTCAAGCATCCAGGGCCCCAGAGTAAGACTAACACTTCACAAGTTCATAGCAAGGGAGAAAGAAGAGCTATAATGGAATGAGGAGGAAGAAAGAAGGAATCAGGGAAATTGAGGTTTCTAGAACCAGAACTAAGGGCTAGACGAGTGGATTCTCAGATGGCTGACATACTGAAATCTTTGCCAATCACATTCATTTCCTTGAGACTGAGGTAACATAGAAATGGCTGACTCTGAGAAATGATCTAAAAGAAGCAAGATGGTCAGCCAGAAAGGATGCAGAGAAGGGTGGGGATTGCCTGAATGCTATAATTTTCCTGGGTTTGTTAACCACGCCCCTCTGTACAGGACTTAAAAATCCTGAGCACAATGGTCACTCTTGGATGGGTTGCGATCTGCACCATTGAAGGAAGTACCCCACACGTGGTAGGAATCAGTGTTTTAAAATAGTTAGGATGCTGTTCTGAGGGAGCAGGGAGAGGAGCCAGCTTGAAAGTCAGCTTTCTTCACCTGCAGGTGAGCTGGATTTGAGGAACTCAGTCCAAACAAGGAAGATGGTAGTGGTAGCTAAAAATCATTAGTGGCCACTAGCACGTCCAGCTTAAGGCTTAATGGTGGAAGCAGTGACCCCACTTAGCAGAGGCTTGGTGAGAAGTAAATGTTTTCTTACAGGCCCTGGTAGGTGGAACTACAGTTTTTCTTAGAAGTCACCTTCTGTGCCCTTCCACCCTCTCCAAATTCTAGGTACCCGATGTCTTCATGTCCTTTGAAGTCCCCTAACCCCCACCTCAAAACCTTATCTCAGGAATCAATCCAATAAACTCATTAAATGGATGATGGATGAGGCTTAAATCATAAGCCTTTCTAGGGATATTTGCATTTAAGTGAAAATTAAACTTTAAGGAGAAACATGAATCTCTAAATCTGGGCTTCTTAAGCTCTTTGTGTGTGTGCTGTTTGATAGTCTGAAGAAGCCTGTAGGCCCCTTCTCAAAGTGGTGGTTTTAAATTCATAAAAAACATAGGATTCAAAGGAAACCAATGATATTGAAATGTAGTTATCAAAATTATATTTAAAAGGGCAGGTTTCCCCAGTTGAAGAAACTCTGCTTTAATCAAAGAACTTTAGGCATCATGAATCCAGTAGAACAGAAACACATATGCACACATACTTATACACATATATGTTTTAAAGACCTATATGCACATACAGCCACACAACTATCAGCTGATAGTTATACATATGCAGGGATACAAATGCATTATTGATGGGGTGTGATTTTTCATCGGATTTAATTCATTTTTTGTTATTGTCATTGTTAAGGCAACCTTACTACCATCTTTGAAACCATATAAAGTAGGTGGCTTATGAGCAGGGGTGTGCTGGTAAATATTTAACAACCAGCTCTCTGGAGAAAAAAATGTATTTAGGACATACTTTTAAGTTTAGTCTGAATTGTTAACATTTTCTTCATCACTTTCTTTAAGACAAGACAATCGACAAAATAATAAATCAAGCCCTGGTTTGCTGATTTCTAATGTTTAAATGTTCACACTGAGAATCTAACAATAAGCTTTTGAAAGCCATCCTCAGCACAAGTAAGGTGATCCCTGAGTAGAGGCAACAGTGGTATAATGGCATGTGTGCTGAACTGGGCATCAATTAATTAGTTGATAATTCAACAAATTATTAAATTATTTCTATGCCCTAGGAGATCTGGGATCTGTCTCTAACTCTGTGACTATAGACAAATCAGTTCACCTCTCTAAAATGAAAGCATGTGAATAGAATAATGTTTATTATATATATTATATATTTATATATGTTTTTATTTATATTATATATAATGCTTATATATATAATGTTTATAATGTATACATTATAATATTTATAATAGAATGGTCCTTCTAACATCTACAATAACACTATGTTTTTGTTCTGACTTCACTTTAAAAACTTTTTGCTTCCTCAGACCAAACACTTGGCACTTACTAGCTGTGTGACCCTCGGCAAGTCACTTAACCCCAATTGCCTAAAAAAAAAAAACCAAAACAAAAAAACCAACTTTTTGCTTTACTGTTCCCCAATAAAGTGATGTCCTTGATAAAGTTCTAGATCATTGGCACAACTCTAAAATGGAGACAATGTAAAGTAGCTAAAAGGCCCTGGAACCATAGTTAAAGGCCTAGGGGCCAGTAGTAGCTTTGGCACTGGACTACCCACATGACCTTGAGCGATTCATTTAACCTCTCTGGACCTCAGTTTCGTGACCTGTAAAATGAGAGGACTCAATTAAATGGCCTGAAAAGCTCTTTTCAACTCTACAATCTTATAGGGCTGATTTATCGGTTATGATTAGGGTCTTTTGAGGCTCTCTCAGGAGAGGAATAAAAAGAGAAAATCTTCCCTGGAATAAGAACTGGAAGAAAAAAAAAAAGAAGGGAAGGCAGTTAAGGAGGCTGTGTGGCAGAAGCAGTTAGGTAGTACTGAAAAGATAGTGCTGGGTTGGTATTTGGAAAGACCTGAATTTAAATCCTGACTGAGATGTGCCTAGACTTGTAAATCTTGGGCAAGTCCCTTAATCTCGTCAACCTCAGTTTCTTCTCTTTTTGTAAAATGAAGAGATTGAACTCAATAGCCTCTGAGGCCCCCCTTCAAATTCTAAATCTATAATCCGAGAAAGTCTGTATAAAATGGAATTAGCAGAGTCATTACTGGTGAAAAAAAGGAACATAAGAATTTTCAATATCTCTCATGGGAGGAGGGAAATAGAGGTTTAAGAAAGGAATGGTCAACTCCCTTGGATGACCACAAGATGGCATCTGTAGGAAAGGACAGCTTGGTTGTTCCCTATTCCAAGGGTTGGAATGGGAAAGCGGGGTGGGGAACTAATCCTCCCAAATTCACATGTAAAGGATATTTGGAAGTCACATGTTTGTAACTTAGAAGGTGTCTATATTTAGGTGGTTGGGATCAAGGACATGAAATCTATTCTTCTCTTCAGCCCCGAAGGTCTAAATTAAACCACTTGAAAATCCCTAACCATTTCTCAGTGTTTGTGTGTGCGAACAGGAAGGAGCGACTGAGAATTTCTAAGAGGGGGGATGGATACTAAATTTTGAGTGGGCGGAGGACTTAGGAAGGGAGGAGATGCTGCTGTTATTTTAAGGTTTGGGGTGAGGTGATTGATTGTAGGGCAGCTTCTGCCAACAGATCCTGGTTTCCTCCTTGAACTGTGATAATGTGAACCCTGATAGCTGTTTCTGGCCAAAAAGAAAGTCAGAAAAACATCCCTTTCTGTTTTTAATCCGGCTTGGTCTCCCTCAGCCCTCTTGCAATCGTGGTCTTTGCAACATCTCTCCCATCTCCACATGTGAATCTTTTACTCCAGATGTGCAATCTCACTTTTCCTTCCTACCCTTGGCTTCCTTCAAGGGCCTTTCCCCATACGGGGCTTTCTGCACACAGAGTGATTACCATGCGTCAGAAATAAACTGCCCGTTTCTACATAATCGCAGATCCCTCTCCAGAACACAGGTTCTGGACAACAAAAATAACTGGGAAAAAAAAAAACCCCAGCATTGCAAGCTCTTCTTGCTCCCTCCCTTAAAAAAAATACAAAGTCAGTATCTTCTCACAACTGCAGCTGGTTTCCTGTGTAAACTAAAACCATGTGATATTCCATAAATGCTTCCAGCGCTAAATTACAGGAAATGAAAACCATCATGGAAAAGGAAAGCTTCAGAATATATTCCCAGATCAGATATCATTACAGCTACATTTCAATCTGATTACAATTTGGATACTGGGGAACATACCTGTCTGGTAATTAAAGTGACTGATAATGGCTGATAGAAGGCAGGGCCACTCAGGCCTAGTGCAAGAGGGCATTATAAATGTTTCCTCAGCTCAGGAAACATGGGACCAGTGGCCACACCCACAGTAAGGTTCCTAACAGCCCTTTAAAGCTTTCTCATATGAACAGAAATGAGAAAGGGAAAGTCCTTGGCTATGCCCCCTTCACAGAGGACAGGTTAAGACCTCTCCACATTATTAAATTGGTAATGGCATCCATATTCACGACACTCAGTTAACTATGAATACACACGCTGTGGGCTTCCATTCACTCTCCCCTTGGGCAGGGCAGCCCAACTGTTGGTCAGAATGGATACTGAGAGAGAGAGAGAGAGCCAATCCTTGTCTCTGAGAGGCTTCAGGTGCTCCTGGGCTGGGCACATGTGTATAAGAAGAGATGAGTCACTGGAGGCAAATGTACCACTCAGGCAATGAGAATTAAATACATCATTTGTCTCGGGTGGGCCTTGCAACAAGTGTTTAGCATGTCAGCTACTGGCCCTGCTTCTGGTCCCTGTGGCTAACCATGGGAAAAGCCTCATTTCTCCAAGCAAGCGCTCCCAGGCCTTGGTCTCATAGCTGTCGGCTAATTTCTTTGGGGACTGGCCATTTTATGAAATGCGTTTGACCTTCACTGGGGTGAGAGCAAAGATTTTGGTTGCAGGGCTTAAGCATATGCAGATTCCTGTAGTCTCATGAGGTGGTTTTCAGAGTGAAAATATAGGACCAAGATTGTTGCCAGAACCCTGTAATGGATAAGAGGGTGCTCAGGCAGTGATAGATTTAACTTGGATGTTGTTCAACAGCCTGAGATAACATCATATTGACAGATTTAAAAGAGCATTTTAATAACTAGGGAAACTGAGATGCATAGTACTCTAATAGCAATCCCAAGTCTATATAGGAAACTCAGGCACTGGGTAAAGAACAGAAATCACTGTTTCTGACTCCCTGAATCGTGGATTCCACTGAGTCCCACCCACGTAGGTATATTGAGCCTTCCTTTGGCTTGGAGGAACCATGATGCTAAGCAAAGTATGGCCCTAATGACACCGACATTCTCTTCTGCTCCAAAGCTATTAACCTAACCTAGCTCTAAGCGTGCCAGAAAGACATTTTGGTGAATTTTTTTTTAACATTCTATAGAACTACCCAAATGTCACCAGTGGTTTTGCAAATTAAATCTTTTTTAAAAAAAATAATGGATTTCCCTGTTTTGCCTTTTTTTTTCTGATAGGCAAATGAAGGAAATCTGTTTTCTCCCTGAGGCCACTGCACATAATGTTTGCTACTCTCAGTACTCTAAGGCATCCCCAAGAGAAAGGGGGGGGAAAGCCAATTATTACAGGATCACTTACAACAGAGCACATATCTGCGCAATCACTATACTGTATGCTCATATTCTATTACATGCAGCTTTCTGTGGGCGTATTGTGAGTAGAGTTCACAACTGGATATTTTACAGAATGGCTATACAATCTGAACCCTTGCCTGTAACAGAGCAGAACCTTATGTTCTATTAGTGGCAGAGCACAGCTCCACAAAGTTTAGAGTAAGTATTTGGTTTTGGGATTTACTTAGAGGTGGTGTGTATGTAGATGTATGCATTTATGTCTGTGCGCACATGAACATATCATGGTTCTCCAAGATCTCAGAGATCTGAAATTCTGGAAATTTCATGTCCACGTGTATACTAAAAAATTCAGCATGCATGTGACATTGAATTTCAGGTCACCAGAAGACAGACTCCAAGGAAGGCCCTAGACCTGTTACAGGTCTTAGTTCATTTTCCCAGTTGGAAGCCAGGAGGATGGAGCAGCATTTACCAGAGGTCCCTGGCCTTAGTATACTCCCTTCTAAACTCAACACTGGGCTGTTTTCCTTGGGGCAAGGAGCATATGTATTTCCTTTACTCAGTCAACAAACTGGAATTCTTAAAGAGACCTGATTTTGAACCACCAGGATCACACAATTTGGGACT
Organism: Phascolarctos cinereus; assembly: GCF_003287225.1. NCBI lineage: Eukaryota > Metazoa > Chordata > Mammalia > Diprotodontia > Phascolarctidae > Phascolarctos > Phascolarctos cinereus. The sequence goes on from NW_027555514.1 coordinate 68,196,627, forward strand.
GGAATGTACCTTAAAGATCATCAGCTTGATACAATGGAAAGAATGATAGATTTCGAGGCAGAGGGTTTGAGTTCAAATCTCATCTCTGCTGCTAATTATCTGTGTGAATTGGGGGGTAAGTCACTGAATCTCCCTGGGTCTCAGTTTCCTTAACTGAAAATTGAGGGGTTTAAAATGGCTGCCTTCTAAAGTCCCTTCCAACTCTAAAATCTATGATCCTTTGGGATCCAGCCCAATCCCCCCCCCCATTTTACAGATGAGGGAACTGATGCCCAGAATGGTTCAGTGACTTGCTCAAGATACTGCATGCCAGAACCAAAATTAGAACCCAGGCTCTCTGATGTCATACCCAGTGAGCTTTCCTCTATACAGTCACCCCTTCCACATTGTGACTTTCCCCATGGTGGTTTTGATATACCATGGTTCAGCATAAGAAATTAAATGGAAATTTGGGGGGAGCTTTGTGGAAGCAACAGATGTCACATGAAGGCCAGCAGGTGACACAAAGCCCATGACCAAACACTTAATCCAAATTTTACAATAAGGTACTGTAAACACCACATAAAAGAAAAAGAAATAAATTCAGACTTCTCTGGTAGGAAAGGAGGGCCAAAGAATTTTACGTGGATTTTCCAGATTGCAGGGGTGTCCCTAACCCCCACAATGTAGAAGGGATAACTGTACTGCCTTTCCTAGACAAGCAGCAAGAAAACTCAGGTATCTTCCTGCCTTTCACCCTTCTCTCTGCCAGAGCCATTGTTTCCTGAATACCTTCCCCTCCTCTGAAGACGGGATAGGTAATGTATAACTCTAATGCATAAAAGCAATTATATGAGGGGGCACCTAGGTGGCACAGTGGATAGAGTGCTGGTTTTGGAATCAGGAAGACTCATCTTCCTGCATTCAAATCTGGCCTCAGACACTTACTAGCTGTGTAACCCTGGGCCAGTCACTTAACCCTGTTTGCCTCAGTTTCTTCATCTGTAAAATGAGCTGGAGAAGGAAATGGCAAACCATTCCAGTATCTTTGCCAAGAAAACCCAAAATGAGGTTGCGAAGAGTCAGACACCGAAATAACTGATCTAAGTTATGCAAGAGAAAAACAGTCACTAAAAATCATAAGCTACTCTATTCCCCCTCAAACCTCCCCACCCCACCCCAAAGGAAATAAGACAAATGGCTGTAAATTGCCAGGGCCTTGATCTTTATGGGTTTGTCTAGCCTCTTCACTCCCTTCCCCAAGCACTCCCAATACTAAGGGAATGACTTAGCACTGGGAGCCTCCCCTTCTGAGCCACCCACACACACTCATCCTCAACCACATAGTGCTATTGGATGGCTGAGCAAAGGTGGGAAAGAAGTGGAACTGGGAAACATATTGCCATGGTGATTCTGCCCTGGTGTTCCTGGATCCCTTCCAGGCCCCAGAGCTTCCTTCCCAAGGTGTTCGTTTGCAGAATTAAAGTAAAGAGTTTTCTCAGACTTCAGGCAGCAGAAAGCGAGAGGTTTGGGGGGATTCACCCAGCCAGCCACCTTAAGGACTCAGTCAAAAGGAGGCCCTTGCCTTGCTAGCTCCAGATGGGGAGTGTGCATCAGTACATCTGGAAAGGAGGAAGACGTAAGCTCCATCACCAAGGAAAAAAAAAAAACAGTAGTAAACTCATCAATGGGAAGCATCTTTTTCTTTTACCAGAACCAGATGCAAACATGTACCAGAGAGAAACTGGGGGAAGGGAGGGGGAGGAAGGAAGGCAAAGGTTAAAAAAATACACTGTGAATTTTTATTGCCGTGTTTGTCAATGGAGTGCAGCTTATATGTTCAAAACCACGTCCCCATCCACAGATTGTTCAGGACAGCTCAGCTAGACCTCAAAGCAGTGGGGAAGAATAGAAGTTAAGATCTAGAAGGGGCCATCCAGTTCCACCTCTGGGGGAAACTGAGCCCAGAGGCCAAGCTGTTCCCAAGGCGACACTGGGAGCTAGTTGGGGACAGAGTTGGGTCCCAGGTCTCTTGAATCTTGAGCTACTGACTTATCCTGGGGTTGCACCAGCCACTGGTTTGGGTTTCTACTGTTGCATATGTAAGAGTAGAATGTACACAGAGACAGGATTAAAGAGAGATAGCAAAAAGAAGAGAAGGGATGCCGGGGAATTACAATGATCTGGCTTGACTTCTCCCCATCCTCTTTTTAGGGGGGGAGAGCTAGTGGGTGTGGAAGAGTGCAAATACTGAGTCACAAACTGATGTGTTAATCGGTTTGACCGAACTGTTTTCTAGTTCTCTTCTTAATAAAATCTTTGCTATAAGGGATAGCTTGCTGGGGAGAGGAGCAAGGCAGGAAATATTTGGAAATGGAAGTGACAGAAAAAAAAGATATCAATAAAAATAAGCCTTTTTAAATATACTGCCTATGGCCTACTGCTGAACAATGCATGTGGTCATCTGGCTGTATATGGGGTTGATTTTACTGTGCCCAAGGGTGGATAGGTATAGGGAAGAGGGGAGTTTTTCTTGGCCTTTCTCTTTTCTATTAATCCTGTTGGAATTTGAAATATTATCAAGGTACTGAGTGCCTTCATTTTACAAACACCCAAAGACTTAAGTAAAATCTAGGTTTTTGTGTACTCAGCTGCCTACCTTTAGCCATTCCATAGGCTAGTTGACATTGTACAGAATGCCTGACTGAAAGGGGAGAGAGAGAGAGAGAGAGAGAGAGAGAGAGAGAGAGAGAGAGAGAGAGAGAGAGAGAGAGAGAGAGAGAGAGAGAGAGAGAAATGGGGAGACAGAAAGGAGGAGGAGGAGGAGGTTAACCCTTGATTAGCCATATGTGGATTTTCTACAAGTGTTAAATCCCAAACTGGCTTCTCTGTTTATCTGGGCTGCTTCTCCCTACCATCTGTGCTCAGAGGACAAAACTCATTTTGATACTGACCTGTGCAAAAACAGAATTAGGAAGACAAATCTAAAGAACAGATATAATCTTGTTACAGATTCCAAAGTAAAAAAGAAAGTAGGCAGTTTGGGATTGATTCCTCCATTAGCATGGATAACCGAAAGTCAAAAAGATTATAATCACCCACAAGGATCTGAACATCTTTAGCATTTTCTGTCTGTACTGACCATTTGGTACTAATATTGTCCAGGCCTACCCTCACCTGACTGGATAAACAAATACCATGAAAATTCTACATTAGGTGAAACACTGTTGACCGAGACAGTTATATAGAAGCCATGTATCTCAGGTTATCAGTAACATGACATTAACAGTAGAGTTTCGTGACATCATGGTTGTGATTTGGTCATAATGCAGAGAGGCCAGATTTTAAGCTGCCCAGCCATAGGGTTTGGAACTGTAATATTTGGGGAGGTTATCAGCTTGGTACAATTGATTCATTTTTTAAAATATGTGAGATTACAAAGACTTTTCTTTGTATCCTTAGCCCTTAACACAGTGCCTGGCATATGGTAGGTGCTTAATAAATGCTAACTCATTTGACTTGACAAAGGAAAACAATTATATTGAAATACAGTCATCAAAAAATATATATATTTTAAAGTTCATGGGCCTCAGATTAAGGACCCTTTAAGAAAGGAGATGGTGAAAGGAATGGATGAAAACCATCTCATCTGAAGAATGACTGAAGCAACCAGAAGTAGTTAGCCTTAAGAAGACCAAAAGGCGATGGGATAGCTATTTTCAAATACTTGAAAAATTATCTTTTTCTGTTTTCCTCCAGAGGGTAGAATTAGGTCCAACAGAGAAGTTACAGAAAAACATTTCAGTTCACCTAAGGATTTCCCAACAATTTTATTTTCTAGCAATAGAACCAGCTACTTATAAAGTAGTGAATTCTCTGTCAATACTGAATTTTGAAAAGCTACTTTATTTGCCTTTTTATGTATTTGTAACTCACAGCTCAAAGCCAATTTGAACTTTCCTCATTACTGGAAAGCGATTACTCAACACTCCTCACCTGTGAAAGATAGACTTGGTCAGAGCTTGAGAGAGAAAAGAGATCCTGGTCTTCTGGCTTCCAGCTTCAAGAAAGAAGAAATGCAGCTCCAAATGCAGGTTCCTGAAGGGAGAGAAAGACTTGAGGAAGACGCCATTATGTAGAGGAATTGGCGCCTTAATCAAGTCCTTATCTTCAGCTTACTAAACTTCAGGGAACTTTCCCTTGGGTGAGTTCTGGGAATCTCTCTTGATTGAGCTGAGATACCTCACTCTCAAGAAGAGAGTTCATTCACTCTGTGTGTTGTCTGGTATATTCTCATCTGTGCACCTTTCTGTTTGCTCTTATCTTGGATTAATGGGTTTATTTGAGGTTTGCTATGTTTGTTCATGGTTGAACTGTATTTAGTGGAAAGGAAGTAAAGTCATGGGTATGGAGCTTCGGCATTCTTTCCCTGTTAAGGAATAGTGATTAGGAGCTCAGTTTGAACCTAAAACTGATGTCCCCCTATCAGACTACTAATATTTAGTAGAGCAGATAGGTATAATTCTTGCCTACCACCTTTTCTTTGAGTAGGGTAGAGTGGCCAGCCTCTGGTACCAGTCTCTTCTGTGTCCTCTCCTGGCAGGAATCACAGTTTCCCTTGGACAAAAGCAAGCAAAGGAGATTCATGCCTCCCTGTGAGCTACAGCTAGACGGACTTATGTGGACATACCTCCCTGGGCAAAACACACCATATCCACTCACATATGTATCCTGATTCTTTCACCAGACTGCAAACTCTTTAAAGGCAGAGGTCATGTCTTGTGTCTCATTTTATTTTGAAGTACTTAGCATAGGGAACCAATCCTCAGAAACATTTAATATGTTTGTTCCTTCTAATGATGCATGCACGTCAAACATGCCTCCATTTTCAACATCTACACTCTTACCTCAGCTCAGGCACTAAGTACATTGGAACAAAGAGAATGTTTCTTGGTTTTGAATAAATACTAGGTAAATTCAAATAAGAATCCCAAGACTTGATTGGAAACTGGGAGGTTTTGTGTAAGAAAATTATAGATTACGCTATATCTATATAGATAAAGCAAAACTGAAGACAACATCCCCAAGGCTGGGAAAATATTTTCCATATTAACTCCTGGAATGCCCTCTTCAGAAATCCAAATGCGTTCTTCAAGGCTCTGTAAAAATCTCATCTCCTTCCCAAACTCTTCCTTTATTAGCCCAAACCCACATTAATCTCTCCTTTCTCTGAATTTCTGTAGTGTTTATAATAAATAGTATTTTCTAGCTCTTGACATCGTCTTGTCTCATACTGGTCTCTAGCTGCTTTGCTTCTTATTCCCAACTAGCTTTTAAGTTTTTCAAAGGCAATGGGGTTTCTTCTGAATCAGCAAACAATGTGGTTTTGGGCCTACAGTCAGGGCTTAATAACTAGGTGTTAATTTGGAAATAAACATGACTTGTCTGACTCTAATTCTAATGAGATCAATGGAATAGGGCAGGAGTCAGTTGGAAAACTAAGGCCCAGGGGCCAAATGCAGCCATAAATGTAGAATTAATTCTTAACTCTTGCTGTACCAAAAGGGGCAGAGACATTTGACCAACGGGCCATAGCTAGCTGACCCCTGCAATACAGGGTTGTCTCATTGACATGGTATATCTATGATACACTAAATTTTTTTTGCTACAGCACTATGGCAAACACTGATAATATATATGGTGGCCATTTTAAGATAGGCCATAAATCACTTCAATGGGGCTTAGGTTGAACTAGAATTTTGCAAGTAAATAAGGGGAAAATAAAGGAAACTTTTCAAATGGTTGCATAATATCTGTGGCTCCTGGTCACTCCTGTGTGCTGCCTTCATTTTCTATTCAAGTCACTGGGAATCTAAACGAAGAACATGGATGGGGCAATGGACTTGGAGCCAGGAAGACTTGGGTTCTAATTCTACCTGAACCACTATTTTAACTGAGTGACCCTGCCCAAATCATTTCACTTCTCTCAAGAAATCCTTGGTGAGGCAATTGGGGTTAAGTGACTTGCCCAGAGTCACACAGGTAGTAAGTGTTATGTGTCTGAGACTGGATTTGAACTCAGGTCCTCCTGACTCCAGGGCTGGTGCTCTATCCACTGTGCCACCTAGCTGCCCCATTGGATTTTTTTTTTCATTGTAAAATTGGGATAATGATACCTATAACATTTATCTCACAGGATTATTTTGAGGATCAAATGATTTAGTATATGTGAAGTGTGTTCAGACCTTAAAATGCTACAAGAATGGCAGTTGGCAGCAGCATTGTGATGATCCCATTGACGATGATGACGATGAGGTTGATGTTGATGTCATTCCCCAGCTCAGGCGGGGCTCCTCACTACAAGGAGCTATCCACTCTTGGATCCAACAGAATCAAGTTGATGCTGAGTGTGGGCTTGACCCCAGGCTTTTCTCTCTGGCTTGTGGCCTCCCACCCCAGAGTGACTCCAGGGAAAATCTCTAACACAAGACTTAGATATGGCTAGTGCATAAGATCTCTTCCAAAAGGGGCTAACGGGGTCCCTTGTAGAAAAGGTGAACATTGTACATTATAGGGACAGGATGGCAGTTTATTTCCTTGACCACAGAAAATATTGAACACTCATAAGAATACATGAAAAGTACATGAATATGAACTATCTCATTTTGCTCATTGTATTCACTGTAGTCTTCCTCTCATCCCCTCAAAGGTGAAGGCCTCTGTGGGAATATTGAATGGGTATTTAACATTTGCCTTGGCATTCACTTTGGCATTCAGAAGCAAGTGGCTAAGGATTCAGGTTCTCCTAGGCAGGCCCATATTTTTGCTGCCATGTTATTGTTACCACCATTGCCACTGGGAGGGAGAGGAGGTATGGAAATGACTAGGTAGAGCAGTGGATAGAGTAGAGAGAATGCTGAGCCGGGAGTCAGGAAGACCCGCAGCAAGTCACTTAACTTGGGTCTGCCTCAGTTTCCTCAATTGTAAAATGGGGATAATAATAGCACCTACCTCCCAGAATTGTTGTAAGAAGCAAATGAGATAACATTTGTAAGGTACTTAACACAGTGCTTGGCAAATAGTAGATACTTAATAAATGCATTTCACACATACACACACACACACACACACACACACACACACACACACACACACACCCCTTTTACCCATGTCTCTGGAAATACAAGAGACAGAAAACATTAGATTCATCCAAAAAGAGGCTGGGCCCAAAGGGAGTTGGTAAAGTCTTTTCTACCTCTGTTATAGACTACCAAAGGAAAAGATTGTTTCTGACTCCATCACCAGTGTAATGACACAATCTCTTAATCATGGGGACACATAGAGACAGATCAGAATTACTATTGCAGTCTCAGAGCATATATCCTTTCGCCCTGAGCTAGGATGCATAAGCTAGGATTCAGCTCTAAGGGAAATGCCACTTTTTGATGTCATGCTCTGTAAGTTCATGAAGTGGATTGGGGAAGGGAAATTCAATTGGTTAAGGGTTCTCTGGTCAACTCCCTACTCTAATGATAATCATTACTATTACTACTGAAGGTCCAGTGGCTTCCATATCCAACTTAGATCCCTTCTTCTGCCAGGGCCAGCCTCTGACTCAACATGGGAATTGAAGTTGATCATCTCACTTGAACAAAACAAATCCACAAATTACTCTCCCAGTGCCCCCACCTCTCTCTGCCCGACTTGCCAAGACAAACTCAAGATTCCATCCAAAATTTTAAATGAGGAGAGAGGTAAGTGTTGTGTTAACTTAATGCCTCACAGAAGATGGGGGCTGAATGTGCTGACCAAATTTATTCTAATAACGTGGAAGAGAAAATCCATATTGCAAATCACTTCACTTTAGTCTGGCTGTGTTAAGAACTATTTATTCCACAAGCACTGCAGTATGTTCATCATTTTCATTCTCCTTGAAGCCCCATGAAAATGGCACATGGAAGAATTAAGAAACTTTTTCCTCCAGTCATAAAAGGAGGCCAGGAGGGAATGAGTAGAGACATTGGAATTCTGTTAAAAATGACTGATTCAGAATGGGCCTCTTGAGCATTACATCTAAATGAATCCATGTTTGGCAACATTTACCATTGGTCCTCTCCTCCCAGGGAAAGGAAAGAATCCTACAAAGGCAAGAGTTCTTGAGCTCTAAATCATGGGCAAGATCTGGATAGGAAGGGAGGGAGGGAGGAAGGAAAGGAGGAAGAGGAAGAAAGAAAGGAAAAGAGGGAAGAAGGGAGGGAGAAAGGAAAGAAGGAAGAGAGAAAGAAGTAAGGGAGGCAAGTAGGGGGAGGGAAGGAAGGAAGGAAGGAAGACAGGGAAGGAGGAAGGAAGGAAGGAAAAAGGAAGAAAGGGAGGGAGGAAGAGGGGAAGGGAGAGAAAGGAAAGAAGGAAGAGAGGGAGGAAGGGAGGGAGAAAGGAAAGAAGGAAGAGAGGGAAGAAGAGAGGAAGGGAGGAAGAGAGGAAGGGAGAGAGAGAGAGAAGAAAGAAGGTAAAAAAGAAAGAGAGGGAGAAAGAAAGAGACAAGAAAAGGGAGGGATAAGAAGAAAAAAGAGGAGAGAGGGAGGAAGGAAAGAAAAGGAAGGAAGAGAGGGAAGGAGGAAGAGGGGAAGAGAGGGAGAAAGGAAAGAAGGAAGGTAAAAAGAAAGAGAGAGAAAGAAAGAGAGGGAGGAAGGGAGGGAGGAAGGAAGAGAGAAAGAAGGAAGGGAGGGAAGTGGGGGAGGGAAGAGAGGAAGGAGGGAAGGAAGAGAGGGAAGGAGGAAGGAAGGAAGGACAAAGGAAGAAAGGGAGGGAGGAAGAGGGGAAGGGAGGGAGAAAGGAAAGAAGGAAGGTAAAAACAAAGAGAGAGAGAGAGAGAGAAAGGAAGGAAGAGAGGGAGGAAGGAAGAGAGAAAGAAGGAAGGGAGGGAAGTGGGGGAGGGAAGAGAGGAAGGAGGAAGGAAGGAAGGACAAAGGAAGAAAGGGAAGGAGGAAGAGGGGAAGGGAGAGAGAAAGGAAAGAAAGAAGATAAAAGGAGAAAGAAAGGAAGAAAGAGAAAAGAAAAGAAAGGGAGGGATAAGAAGAAAAGAAAGTAGAAAGGGAGGAAGAGGTATGATGTTTCAAAGAGGCAGTTCTGATTAGAAGGTGAATGTTTCAGAGTAGTGATTAAAGGTAAAGATTAGAAGAGGGAAAGATGAGTCTTCCTGATTTCAGGCTGGGTGATCTATCCACTGAGCCACCTAGCTGCCTCCCTACCTGCTAAATAAGGTTATTGTAATTATCCAATGCAGTAATAATGGATGGGCAAGTTCTTTGGTTATACCAGCACAATATGGATGTTATTCATGACACACTGCAGTTCATCTGTCCAAGCTACCACACGGAAACGGCTTTGAGACAAGAGGAGCAAGGAAACTCAGAAGGTGATAAGGGATATGAGGTCAGATCTCTTTTTCAATAATAAAGTAAATGAGGGAGTTGAGAGAAAAACTCTCCCTATCATCTTTTGTTTTTTCCCTTTAAAAGGTACAAGCTCTATCCAGGCTTGCTCCCCTCCCAGAGCTCTTTTCAACCTAGAAATCTATTTTGGGTTTGGTAGTTTTTTACAGGGCTCTAATAAGCGAGTTTTCACACCGCGATCAGCCCCAGGCCCCACAGACTCAGTAGAGGCTGTGCCGAGTGGAACATGCCAATTCAGAATGTCAGAGAGAGATCCATAAATGAAGAATTGGATTGCCAGTAGTATAGAATTATTGAGTCAACCTGTACTCACAGCAAAGCCTGTAACTTGTGAGGGGTTACTATCTGGTGCCCAGAGAGAGTGCAAACGGCAAGCCTAGGCCCTGCTTCCCCCACAACTTCATAATCTAGTGAAACCCTCACCCCTACCGCCACTTTCCCCTGCTGCAAAGGTTCCTCCTTAAGGTTCTTGGTGCAGACACCACTTGTCTAGAAGAGAATTCATTTCAGGGAAACCCAAAAGGAGGTATTGCTGTTCAGACTGTCTGCCCTCAGATTAACATCAGTGAGAAGCCAGCTGCACGAAGGGCAAATGGTGTTTGGATAAGTGAGGATTATGCTCGTTGAAGTCTTTCTCTCTTCTTGCAGGGAGGAGGAGGGGTTGGGGAGGGGGCAAGTGTTCATTTAATCAGTCTACTGTGTGGAGATATGCTTCCAGATGTCACAGAATTGCTAAGAGAAGCAGAGAAAACAAGGATTGCAGGGACTTAGTTTTTCTGCTCTAATTGAATGGAAAGCTTTCTCTATCACCACTGATGAAGGTTTCCCCATTAAGAAGAGAGCTGGAATTTTCAGGACTCCATTTTTACTGGCAAGAAGTGGTTCAACCCTCTACCATTTAGCAAAAGTGACCAGAATGACTTCTCACTAAATATATCCAGAGACAATTTTTACAATTACGGTGATTTTAGCTTCTTGGGGAGGTCCCCAGACTTGCTTGGTGAAATTTTAGGGACTCTCTAACTTCCCCCTCATATCATTACCTAGTTAGAAATTCCAAAATTAGAAATTTATTCTTTAAAAAACTTCCTTCTATCTTTATTTTTTCCTAGTTAATTAACATTTGTTATTCCCTGCCTTCTCCCTTCTTCCAAACAACAAAAGAAAAAAAGAAAAACCTCATAAGAAATATGCATCATCAAATGAAGCCAATATCCACGTTGGCCAAGTCCAAAAATGCATCACTTTTCTGGCAGGAGGTGGGTAGCATGCTTCATCTTCAGTCCTCTTAAATCATGGTTTGTAATTGCCTTGGTCAGAGTTCTAAAGGCCTTCAGAGTCATTGTGTGGACTGTACTCTTAGCTCTGCTTACACGTAGAGTCTGCCTTCATTCATAGAAATCTTCCCAGTTTCCTATAGAATATCCATTGTGTCATTTCTTATAGTTCAATAATATTCCATTCCATTCATATATCATCATTTGTTTACAATTTTAACCATTCCCCAATAGGTGGACAATCTCTCAGTTTCCAGTTTTTTGTTACTATAAAAAGGACTGCTAGAAATAGTTTTGTTTTGTTTTTTGTTTTTGTTAGGCAATGGGGTTAAGTGACTTGCCCAAGGTCACACAGCTAGCAAGTGTTACATGTCTGAGGCGGATTTGAACTCAGATCCTTCTGACGCCAAGGCCAGAGCTCTATCCACTGCACCACCTAGCTGCCCCTGATAGAAATATTTTTGTATGTATGGGTCTTTTTCCTCTTTCTTTGGAGATTCCTTCTCAATTCAGCCTTAATTCCTTGGCAAAAATTCAAAATAAGCCCTGAGAGAGGTCATATATTTATCTTAATCAATCTTGTCCATCTTTACGTGAATGAATTTGTAATACTCTTTCCTGATGGCAAGTTGTGATAAGGAGAGAGAGCAGGAAAGACCATAAGTGTGCTGGCTGCCTAAAAGGGAGCAGAATGAAGAAGGGGGAGCTTAAGAGGGTCTGTGTACTTTCCACAGTTACCAGCCACAGTTCCACTGACCCTTCTAGTCATTCATTTGGTAACCAATATAATGAATCCCTTTGTGGTAGGGGCAAAAAATGTTACAACACAAGGAAACCTTATCAAAGAAAATAGATATTCTTCACAATCAACAAATAAAAAGTCTTTATTAAAAAATATTCATTAATAACCACAATGGCATATTTCTTTAAGTTTTGTTAATGTCTTTTTTTCATATCCCTGTCTTCCTCCAACTGCTGTCACAGTGAGTCTTCCTTTGTAACAAAGAAAAAGTTAAGCACAAGTGACCAACACATACAACTTCTTCTGGTAGCATATGTAGTCTAATATACTCATAATCCTTCACCAAGAGGAGAGCGGCATAGTTCATCTTTTATTCTCTGAGAACAAGATCAGTCATTGCAATTCAACTGTCTGGTTGTCTTTTCTATGTTGTTTCCTTTCAGGTTATTGTAGGCATTGTTCCCTTGCTTAGCTTTACTCTGCATCAGTTTGTACAAATCTTCCCATATGTCTCTGAATTCTTCATACCACAAGAGATTTTTCTAAGTGTTATAGTGTATAGCATTAAAGCTAGTATTATTTCCTCTTATTTCATTGCATTTGGGCCCATTTCATTAAGCAGTAAATTAAAACTACATTTTCTTTTTTTTCAGGTTAGATGGTAACAAAATACAATTTCAAAACTCTACGAACATAGAATAAAATGGAATCTCCTTGAGGGTAAAGACTATTTCTTTTTTGTCTTTGTATCCCCCATGCTGTATACAGTGATCACTTATAATAAGTACTTCATAAATATTTTTGATTGATTGCCGATGCTTATAAATAACTTCTAAAACGCCATGCAAATATGTGGCATTATTATTGACCCTCCTACCTTCCACAGTGTCCTAAAGCTGGGGTTCCTCTTGTGATTTCTTTCCTCTTTCATGGGCACCCTTAATGCTAATCTTAACCAACTTCCACCTACATCAGACTGTTACGTGTATGGCAGAGGACCCAGCCTCTGATTTTTGCCTTGGATCCACACCTTTATAGTGATGGTCTTGTGCAGAGAGGAGAAAATTCCTGATGGAGATGGAGCATAAACTTTAGGATGACCATATGAGTAGAAAAAAGAAGGCATGTAGTGTTTTCTGGGCCACAGACTAGAAAAGTCTGGCTGGAGTGGAGCAAGTATATAGAGAAGTGGTAGAAAGTATGGTTATAATATGACTGTTATCCTAATATGTTATCATGAATGATAAACGACAAATTTTTAAGAGAAGCTATCTATGAATCACACATGTCTATACATTTTTAATTATTTTAATAAAAAATTTCATTTTAAATTTAATAATAAATTTAATTTTAATAATAAAATTTAAAATATTTATATTTAAATTTTTATTTTTATGTAATTATTTAATAATAAAATCCTTGGAAGCTTGTAACCTAAAACAGGAATTTGTTAATAGAAATAAATGTAAAAAGGATCAGGCAGGGAGAAGTACAATTACGCAGTCATAAAACACTATAAAATAAGCCAAGTAATTACATCTGGTATCACTCCTATCCTAGGCTCTGTGCAAGCTAAGTATCTGACATCTCTTACTGAGTGGACTAGAGAAATTGCAAGTTTGGGTAGTTAATTCCCAGTGCAAAATCCAGAGCATATAGAGTGTTACCAGCAGGTTGTTCTTGGAAGTGGTGCTCCTAAGAAATTGCCTTGGAAGCTTCTGATGAGACAGGAAGTCAGGAAGGAGAGGATACTGCTTTGCAATACATGAAATACTCAATATATTCCTGAGGGATATGTGCTGGACATCAGGGGATGCAGAGGAAAGTACCAGGAAGATCAGGGTGGAGAAAAGGTCACAGGGATACTGGTAATGATGGAAAGGAAAGGTCCCAAATAGGTTAGAAGTAGTATGTCCACAGATTATTCCATATTCCAGTTTAGAAGAATGGAGTAGATGTAGCATGTAATGGCCTTTGCAAGGTATTGCTGGACCATTGGCACTTTCTGAAGGCAACAGAAAACCTAGGCATGGTGGAATGTCTGACGGAAGTAGTAAAGGCCCAGTTCCCATTTGGCACATTGGGAAACATTGTAAAAAGGGCTAAAAGTCTTGATGCTTGTTACAGTTGATGGAAGAGTCCAAGAGTAGAACTGAAGTCTCCTGTCCACTGACCTGGCACAACCACTTTGATTCAACCACAGTGCTTCCCATGATTAAAAATACATCATAAATTAATGGGAAATCATGAAGGACAGGGTGGATTCTGAGGTTGGAGTGTGGTTTTTCCTCAAGGAAAGGGCAACAGTAGACTGATCATACTTTATTTAGTGCTTCAAAGATCTATAATTTCATTGGTAGGGGTACTCCTTGAGCCAAGAAAGACTGTAACCTCTCTGTGCTTTAGTGTACTGATTTTGAGAAACTGTTTTTAAAAAATGAAATTGAGACCTGTGATCTCATCAGCATAGGGAGCTTCTTATATGGAAACTCCGAGACTTGAACCTAGGGATTCTTACCTCTGAGACTGACCTTCTATTACTTTTCTTTGAGAGTTTCTATGGCTGAAAAATTCATCATCCTGAGGCAAAGCTGATGATGAGCCTTTAAGAATTTTAGTAGGCTGGTCCTCAGCCAAGAGTCAGACAGGCCATCACTGGGCCCATAATCAAACCCCCTTTATGCTTAGTATAACTTGGCAGATTTTGCTCCTTATTGTTACAGCCTTTGTGAACCCAAGGTCACCTTACTAGATAAGGCAGGACTTTGGTGGAAGATGACGCTTTAAGATAAGAAAAAGGAGTTGCCCTATTACAAATAAACCTAGAAGCCTCAATTTACTCCTCAGTAATGTATTGGGCAGTTGGGTGGCACAGTGGATAGAGTGCCTGGCCCGGAATCAGGAAAGCTCATCTTCCTGAAGTCAAATCTAGCCTCAGGCACTTATAAAGCTGTGTGACCCTGGACAAGTTACTTAACCGGATTTGCCTCAGTTTCCTCATCTGTAACATGAAGTGGAGAAGAAAATGGCAAACCCCTCCAGTATCTTTGCCAAGAAAATCCTAAAATGGGGTCGTGAAGAGTTGGACACGACTGAAACGACTGAACAATGACAATGTAAGGGAATCCGAATGGATGACTTCTAAGATTCTCAACAGCTCCAACATTTGTTATATCTGACAGTATCTAGGCTTTCCATGAATAACAACCCAGGAGCATAATGGCAAGAAGGGAAGCCATTTAACCTGACAACTAGAGCTTTACTGTTTTATCACCTAAGTTCAACTCATGGGCTAAATGTCTTTCTGAAGAATTCAAAAATTCAAAAACACTGCCCATCCTAGGACCCCCAAGTCATAGAGCACTGTATCTAGAGCCAGAAGTTCTGGGTTCAAATCCCACCTCTGAGGCTTATTACTTGCAGGACCCTGGGAAAACCATTAACCTTCCTGAGTCTCAGACCCCTCGTCTGTAAAATGAGGGGTTAACCAATGAGATGGTCTGTGAAATCCCTCACCACTCAATCTATGATCATATAATCCTTATTTCAATACAGGTCAGATTCCATTACAACAACTATGCTTTTTAAAAAACTTACATACAAAAAAAAAATCCACATCTCCAGATGATGACCTAACCATTCAAAATCATTTCAATGTCCACCTGTAGTGCCTGTCAAGAAATATGTACTGATGGACTAAGTTAATGGACTGCCCACCCAACCACATGTCATTGTGTGGAAATAGGCCCAGAATTGAAGAGATTGGTTGCTTTTGGGGAACATGTAGAATTCTTTTCACAGTCCCAAGCTGCTCCTTGACATGGAAAGCTATCTTCCCAACGTCGGTATTCTCTCTATGATGTTAAATGTCAGCAAATTCTGGAATATCACAAACTCTAAAAGGATGAAAACTGACCCAAAGGACAGAGAGATGTATCGTGAGTGAAAGCTGGCTGCAGCAGCACATGAAGAAGCCTAAAAGATACCTTCCAGGAAATGTATCATCGGATAAGGAGGTGGACCAGTTATCCAGTAAGAGGGAGGGATAACAGATGGACATCTCAAGTTCTGCACTGGTTTACATGGAATGTTAAAAAAAAAAAACAACCCTGAATCTATCCAGAATGTTGGAAAGATTGTCTGTGGAGAATCCATGGGAAGACATGGATAAGAATTACAAAGCAGGAAAGTATAGATATGGTGGGGTCTGTATCATGAGAGGTCATATCCAAATTTAAGAGGTCTCAAGTCCACTTAAATACTCATGTCAGAATTCTGGTGCAACCAATGAATATGGACAGACTCTTAGAATTTGTGAAAGTGGGATCTAACTTAATGTATAAGAACCCTAGAGGTGTCATGCAATTTAACCTAGAAAAAGGATAACTCTATATATCTGACAATCCAGAACTGGGGACTGATTTAGTCATCTTAATCAAATTCTGAGCAGCTAACTGCATACCCTAATTCGAGTGAATTCTGCATCACAATAATAATAAAAACCAACACTGAAACAGAAACTTTGGTGTGTGGTGGTAGGGGCAGAGGGCAGATAACCAAATCTGTGATTTCATCAGGGAATTCCTGCTGAAGACCTTCCTTTACCAGTGTAGGGTGACACCTTCTCTGAAACTTCTAGTCTTTAGAGAGTTCCATTATAGAGCCCAGACTCAAACCCAGATCTTCTGATTCTAAATCCATGGCTCATTCTACTATACTTTCCTGGCTTGTGCTGGTATTTGGAAAAATCCATATTAGTACAATATAGCAGGATAACACTACTGATTTATTTTTCCCGTACTTCCTGAGGTTTCCTTTCAATCCAAAGGGTCCGCCCTCCAGAGCAGGTGCCTAGGTTCGAGATTCTCAGTATGTCTACAGTCACTAAAATAGCTCATGAGCCACTAAAAATGGGTTTTCCAGAGGACACAATGAGTTCAGAACAGAGGTTAGATTACATTGGATTATTAGTCATGTAAATTAAATTATTCCCCCATTAGCCACCAAAGAGCTCAGGGACTCTGGATTTCCTTGCTTTCTTTGTTTCTTTGTTCATTCGTTTGTTCCTTCCTTCTTTCTAAATTTCCTAATTTCAAGGGCCTTCCCATTCCCATGTAGATGAGTGGGTAGAGAGACAAAAATGCCCAGGTGGCTGGGTCCTTGTCTCTCCTACTTAGCCACATTCCTAGACCTTCATATGTGGCGATGGCAAGCATAGTTTGCAATGGCATTGGGTTCACCCTTACATTTATATAATCACCTTCCTTGGTCATCACTGCCATCTCCCATGGTCTGAACTTCTCCACGAGAATGTTTTGAGGGTAAATGAAGATCTCTTCTTGGATTCTTCCAAATTACTGATAATGAGAGAAATGCAAAATAAAATAACGCTGAGGTTTCACCTCATTCCATGCACGTTTGCAAAGGAGAAAATGATGGGAAGAACAGTGGTGGAAGGACTGTGGGAAGACAGGCACTCTACTTGCATAATGGCAGAATTGTGAAGTTTATGCCAACCATTTTACATTGCAACGTGAATTACTCTAAAAAAAAGACTGTTTTGACCCAGCAATCCCACTACTGAACACACATATACCTTAAGAAATTCAAGGATAGAAACACAGGTAGAAGCATCCTTTGTGATGGCAAAGTGCTGGAAAGAACATGTGTCCCCATTTATTAGAGAATATTTTTTGTTGTTTTGTTTTTAAGCTATGGCATATGAAGGGGAAGCTAGATGGCACAGTGGATAAAGCACTGGCCCTGACATCAAGAAGACTTGAGTTCAAATCTGACTCACACACTTATTAGCTGTGTGACTGACCCTGGGCAAGTTACTTAACCCTGTTTACCTCAGTTTCCTCAGCTGTAAAATGAGCTGGAGAAGGAAAGGGCAAACCCACTCCAGTATCTTTGCCAAGGACACCCCAAATGGAGCACAAGTGGAAATGACTGAACAACAAATGGTATATGAATGTAATAAAGTATTATGATGAAATTAAGAAATGATGAACGTGACAGATTCAAGAAAATGTGGGAAGATGTGTATGAACCAAAGCAGAAAAAAATAAGCAGAACCAAGAGAATAATATACACAATCACCACCACAATGTGAGTGAAAATATCACTAAAAGAAGCACTATGTAATGGAAAAATCAGTAAAAGCCCTGAAGAAGAGATAATGAAAGCATACCTCCTCTTTCCCAGTGGAGGGATATGAGACTTTTACTATAGAATATTGTAGATGAGGTTTTTCTTTTGGCTGTTTTTACTTAATTATTTTCTCTTTTTACAAGAGAGGGTCCAGATGGGAAATACCTATAATGTAAAGACATAAGGCATCGATGAGATAGTTTTTAAACACCTTGATGATTGAGATTTGGCAGCGGCAGGACCTTTAGTGACTGAATGGCCAGGTCAGGGCCACAGCTGTCCGAAGCCCAAATCTCTGGAGTGACAGAGGCCCAGAGAGGTCATTAGACCAGCACCACTGGAAAAGGTTAGGGGGGAAAACAACTCTTTGGGGAGACAGATAAAACCTTTGAAAGATGAGGGCTTCTGCATAGCAGCGCTTTAAACAGAAACAGCAGGCGAGCCTGCAAACTACTGTCTCTTAATCGGTGTGTGAAAAGGGGGAGGGGGAAATCCAGTCTCCAAATTAAAGTCAATAATACACTGAGAACCTAGTTTGTGGTTTTATAGTCACACTAATCTCTTTTCCCCCCTAAAACCATCGACTTAACATGAGCATCAGCAGAGCCAGAGCACAGTTGCACGTCCAGGCAACAAACTTGTAAACCCAGAATCTGGACTGTTTCCATAACAGCTTTGTAACATCTCCCAACGAAAGGGCGTCATGATGGACTGCAATGGAGCCAACTGGCCATCGCAATGTTTTGTGTCAAAGATCTGCTTATTCAAGCCTTCAGACGGCTCGCCCCATAAATCAGAGCAGTTACAATGTTTTGTTTTCATTAACATCTCCATATTCCAGATTGACACAATAAATTCTAGTGGTTGTTAAGAGCCGTTTGGGGGCTTTGCGGCCCACCGCTTTCACGGTGTTTTCTCCCCCGCTGTTCTGCTCCTGGGGATGCATTGTCTTTTGTGAAAGCCACAGGGGTTCCTTTGGAAGTTGAACCCCTTGGACTGAATTGTGGAGGGGGCTTGAAGGAGGGCTATAAGGGAGGCGAACGTTTTTCAAGGGTAAAAAATAGAAACTTGCTCTTTTCTGGTACCTTATGGTATGTTTGTGACTGCTTGTGTTAATTACCAAACTAAGGGAATAAGATGCAAATTTATAAAGTTGTTTGGTTTTTTTTAAAATCCAGATTCAAAGGGAATGAGAGAAGTGTGACTCCTGGCTTAGATCCTCTTCTTCTAAAGCACAATAGTCCCGGAGTCTTAAGATTTTGAGTTAGAACTCTGTCATGTTCTAGATGAGGGAGCTGAAGCCCAGAAAAGTCAAGGAGCTTGCCTATAGCTAGAGATCTGGGAACTGAATTCAGGCCCTGTGACTCTAAACTCAGGGTTTTTAGGGTCAAAGGGGTAGAGCTAGAAGGGACCTTTGAGGTCATGTAGACCAATGCCCTCAGTTTATAGGTGAGGAAATTGAGTCTCAGAGAAGCGGCACAATTTGTGCAAGATCGCACAGGAATACGTGGCAGGGTGAAGATTTGAATCCAGGACCTCTGATAAGAGAGAAATCCAATGTGCTTTCTTTCTACTCCACCACCATGGTACTCCTGAGTTCAAGAAAGACCTAGATCTGAGCACAAACTCATGTGGCTTTTTGGCAAATCACTTCATCTCTCTGACCCTCAGTTTCCATATCTGTAAAAAGGAAGAGGTTGGATCAGTAATCACGAAGGTCCCTTCCAGATTTTATGATTCATGCTTCTATGATTCATGCTAGATAAGACCCATTTGGGTTTTGAAGAAAGTCTGAGACACATGGATCAGAATGCACAAAATCAAAACGACCAATTGAAAATTGAAAAACGCAAATAGCTTTGGCACTTGGAGTCACATACACACACATTCAAGAAGATATCTCCATTTGGCCTGTTTCGAGGGGCTTCAGGGTAATATTTTTACCAAATTCAACTGAACTGCCTCGTGTACAACAGTAATAGATTCATTGGTCCTTGTACCTCATTCTCAAAGAGGCCCAAAAAGACGTCACTATGTTGGGGTCGAGGTACAGTGCGTCCAGCTGTGGCTTGTGTTACAATCCAAGTTCAGAAGGCTGTACTACAGGTTGAGAACAAATAGTCCAGATAAAGAGAGATAAATGGAATCTGTAAGAATCCCTTTAAGAGTTCCACACTTTTAAAAAAACAATCGGTTGTTGTTCTTTTTTTAAGTTTTGAGTTCCAAATTCTCTCCATCTCTCTCTTCTTCTCCTCCCTCCTCCCTGAGATGGTGAGCAATGAGATATAGGTTATATACGTGCAATCATGTAAAACATTTCCATATTAGTCATTTTCTGCAAGAATACTCAAAAGAAAAAGAATGAAATAAAGTGAAAAATAGCATGCTTCAGTCTATATTCAAACAATATTGGTTCTTTGTCTGGAAGAGAATAGCATGCTTCATCATGAGTCCTTTGGGACTGGCTAAGATCATTGTCTTGCTGAGAATAGCTAAGTCGTTCACAGTTCATCATACAGTATTGCTGTTACTATGTGTAACTTTCTCCTGGTTCTGCTCACTTCACTTTGCATCAGTTCATATAAGTTTTTCCAGGTTTTTCTGCAATCATCCTGCTTGTTATTTCTTATAGCACAACAACAATCCATTACACTTTAATGCAGAAGTTCTAAACCTTTTATGTCATGGACTCCTCTGGCAGGTTGATGATGATGAATGGGGAATGGGTTGGACTAAATGGTTGATGTGGACCCTTCCCACTCTCATTCTATGATGCTCTCATCTGCAATGCCATCAGTGGATGGTATTGGTCATTTCCTTTCCTAGGGTAATAACTCTCCCCCACTCTTCTACAGAGGAGGAACCCAATTCAGCTCCAGATTAGGGTATCCCCATTTCAGACCTTACCTTTTACTATATTCTCGTTAACTTGGAAGTGTGCCTCACTACTACAAGTACAAATTATCATGCACACCTCCTGAAACATTGGTGTCATCAATATTGTATTGATTCAAGGTGGATTTTACATTTTGATGTCCTCTCCCTCCCAGCATCCAAGCAGCGCCTCTTAAAGGTCTATAGCAGAGGTATCAAATGCATAGCTTGCAAGGCAGTGGGTCTGAATCAGATTAAAATGTAATTGGGGAACTTAACAAAATAAACAAAACTACAATAGAATATAGATAATATTAATATGTGGTTTTCTAAGTCAATGTGAAGGTAGTTAGGTGGCACAGTAGACAGAGTGCTGGACCTGGAGTCAGGAAGACATCTTCAGGAATTCAAATATAGCCTCAGACACTTGCTGTGTGACCTTGGGCAAGTCACTTAACCAGGTTTGCCTCAGTTTCCTCATCTGTAAAATGAGCTGGAGAAGGAAATGGAAAACCATTCCAGTATCTTTGCCAAGAAAACCCCACAAGGTATCATGAAGAGTTGGACACAACTGAAATGACTGAACGAGTCAATATGAGGCCTGTAGGGATCTTTATGAGATTTTGACACCGTTGATTCAGAGGCACAGGGGAGTGTCCTATCCTTTTCCCAACTGTCATTTGGTACCTACTGTCCTGAATTTCTTTCAGGCTGCAGGATAGAACTGTTGAAATTGTCTACAGCTGCTTTCTAAAGCTACTAGCGGAGCTCAGATTCCCCCCTTGTTTTGTTGTACACTAGGGAGAGAAATATTTGCAGTCTTACTCTGAAGATATTCGTGATTAACTCAAAGCTGTAATCCACACCTGAGAATTATGAAGAGTCATAACCATTTTGCTGCAGTTTTCATTGGTAGTTCTAGGGATTCTAGCAAGTTGACTCTGTTAATTCTGAAACACTCACAGTGCTTAACATGGTGTCCTTTCTTTGGAGAAACTCAGTAATTGTTGGTTGACAACGTCGCACGTAGAGAATACACAGCATACCAAGGCTGGTACCACACCAATTTTTACTTTAGAGAGAGCCATCTTCCCACCTTCCTGTGATCCTTCCACTTTCAATACTTCAATGTCCCATAAAGGATCCAACCTAAGGTGAACATTTCACTGGTAACACAGGCCGGCTGAGGAGAGAAGGGCAAAGAATTGTCCACGGGCAATTCTCACTTTGTTTACAAGAGCTTGAAAAACTTGATCCATGTCCCAATAGCCCCTAGCTTGTGTGGTGAGGCCAAGTGAGAGGAGATAATGTTTTAATCAAAGAAAGCTCTCATGACAGTTACACTGTGCAGACACAAACAGTCAGGGATAGGTTTTCCCAGATTTCCTTTTTGAACCCATAAAGAAAATAAAAGACACATGTGGAGAATCCAAGTTGGAGAGTGCTGTTCCTAGCTTTTCTGTATTCAAATTAAGGATGAAAATCTAATCACTTTGGGCCAAGTATTGAAATTTTTATGATGTTCTGAAGACAAGATATTTATCATTCATTGTATCCTCACATTTCTTTCATCAAAATCAAATCACTGGTTATTATCCAACTTTCTCTGAGGCAAATTGTCCCAGAGTCTGTCCCTAGTGGAGGCAAATGGTTAAAATAACAGGTGGCTTATGGGATTTGACTTTAATTAAATATTCTAGGCAGTCAGGAATTAGCTTTCAATTTTGGCCCTAACCAAAGTTCCAATTTAATTGAAGCCACATTATGAATATCCTTCCCTTCTTCCTTTTAATCTCGTGTCCACTTACTCTTTCCCAGTTATCCCATCTCTCAGTCATTGAGCACTTTGTCTCATACATGTTAATAAAATGAACGTGAAATATATAGTATGGTTGCTTTTCATAGGCAGCCTCAGTTCGCACTGACTTGGGAGACAGTGTGCTGTAGCAGGAAGACCACTGGGTTGGACTCGGGGCCAAAGAGAAATCTCTGTATCCTGCCTCTGAGCTTCAACTTCTCCTTGTATAAAATGGGAGTCATAATACTTACATAATGTGTCTCATTGAGATGTGAATAGCAGATGAGGTAATATGTGTAAAGCATTTTTTGACTCCAAATGATTATATGCAGTATATGCAAGCTATCACAATTATGGACATATTACATGTGTCTGGTTTTTCCAATTAGAGTATAAGCACTTTGAGGACAGCAATCAAATTTAACATAATGCACGCATACTTATGATATGCAAGACCTCTCCAGGGGCATTCCAACTCACTTTTCCAGAATCATTGCTCATTGCCCTCCTTCCTTGCCATTCCCTAAACAGCATCAATCCCCTGCCTTCATTCCTTTTGCATAGGTTGTGCCTCACTCGGGAATGGCCCTTCAGCCTCCTGGAATCCTTGCCTCTGTTAAAGCTCAATTCTAGTCCCATCTCCAACAGGAAGCTTATCTTTATCCCCCTCCAGTTACTGGTATCCTTCCACCAGAAAACACTTTACTTTGCACATTTTTTGCATGAAATGGTCCATTTACACATTGCCTCTCCTCACTTCCTAATAAAATATGTCCTTGAAGGCTAGGATTGTTGTTATTGTTGTTTGTTCCTCGTGTCCTTAGAACCTCAAGGCAGCGAGGTGGTAGAGTGAGTGTGGGGCTTGGAGTCAGAAGACTCATCTTCTTGTGTTCACATCTGGCCTCAGACACTTACTAGCTGCTAACCCTGGGTAAGTCTCTTAACCCTGTTTGCCTCAGTTGCTCATCTATAAAATGAGCTAGAGAAGGAGAAAATCAAATCACTCCAGTGTCTTTGCCAGGAAAACTCTAAAAAGGGTCACGAAGAGTCAGATATGATTGAATAATTATAGAACAAAAATCCTCAGAACCTAGCACAGCATCTGAAACACAGCAGGCTCTTAATAAATGCTTGCTGAATGAATGCAGGTCTGAGATGAATCAGAGGGAGGTATGTTATCTTCTTCTTCTTCTCTCTCTCTCTCTCTCTCTCTCTCTCTCTCTCTCTCTCTCTATATATATATATATATATATATATATATATATATATGTATATATATACATATATATAGATACACACATATGTGTGTGTATGTACACATGCATACATATATGTATATATGTATGTAAATGTAGATATACATACATATGTATATAAACCTACATACACAGGATGAGACAGATTGAGCCTCTCCAGATATGTTGAACCAAGCTACTGGTACCTACTTCTAAGAATTCACTTAGGGATTGATTAAATGACCAGAAGGAAGCCAAAAGCATTGGATTACCAATGTCCTAGGCAAGAAACTGAAGACCTAAGAGGCACAGATGGTACTTCCATTACAGCTACTCACTGATGGAAGGTAAGGGATTCAAAAGTAAAATGGAGATGGGAGAAGTGAATAGCTCATTAAGAATATGGTGTCTGTGAATGGGATTTGGATTTCTGGACCACAACTTGTAATACAAAAATCAATGTGTCCCTTGTGAGGGATGGATGTAGTATGTCTAGTGATGGTCGATGAAATCAGTCTGTAACCTTAGAGATTGGGCACATGTAATGAAATTAAGTTTAAAAAGAATTCAGTGTAAAGTTCTATACTTGGGTTTAAAAAAAAGTGCCCTGCTCGGTACAGGATGGGATGGGTATGATTGGATAAGGGGTCCCATGAAAAGGTCTAAGGGCTCAAATATGAGTCAACAGGGTTGCTCAGTGACCTCATGGATCTAATGTTCCAAATGAGGAGATGATGACCTCCCAGCATGGACATAGCTAACCCTAGCCACATTATGCCTAGAGCTCTGGGTTCAATCCTGGATTCCAAACTGTAGGAAGAACGTTAGTGAACTGGAAAGCAGCCAGGGCATGGTGATCAGAAAAAAATGAGAGGACTAGAGAGCGTGACATATGAGGATCATGTGAAGAGAATGGAAATATTTACATATAAAAAATGAAAACTTTTGGGGGAATAGATATTATAAACTTGTGCCTGGGAGGAATAGGTAAAAGCTAAAGAGAGACAGATATTGAAAATAAGCTCAGTATATGTAAATATTTCCCAACAATTTGAACTCTCTAGTAGTTGAACAGGCTACCTTAAGAGGCATGGGGGATTGAAGAAGTCTTAAAGTTGAGGTTGAATTACCACTTGTTGGGAATATTGGAGAGATTTCTGCTCATGAGTGGAGCTAGACTAGCTGATGACCTCTGAGGTCATTTGTCACCCTAAATCGATGATACTGTGATCCTTCTGAGATTTCATGATTCTGTGCCTGCTGTGAGATAAAACTGGAAAGACTAGTTGGAGCACAAATGGAAGGCCTTGGGTGCCGTGCTAAGTAGGGTACATTTGATTCTATAGAACATACGAATGTTTTTGAGCAGGAGAATGGTCAGACCTGGGCACTAGGAATATTGTTTTGG
Organism: Phascolarctos cinereus; assembly: GCF_003287225.1. NCBI lineage: Eukaryota > Metazoa > Chordata > Mammalia > Diprotodontia > Phascolarctidae > Phascolarctos > Phascolarctos cinereus. The sequence continues at coordinate 68,221,545 of NW_027555514.1, forward strand.
TGAGAGTCAAGTCAGGGAGAGTAACTAGGAGGCTTGTAGACTGGGTGTGAGGAAATTAGGACATGAACAATGGTGGTGGCAACATGTGTGGAGTGATCACGATGAATGCAAGAGAGACTGTGGAGGTTTAGTCTAGCAAAGCAAAAACAGAGCTAGATTTGGACTAAGAACTGGGTTCAAATCTCAGTTCTGCTAATTGCTACCCACGCAACCTTGGGCAGGTCTCTTCATTTCCCTGGGCAACACTTCCCTCATTTGTAAAATGAAAATATTGAACTAGATGTCCTCTGAAGTCCCTTCTCGATCTAAATCTATAGTCCTACATAACTGATTAGAGAACTACATTTAACCCCAATGCTATAGGCCACGGGGCACCTGAATCCTGCTAGTGCTGAACAAAGGGCCATGAACAATGATGGTAACACAAAAGAAACCACACTGTTCTGTGGCCGACCTGAGGGCTGACACAGACCTCTGCCCATGACAGAAAGGTAGAAGTGGTCTTGAGTTCATTAAGTAGATGAACTGCCCTCTTAAATCTTGAGGTGTGGGATTCTGGCTGTCAGCTTTGTCTTCTGATGAAGGTTAAAGGATTGGGTCTAAGACAAGATGGAGAATGCTGGGCCACTAAAAAAATCAACTGAAATTAAGGTGTCATAATGGTGGGGGAGTAGAAATTTAATGCTGTTGTTTAGGGAGAAAGCAGTCAGCTTAAAGCCATGATAGAGACTTTTTTTTCTTTCTGGGTCTAAATCCGTGATTTCATTTGTATAGGCACCAGTTCATCTCCAGTTTTCAGTCCTAGAGAATTGTCTGTGGCACTCAGTGATTAAACAATTTGCCTATTTACCCACACAGCCAGCAACTGTAAGAGGTATGATTTAAACCAGGCCTTTCTGATTCCAAGGTTCTCCCTCTAGAACAAGGGTTCTTAACCTGGGCTCCACAGACCCCCAAAGGATCTATGGATAGATTTCAGAGGGTCCACGAACTTGGATGGCAAAAGAAATTTTACATTTTCATTTCACTGCACTCTAATGTAATTTAACCTTTCCTTCCATTTTGATTGTGGGCAACAAACATTATTCTGAGGAGTCATATATTTCACCAGCCTGCCAATAGAGTCTATTACCAAAAAAAAAAAAAAAGTTAAGAACCCCTTCTCCAGCCTCTTGTGCTCACATAGCAGTACAATGCATCTATAGCAGTGCTATACACAAGAGCATGAGGCATCACTCCCACCGAGCATAGACATGGCTCCATGTTTGAATATTTGGTTCTAGTTTGATGATGCACAATTTAAGAAAACTTATTAGGAAATGTTGATGGGGTTATTCAGCTTGGAAAAGAGAAGGCTTGGGGTGCCAGTGTTCATTTAGGTCTAATCCACGAGGTCGTGATCGGGTACTCTCTACCCTGCACTCTTAAGGAGAAAAATGGGCTTAAGCTTCAGCCTGTTTGGCATAGGAAACCATGTGTCATTGTTTGTCCTTCATTCTTGAAGAGGACCAATGACATCAGGAGGGTGATATCTACTCTGAGAGAGGCTAAACTGCAATCCTGTTTAGACTAGAATGCAGAGAGAGGTTTTCAAATTACCTTTCTGGAGATTTCTAAATAGGGGATTTCTTGACTTCCGGTGGTCCAGAGCCTTGGGTAACCTGATGATAGTGGCCTTCCTGTGTATGGACCTAAATCAGGAGTGGGGAATCTGCAGAGACCTTGCCATGATACTGCTATGCCCATTCCTCCTCCACCACGTTCAACCATTAAATTTGTGCTTTCAAGGTACGTTAGAGATGTAGAGGTTGGTGTCACCTTTGCTCTTGCTCCAAAGTGGACTCCTGAGTTTTATTTACCAAAATGAGGTGGTAATGACATTGCTAAGGCAACTGGTGACCGGAAAGGGCACAGGATCGCAGTGAACCTCATTATGCATATATTCATTATATAGACACACTGCTCCCTAACCATCTTCATGCCATGTTCTTGTGTTCTATCCTCAACCTCCAACCCTCTCTTCAACTCTAGCTCTACCTGGGGCTATCTGACTGAGGAGCAATATCCTTAAGTAGCTGGACCCAGACCTAGCACCCTACTACTCCCCAACCAAATTCATGCCATGCCAACTCACACTACCCTACCTCTTTTCCAACTCTACCTCTGGGAATAGTATTCAGATCAATACTACCACTATTGGAAAGGATGTATCAGTCAATTGCCTTATGACTCTATTCAGAATCTCTGTGGCAAAACATACTTCCTTGGCCACCACCCCCTTACAAAGGTTGTTTCTTCCAATTAAAATGTAAGCTCCTTGAGGACAGAACTATTTTGTATTCTCAGTGCTTAGCGCAGTGCCTGGTAGAGAATAATAGCTTAATAAATTTCTTTCATTCATTTATTCATTCGTTCAAATTGGTTCCCCAGTAGAATGTAAGCCCCTTGAGGGCAGGGTTTATTTGATTTTTTTTTTTGTCTTTGTAACCCCAGCCCCTAGCATAGTGCCTGAGCGCAAAGTGGCCACTTAATAGACGCTTGTTGATTGATTTCAAATAGAAAGATTCAGTTTGAATAATAACAACAGCTCACATTTACATAGTTCTTCAATATTTTAGGATCCTTATTTTATTATCCCTATTTACAGAAAAGGAAACTGACTCTCAGAGAAATTATGTGACTTGCTTGAGGTCATACACTGAATAAGTATGGCAGGATTTGAACTCAAGTCCTCTGAATCCATATCCAGAATTCTTCCTGCTGTACCACACTGCCTCTCATCTCCAAAAAACAAGAGGGATCATCATTTATCTAAGGCAATTTAAGATTGTGGCATGTCTTTTCAAGATTTTTCTCAACTCTGTTCCTAAAGCTGGTCGGTGGAAGCCAGGGGCATAGCCCCAGAGCCAATGGTAAAGTGGGAGAGTCTATGATTTGTTGTTGTTTCATCATTTTCAGTCATGTCCGACTCTGTGACCCCATTTGGAGTTTTCTTGGCAAAGATACTGGAGTGGGTTTGCCATTTCCTTCTCTAGCTCATCTTAAAGATGAGGAAACTGAGGCAAACAGGGTTAAGTGACTTGTCCAGGACCACACAGCTAGTAAGTGTCTGAGGTTGGATTTGAACTCAGGTTTTCTTGACTCCAGACTTGGCACTCTATTCAATGCACCACCTAGCTGCCCTGGACCAATAGCCAAGTGTCCTATGGGTAGTTCAGCTCTGCTGATATCGGGTACTAACCTGTCTTTGTGCAGTCAGGATGTTTCCCTGATACCTTAAATCCAAATGCCTCTTCTTAATCTTCTTCCTTTCCAAATCCTCAGCTGCTAAGAGAGAGGTGGACTTTCTATGCCCTGAATGTGTAATACCAAGCCCCTCCCCCTGGCAGCCCCCAGTGCCACTGCTCTGAAAGCCTGTGGGGCTGCTGTCCTACATAGCATCCAGTCACTAGGTCCTGTGCAGAGGTAACAACCTTTGAATTAGTATCAAAGGGACACTCCTGACTTCATTTTCATCCAATTCTTATAAACTCAATTAAAAATCCATTCCATTGCTCCAAAATGTAATCGTACTCTGACTGTTTGTGACCACCTATAGAGAGGTGGATTTATTGTAAAAATAGTCCAGTAAGTGGCTTAAAGTCTTAGAGTCAGGGAGGAAGATTCCACTTCCTTCTTAGATGTAGACTTTCCAGGGTAAATCCAAGAGACGGCACAGCACACTCTTCCTTGAAAAATAATGCCTTCACTCAAACCACGTGATGACATTGACAATGATGGGCAATGATGTCTCATTTCGTTTCCTTGCTTGGATGCTCTGTGAGTAGAAACGTCAGGTGCCGGATTGGGCTAAGAACATTAGCTGGCTTCAGAATCAAAGCATCTAGATCCCAAAGAATAGGAACATGCCGGATATTCCAGCAGCCATGGGAACGGGCCACGTGCATCAGAACAGAAAGTGGTTCTTCCAAAGCAGTCTTCCTGGGCTGGTTCAGTCCTTTGTTTGACCTTGACCTTGCAAGCTTCTTTATCCATTCAGTTCTTGACTCTTTCATCCTTTGCCGGCAGATTCGAGGTTTGGCTTGTGGTCAGGGGTCACTGAATTAATCAAGCTAAACAAGAGCTTTGCTGATGTTTGAGAATTTCTCAGTGTGACCTAATTCTCAGTTGCTGCTTTCCACAAATTTTCCATTTCCCCCCCTGCTGTTGTTTATAAGAGTAAGTCACTAAACTGAGATCAAATGGTTAGCAGAGCCAAGAAACAGCAGAAGCGGCAGAGGGCCCTGAAGAGCAAAGGAAATAGGATCTCCAAGCATCCCTGGCACCTTCCCCAGGGTGCCCCAAGGTGGCCTGGCAGTGGGGCCCAATCTTCCAGTCACCTCAGGGGTAACTTCAGGGAACATTCACTCAGCATCTGGTCTACATCAAGGAGCTTCACCATGACGCTTCTTGCAGCCGCCCCAGGAATGCTTATGGAAGCCATGATGCAGACCTTGGCGTGTGGCCACTTGGACTTGGACTTAAGTGGGTGATGATCTCAGTTGCAGTTGTTATGTGTGTGTGTTTTTTGGGGAGAGGAAGAGAGGGAGTGAGGAAAGGCTGAGCAGGTGGAATGGGGGTGAGGGTTACCTCATTTGGCTATAGAACAGTAGAAAGAAAAGCTGGGTGAGTTAGTAGCCTGAGAAACAATCATAATAATACCTTGTATTTATAGAATGCTTTAGGCTTTTCAAGATACTTAACATGTCACTTCCCTCAGTTGAATGGAGGCTTCTTGAGGCCAAAGACTATATGGTTTTTGTATCCGTATCCCCAGACCAAGTACAGTGTCTGATGCACAGTGGCTGCTCAAGAAATGCCTTTTGAACGAATGAATAAACTATATTATCTATGCTCCCTTAGTCCCAGAGCTTAGGTATGGTATGTGGGTCTTGTCAACTCCTTTTTGCACATGAAGAAACTGAAATCCGGAGATATTAACAGATTGGCCCAAGGTAACCCAGCTGGTTAATGTCATGATCAGAACTAGGATGAGGATCTCATGATTCCTAGCCCAATGCTCTTTAAAAAAAAATACTGATATCATCTGGTTTGACATTTCCTAATTTATTCCTCCCCATGCCACCATTTAGAGAGCCCTTCTTTATCACAAAGAATAAAAAGAAAGGGAAAAAGGCAGACTAGCAAAATTAACCAACATATCAACCAAGGCTGACCTTCTATGCCATGTTTCATGTCCAGTCTGCCGCCTCTATGGAGAAGGGAGGGGAACACATTCTTGCATTTCTTCTTCAGGCTCACACTTGGTCATCGTGCATGCCATGCAGTCCATAATGTTGCTGTTCCTTCAATCTACATTGTTGTAGTTCCTTTGTAGATCCAGGCATTCTTTCTTTTGTACCACCGCACCAGAAGACCCAAGTTCTGATTTCCCACCTCCACCTTCCTTATCCAGTTGGAAGGAAATATTGCACATTGATTGGTTTGGGGTTCCTCTGTAGTTTTGAAGTTTCTGGCTCAATAAGAAACTTTGGGAGAATCTTCTTTCATCCCTTGATTTTCATTATTGGTAAAACAGGAGTAACTAACGAGTCTTCTGGTGCCCCAACACAAGGACATCAGCCTCTTCTGGGCTGTGAAGGTCACTTCTTTTCCCTGGGCCAATGGGCAAGCCCCATTGAATCTGTGTCACTAAGTGTATGTCCCTCTCCTATGCAAAAGCTAGGAGTTTCCCCTGCAGAGTGGAGTTCTGTCCTATAAGAAAGGGGAGTCTGTCTTCCTGAAGAGTACCTCAGACTCTATCTCATTCCTGGGAGATAGGTAGCAATAAAATGAAAATAATGAAATATTACACCCACCCCTCCTAGTGCCATATGAATACAATGCGACAATGAATGAGATCATGTCTATAACATACTGAGTTCCTGGAACAAAAAAGATATAAAATTCCTTTTATTATCATCATAAATGTGTCCTTGTTGGTAAATTCCTCTGGGGACTAGCAAGTTGAGTTGAACTTTTGACTTTATTCCAACATTACACACCAGGAAGTAGGTCTAGATTTCATAAGTTGGATGATTGTATTCAAAGAGTTGTCATCAATAATGTAACAACTTGGCAACCTTTAGTGATGGAGCCTCTGGGGGACTGTCTGTGACTCACCTTCAGTTTCTTTATAATCTGACTTCTAGGTTGATGTTGGGAAGGAACTCACAGGGAAGGAAGACAGGCAGGTTATCAGTCAGGTTTTCTGAGGATGCTTCTGATTACAGAATAAAGTTCAGGTCCCAGGTTTCCCTTGCCCTGGCTATCCAGACAACAGGTTGCATCCTCTGGCTGCCAAATTGATTCGACTGACAATGTCACGACACCATTTCAGAAATTTTGATGGCTTTCTGTTGCCTCTGAGATGAACTATCTCTGTCTGGCCTTTGAAGCCTTTTCATAGTCAGGCTCAACTCAGCCTTTACAAATTGACATCACATTATCACCCCATCATGCGGCCTGTGCTCTGGCTTACTATTTCCATCTCCCTCCCAGATCTTTGCACAAATTGTTCTCCATGCCTGGATTACTATCCCTCCTCACCTTTGCTTTCTCCCTTCTGAGATGACCCCAAATGCCATCTTCTCTAGGATTTCCCCAGTTGGCAGAGTCCCCCAGGACCAACACTGATCATTATAACTACATGGCCTTTGGATTTTTTTTGGAGTCAATTTATTAGTATCTGTTTTGTACTGCATATATCGTGTATTTACATAGATGTGAGCATGTTGTATCCCTCCACAGTAGACTATATGGCTGCTGAGGGCAGGGGCTGTCTCATTTTTGTCTTTCCTTTTTAATCCTCATCATCATGCCTAGCACATAATGGACACTTCATACATGTTGGTTAAGTTGAATTGAATCTTTTCTCCTGCTCCTGAATGAATGAAATGGAATTGAACTTCATGAAGTAAAGCCTCTTCAGAATGAGTAAGTCCTGGGGCAACTAGGTGACACAATGGATAGAGTATCAGTCCTGGAGGCAGGAGGACTTGAGTTCAAATCCAGCCTCAGACATTTACTAGCTGTGTGACCCTGGGCAAGTCACTTAAACAATTGCCTGAAAAAAAAAAGTTCAGAGCATGGAAGCCCACTTGTATGGAGTCATCAGCAGTTCTGGATGGGATTTCTGGCTCCAGTGGAATACCCTATTACAAGCAGAATTTCATTTCTTTTGCTCACTAAAATTCAGTGGCTCCCTATTACTCCCAGGAATACATGCAAACTCCTTGCGTTTCAAACCTTTCATAAGCTAAGCCCGATCTGTCTTTCTAGCCTTATTACACATACTTCCCCTTACACACTCTTAAGTCTTGTCAAACTAGCCATCATGCCGCCCCTTATACAAGACAATTCTAGCTCTCATCTCCATATCTTTGTACATGCACATCCCATGCCTGGGATATATCCTTCTTCTGCCTCTTAGAATCACTAATTTCCTTCAAAATTCTGCTTATGTGAATTGGTCCAAGCCATTCTGGAAAGCATTTCAGAATTGCATCAGAAAGTTACTAAACTGTGCATACTCTTTGATACAACTATGGAAGTACTAGGTCAATACTCCCAAAGAGATAATGGAAAGAGAAAAATAACTCATACGTACAAAAATAGTTATAGTAGTTTTTTTAATGGTAATGGTAAATTTTGAATTAAGGGCTGTCTACTTTCAGGGGAATAGCTAAATAAATTATAGTGTATGAACACAATAGGATACGATTGTACCATAGAAATGACAAAATGGACAATTTCAAGGGAAATTGGGAAGACCACTATGATCTGATGAAGATGAGAAATAGGAGAACAATTTATAGAACAATAACAATATTATAAAGAAAAACAACTTGGAAACACTTTAAAACTCTGACTAATGCAATGATAAACCATGAAGTCAACAGGTTGAATGTGAAACTCACATCTCACCTCCTGACATAGAGGCAATGAACTTAAAAAGAGAGAGAGGGACAAAGTTGCATGTTCAGCCGTGGCCAGTGTGGAAATTTATTTTCTGGACAATGCATGTTTATAATGGAGGTTTTATTTGTTGTTTTTATTGTTCAATGAGAGGAAAGGTGTGCTGTGGGAGGGACAGATTATTATAAATGCCTACAAAATAAATTTTAAAATGTATTTAAAAAAACAAAGTTAAACTCAAATGTACCCTCATACATGAGTCCTTTCTTGATCTCTCCAGTTTCTGGTGTCTCTCCTTCAAAATTGCCTTCAATTTCTTTTATAAACATCTTGTGTACACTTATTTTATATGTACTTAATATGTCTACAGATAGTCTCCTCCATAAAAGTAGTCTTCAAACTTTTTTGATGCTCATAACTCTGTAAACGTTTTTTGAGGATATACCCATAATATGTGTATATTTATTTAGAAACTATAAGTTATACTTTTGCATTAGAATATTACGTACATTAGAAAACACATGAAAAGACATAAAAATGAATGAAATGAAGATGAAATTGATAACATTTTAAAAAATTATTTCACTTTATTTATTAATAGAAGAAAACATTTCTGCTTTTGATAAAACATTACTGATACTTTTTTTTAGTGAGAGCAATGCAATTGAATATACATCATCATAGTCGACATTTTTGGTTTAACACTTTTTGATATATTAATTCCAAAGATTCTAAGTTTAGTTTATTTTGGTACTTTTTTAAAATGGCTGTTACATCTGAAGAGATGCCTCATAAAGATCTGTAGATCTCAATGGGCAGCTTCACTTAATCATGGTGCTCATTTTTCAGTTCTATCCACTAATTATACAAAGGTTTCTATTGAAATTTTGTTAGTAACTTTCCATCTTCTTTGATGTCAATCAGCTATTCTTCCAAAATACTAAGAAAGTGTCATGTTTTTATGTGTTTAACAAATAAGTTCAAAACCCATTGAAATTGTCCATGTGGAAGAATTTTTAGGTCAAAAATTCTGTTAAAATGAAAACCATAAACCCAATTTATGGGGACAATATATTGTGATATGCTAAAAGCAAACAAATGGGTGAGAGTGCCACTGTTGACTTCTCAATATGATGGAAATTCTAGTTTCCTCTTGGAATACCTTGGTGGCATGATAGTATGACAGTCAGACCAAAGGAGGGTGCCAGTGTTGATTTATATAATAAATATTGGTAAATCTTAATTTCTTTAGTAACAAAATTTAGTAAAAGAAATTTCCTTAGTTAGTATTAGTAAAGCTAAACATAGAGAGAAATTCCCATATTTTCTTCCTGTAGCCCAGTAGCTTATGTATCCCCTGGAAGGCATTTGTCCCACTTTGAACACCACTGCCTTAGAGAATGTAAGCTCCTTGAGGGAAATGGGCTGTTCATTTGTAACTTTGTATCTCCAGCTCCTAGAACAGTGCTTGACACAACACACGTGCTTAATACAGGTTTGTTGACTAATTGGTTGCTACTGAGATTCTGACCTGATAGGCAGACTTCGGTAGTTTGTGGGAAAATGAATTCAGCCAATTGAGAGCCATCCTAAGGTGGGAAGAGGCAGTGCTGAAAACTTATATTGAAAGGACTTAAATTAGCAGCCTATCACAGCACATCCTATGCACAAAAATTCAGTAGTCTTAACTGAGACAACTATACAGCTGAATGAAAACAGGAACAGGAGGCAGACTCCAGAGAAGGAAAATTGTGTAGAGAAACTGAGACAGAAATAGCTCTGCAGCAAATTTGAATCAGCTGGAGAACACAGTCTTCCCCACCACCTCCCCAGCCTCTCCAGGAGTAACCACACAAAACTCTCCTTGGCCTGTCCTCCCAAGGTTGGTGGAACCCGTCACCTCGCATCAGTGAGATTGGGTCTCCTCTTCTACCACCTTCAACCTCCAGGAAGGAAAGAGGAAAGGACATCTTATCGAAATGGGGATCATCAGTTACCACCATCAGGAAGGCAGCGATTGTTGCTGATGGCCCTAATGAGGGATCTCAAATTATTCGTTTTATTTCCTAATATGAAGCCTTCAACTTGTTTTTCAGGACCTCAGGAGTGAACTAGATCTGTTTTAACAGACATTAGCCATTCACTCCAGAAAAAAAAAATCCCCTACTCAAGACGTTTGGGGCTGGTTACATTGGCAGAGGGTTATTTGGCTACAAAGTGAGGGAATTTCTGTTCCCAAACATGAATTTTATATTTATATATTTTGCTGATTTGGGAGAATCAGCATCCGCATTTGGGTAACTGGCCTTACCATGACCTCCTTGCTTCTTTATGGAAAATGTTGAGGGCCTTTTATTTAGAAAGAATTGTTTTTCCATGGCCTCAGAAGTCTCTGTTTTTCTCATTCTTTTTAAAGGACATTCGCAAGCAGACAAAACTTGTTTCTGGAGCTCATTACTTCTAGTTACTGACTCTCACATGACATCAGAAAACGTTTTCCCCCTCGATGCCTTATGGTTCCTTTTGAGGGTTTTGCTATTGCAAACACCAGCATTTGAAAGCTGGTACATTTAGTGAAACCGGCATGCAATTTATTTTTGGTCTGTATTCTCAGAGTGCAGATGCTAGTGGGGAATCCACAATCCTGAGCTAGGTTTCACAAATCCAGAGTGATTTCCCCTTTCATAGAATCTGTAGTATGTGTTTCCCTTAGAGATCTGGTCTTCAAACAATTTAATGCCAGGAAGTGGCCTTTGACTAGTGGCTTTGAGACTTAGATGAATGAATACTTTAACTCCTAATTTTGGGGAGAGGGATGTGGGAAAAAGGAGTGATCCAGAATTCGAGACCACAGATGGACAGCAGAAATAGAACAGTGGTATCACCAATGCTAAAAATAATTAAAAGAAGCCCTCCACCAAATAGAGGATTTTTAGAAAGTCATGGCACAGGAATGAGAATGCATGGAAGGGTTGTGTTCTACGTTGGTTTGATTCTCACCTTCTCCTAGAAGTGACTAGCCCTCTCTGGATCTCAGTTTCTTCATAAAGTCATGAGAATTGACTAGGCACTCTTTAAAGACCCTTCCAGTTCTGAAATTTTGTGATTCTAGAATATACTGACTCATAACAAACTTTTAGAAATTTCATTGGAAAGTCCAACTATTCTTCTCAATTCAATTCAGCAAAAATTTACTAAGCATCATCCAAAATATGGGGGCGCTGTTGTTATGTGTGGAAGTTACAGAGATGAAGAGTGATATAATCTCTGCCCTTGAAAACCTTATATTTTAGTGGGAGTGATATGACAGGTGCATAAATAAGTATAACATAAGCAGGAACAAAGGAGAGTGAAAACTAGAAGAGGAAGACACATTTTCCAGGATGGAGGGGAGGAGAGAATCAAGGGAGGCTTCGGCACGAGGTGCCACCTGGGACTGAGCCCTGAAGGAAAAGAGGTTTCTGGCAGGCAGAGACAAAAGGGGAATATGTTCTGGGCACAGAGGATTTGACCTGCGTGAATGTAGGGAGATACAGCAAGCTCAGGGAAATGCTGGTAGTTTAGTTTGGGAGGAATGCAGAATGGATGAAGGTGGAAAACGTAAAATAATGTCAGGAAATAGAAGCAACCAGATTGAATACCAGGCTAAGGAGTTTGCAGCTTATTCTAGGAGCAATAATGATCCACCACAGACTTTTTGAACAAGGGAGTATAGACAAGGCCTCAAGCAGATCACTGTGAAAGTGGTGTGGAGGGTGGCTTGGAGAGGGGAGAGTCTGGAGATCAGAAGACCAACGGGAAGGCTACTACAATAATTCAAAGAAGAAGGTACGCCTGCCTGAATTGGAGTGGAGAGAAGTTAACAGGTATAAGCAATGGGGAAATTGAATTGTCAGGACTTATCAACTGATAGTTTAAGGCTTACCACACATAATACGCAAGGTGGCTACAAACATAGACATGAACAGAGACATGTGCAAAAGCCTTAATTAGTCAGTCAATCAACATTTATTAAGCATTTACTCTGAGCCAAGCACTGTACTAAGTGCTGGGAATACAGAGAAAAGCAGAAGACAGGCCCTATTCTCAAGAAGCTCACAACCTAATCCATTCTGGAGAACAGTGGGTTATCATAGTGCTAAACACTTCAGTGGGCGGGGAAAGAGAAGACTGCTCTTAGATGTAGCAACAGCCCAAATATTTCAGGGGGTGCAGAAGGCAATGATAGGTGTTTAATAAATGTTGATTGATTGATTGGTTGATAGATAAAAGTTTGGTTTTTATCCTTTTTTCCTTTGATCTTCAACACGTTCTCCTAAAAAGAAAAGAAAGGGAGGGGGAGAAGGGAATATTTATTAAGTGCCTACTATGTGCCAGGCACTGAGCTAAACACTTAACAAATATTATTTGAACTAAAAAGTCTAGAAAAGTGTTTTAGATAAGATAAAAAAAAATTCTTAATATTTTCAGTTCGACTAAAAAGAAGGTTTTTACTATACTGCCACATACCTCTCCAAGTAGAAGCCCTTCCTTGTAACAAATATGTACAGTCCAGTAGAGCAAATCAACACATCAGCCAAACCTGAAGGTACATTTCTCCTTCTCTACCTCTACTCCATCGTCTCTTTAAAAATTTTTTAATAATTTATTTATTTTTAGTTTTCAACATTCACTTCCATAAGATTTTGAGTTTTAAATTTTCTCTCCCTCCTCCTCACCCCTCCCCAAGATGGCATGCAATCTGATATAGGCTCTACTTATACGTTCATATTAAGCATATTTTCACATTAGTCATGATGTATAGAAGAATTAGAACTAATGGGAGGAACCATGAGAAAGAAGAAATAAAACTAAACAACAAAAGAAAAGGAGAACAACTATCATGCTTCCATCTGCATTCAGACTCCATGGTTCTTTTTCTGGATGTGGATAGCATTTTCCATCATGAGCCTTTTGGAGTTGTCATAGATCCTTGCATTATTGGAAGAGCTAAGTCTATCAAAGTCAGTCATCGCACCATGTGGCTGTTACTGTGTATAATGTTTTTTCTGGCTCTGCTCACTTCACCCTGCATCAGTTCATGTAAGTTTTTCAAGGTTTTTCTGAAGTCTGCTTGCTCATCATTTCTTACAGCACAATAGTATTCCATTACATTCATATACCACAACTTGTTCGGCCATTCCCCAACTGATGGACATCCTCTCAATTTCCCATTCTTTGCCACATCTATAAAATTCCTCAGTTGTCCTTTATTCCTGCCAAGAGACCCTGCACATTGTTCTTCCCATCACTATTGTCAGGGTGACCAAAATCTTATGTTTCTCACTTTCTGATGTGGGTCAGTATCCTTGTATGAACGTCATTGCAGGCAGCACCACATAGTTAACCATTTATGCCCTGATCTTTGTGGAACACTCCTTCTTTAATCAATATTGAATAGATAGGGATGAAATTAATCCACACCCAAAGATGGCAGCTTTTTTTAAGAAAAAGAGTCTACCACATTTCTTCCAAAATTATAGAAATTATCCCAAACCAAGGGTTTTATTTGAGCATGCTGCAAGATCCAAGTCTTTTCCAGAGTAGTTGCTCTCATATTGGCTTCTTCCTAGAGTCTTTTCCTTCAACAGCCTGAAGTGAAGCTGGCGTCTCCCATCTTCTCCCTTGAAGCTTCAGCCTCAATTTTTGCCCAGGGCTTGGTGAAAAAGATAGAGAAAGTGGGAGCCCCAGGCTCCCTTGTCATTCCCAGTCTTGAGAAGACTGGAGGACGGGGTTCTGGGGGGTGACTCCACCCAACCTCTGGAACAATCCTTCCTCCAATGTCCCTCCTGGTCATTGGGCACAGTCCCAGAGGCATCGTCCTGGGGGCTCCCTTTGGGTGGGGTGCCCTGGAGGGGCATTCCTTGGATGAGTGGGCCTACTTGTGGCCCTCACTGCCCGAGTTGATGGGCTTCCTCTGAGGGGGTGCCCTCGAGGGGGACTCCTTGGACCAGTGACCCTCCTGGTGGCACTGAAAGCAGGTTTCCCCACTGCCACAGTTGGCAGGAGCACTCTTGGGTCTTTTCCTGGCCATAGAAGCAGCCAAGAGTTGAGTGTGTTCTCTGTTTCTAGCCCTTTCCCTTCTTTTTCTTTCCTCTGTTGCTACTATGTCTCTGTTGTTAAAAAGTCCAAAGGCCTTCTCCAGTAATTGGGCCTGAGGTATTTGGGGTCCCATTGCCAATTTCTGCAGTTTCCTCCTAATATCTGGGCAGACTGATTAATGAAATACACGCTAAGGACTGTTGCCCCTTCTATAGAATCGAGATCTAAATTTATATACTTTTTAATAGCTTCTACCAGCCTGTCTTAGAAAAGGGCAGGGTTTTCCTTTTCTTCCTGAGTAATTTCCTTAATTTTTTGAAAATTTACTTGCTTTTGAAATGCAATTCTTAGGCCTTCTACTAAATTGCCATATAGTCTTTCTTTCCCCTATCCTCACTCTTCTGATAATCCCATCCTGGGTCAGTAGTGGGAACAGCAGCTGTTCCTAGAGGATACTTTGTGGGGTCATTGCTAGCCAAACAATCCCCAAATTTTTGGGCCTGTTCCCAGATTCTCCTCTTCTCAGTGGTACAATAGGTGGAGAAGAGGATTTGCAAATCACCCCAAGACAGCTCAAATTGTAGGGACATGTCCCTAAAGCCCTTAGTAAACTTAGTGGGATCTTCTGAGTATCACCCCAGTTTCTCTTTAACCTGAATGAGGTCTGAAATGGAGAACAGAACATGCACCCTAATTGTCCCATTAGGCAAGTCAGGAACTTCTCTCGGGAGAAAAAGCCCTGAAGGCACTGTGGGAACTGGGGCTAGGGAGGAAGGGAGATAGGAAGTCCCACTTCTTGTGAGTGAGGGACTGGAGAATACTGGCTGAACTGGACTGGACTGGACTGCAAAGCTAGGGGATCTGACTGGCAAGGGGGAAAATCAGCTGACACCACAGGAGAGGAAAGGGTCAGGGGAGAAGATACCACCAAGAATGGGGCCTAGGCCAGGACCTGGGTGGTCCTTGCCTCAGGGTAAAAGGGCCTGGGGAGGAGATGCCAAGGCAAGGCCCTTTTCCAAAGCCTGAGTAGGGGTTGCCTCCAGAGCAGGGACCTTCCAGTCTTGGCTGGAAAAGAGCTTGAGATTAGGCAGTTCTTCCCAGTCAGGGAATCATATGTTGAGGTTCAGAGGTTTAGGGGTGCTGGGACCCCAAAATCATGACATATGGGTCCTGCCCAAATGAATTCAACCCAAGCCTTCTTTCAGCCAAAGACAAGGTCTATTAGAACATCCACCATATTGGCCAGACTCTTAAGGAATCTAAGCATTTGTATTGCAAATCTTAAGAATCTGAGCCCCATCACCTCTTTACCAAGAGTGATGGAAGAGAAGCCTAGTCAGTTGCTAATTCTCCTACTTCACATAGTCCTTTCCCTTTCTAAAGGCCTGGGAAACCAGAATACATTGACTTGGATGAGGATGCCACCAGAATTGGAGACCAAAGATGAAGCACACTGTCTGAGGAAGGATTTCTTTGTTTTCTGAGGGAGGGTGAGACAGGAGTCAAGTCAGCAGTCTCAAATCTGAACTTTTTGGAACTCAGGTCCATGTTATACATCTCCACTCACCTGAGGGGCCCCTTCCAAAAGCCCACATTGCTGAGGAGGCGCTGGATGTTTTCAAAGGAAGCGCTAGTGCTCCCAACATGCTTCTTCCCTTCGCAGGTCACATTCCATGGCTTGCAGAGTCTCAGCTAGTTCTTTGGGATCAGTTCAGAGGCACTGCCTGATCAGGAGAGGAGAGGCAGTACAGAAACATGTGTAGTTTCTTGCTCATCCCACCCCCTCTCTCTCCAGATGTGGCTTCAGTCTCCTTGGATTCTACATACTGTATTTAATTCTCTTGACCAGATGATATTAATTGGAGCTGTCTGCAGAGTACAACTTTAAAAAATTTCATTGAAAATGAGAGAGAGAAAAAATAATTAATTCAGTTAACCCAAAATAGGGCACTAATTGACCTTTTAATGCTGTATGTTCAACACGACACTGTGCCATCTGCATATGCAATTAAGTTAGTAATTAATAATGTAAAACTTTCTATTTCCTTTACATGGAATATGGCTTCAAAGCCACAAAGTCAAAGAAAATGGGACTAATACACATCTATGCACTAGATGCTTCTACATCTTTTCCAA
This sequence comes from Phascolarctos cinereus, assembly GCF_003287225.1. Taxonomy (NCBI): domain Eukaryota; kingdom Metazoa; phylum Chordata; class Mammalia; order Diprotodontia; family Phascolarctidae; genus Phascolarctos; species Phascolarctos cinereus. The sequence goes on from NW_027555514.1 coordinate 68,237,718, forward strand.
CAAATATCTGTGTACGCCAAGGACCCAAACACAGGGTCTCTCTGCTCCCAAGTGCAAAAGCTCTGGTGAAGTGACCTGAAGGTCTCTTCTCTGAATGGAGCTTGTCAGAGCAGAGAATTACCGGAAGGAACTGATCAACTCTTATTGCCCTACTCTATGAAATATTCTCTTGACATTAAAAGCTAGGGGAGATCGGTTCTAATCCAATCCAACAGGCGTTTAATAAAGACCTACTATGTACAGGGCACTAAAGACACCAAGACAAAATGAAAAGCAGAGATCCAGGAGGAGAATTTATGGTATTTCCTTCTTTGAGGGGAGAGTTGACTTTTGGCAGAATCCAGCAAGAGAGATAAAAAGGAACTTTATTTAATGACAAGATGTATCTGAAGGAAAACCTGGGTACTCATCTTCCCGAAACAGTGAGGTGTATGCATGCTGGCATCATCAATTAGCATTTTCATTTGGTTAGAAGAGACTCCCCAAAGGCTATTGGGATTAAAAAAAAAATCTCTCCCCAAATAACATGTGAATCAAGGGTGACCCCAGTCTGACTTGAGTTGGAGTGACAGATTTTTTTTTAATTAAAATTTTATTGTTGTCTATTTTGATATCACAGCCACTTCTGGATACATACCTATTTCCCCGACCTAGCGAGTCTCCTGTAGTAACAAAGAAAAACAGATGAGTAAAACTAATCAGCACAATGACCATGTATGATAGCATATGCAACTTTCTGCACCTCTGGTCCCCCCACCTCTCCAAGCAAAGGAGGAAGGTGCATTCCTCATCTCTTCTCTGGTCACTACAGTTATACAACATTTCATTTATGCCACAATTCATACAAGTCTTCCATGTTTTTCTGAATTCCCCATATTCATAATTTCTTTTTAGCACAATGAAATTCCATTACATTCATACATCATTTGTTCATCAGTTTCCCAATTCATGGGCAGCCCTTTTATCTCCAGTTCTGAGTGACCACAAAAAGTGTTGCTGTGACTATTTTGTTATATATTAGCCCTTTCCTTTTCTCTTTGACTTTGACTTTCTCGGTATTATGCTTAACTAACTGAATGTGTTCATTCTTCTTTGATGAGGTCTAGGAAGACAATGGGGTCCCTCTAAAAATGGGATCTTGAAGTCTGTACCAGCCAGGTAAGCAGTGACATTTGGAGACAGGGGAGAGAAAAGGGAGATGAAAAGCCTTAAAGCTTTTTAAGGAACTAAAATCAGAGAACATAAAGAAGGATTTAGTAAGTGGAGGTTGATGGCAACAGGGGAAGGACAGCTTCTTTTAGACTTTTTCTAGGCTTTGTAGCAGGAAGTTGATCAAAGAAACTCCAGTGACCAGAATTCAAAAGAACCCTCAGGGTCAGGTCTGTGTTGTTAAAACAAGAATCATTTCGATCTGGAATTAGGGGAGGGCCTGGAGTTGAGACAGGAAGTGTCAAGGCTTACTAAGACATCTGTGTCCATCACGTCAACTTGCCTTGTCTTGATTCCTTAGGCCAGTTTTATCAAGTCTTTTAGGCCATTGCTACCATTGGCTTAGGAACAGCCATTCAGACGAAGAAGTGTAGAGGATTTTTTGCCAAAATGGTGGCTGAGGCCTGTGGAAAACTGGAAGATTTCCTTACTGACCAAAAGAACCATGAGAAAGTGCTCTGGTATAGAGTAAAGAGTGAAGTGGAAGTGAAATAAGAATTAGACAACTGTTAATGGAAGGGTCAAACTAAAGTGCGTAATTGGATCACAACCATACAACTGGGATGAAGCCTCTAGGTTAAGTTAGGGGACATCTCTTTCATGGCTCAGCTGAGATGCACACTGCTATACAAAGCCCTTTCTGATCCCCAAAGTTACTATACTTACATGTTATATCCCAGAGTAGAATGTAAGCTCCTTGAGGGCAGGCACTATCTTTAGTTTTGTCCTTGTATCACCAGTGCTTTATAGAGTCAGTCAATAGGTATGCATTCTTAATATTTTATTTTTAATTTATTTTTAATAAATGCCTACTATGTGCCAGGCACTCAACAAATGATTGTTGAATTGTCCTGAATTATGAGGGTAGGTTCTATGTTCCTGCTCCATGGCTGGCCCTGTTCTCATAACTTGGCACCCCTGGTCACAAGGACTGGACAAGAAAATGCAAATGTAATCATGCAAATCCATCACCACTTCCGGAGACAGAAAGAAAGAAAAGAAAGGAAAAGAGGAAAGAAAGGAAAAAGAAAAGAAAAGAAAGAAAGAAAGAAAGAAAGAAAGAAAGAAAGAAAGAAAGAAAGAAAGAAAGAAAGAAAGAAAGAAAGAAAGAAAGAAAGAAAGAAAGAAAGAAAGAAAGAAAAAGAAAGAAAGAAAATACATGGTTGATGGTCAGCAAGATTACATTTCTGATCCAAGGACTGAACCTTCTTCCATCTGTCCAAGCTCACTGCCTATTTACCACTGGATAGAGTTTAAATAGCATTTGCGTACCTTATCTGATTACACCTGCTGCAAAATCTTTTTGCCAAAACTGAATCAGAAATACCTGGGTTCAAATCTGACCTCAGACACTTCCTAGCTTTATGACCCGGGGCAAGTCACTTAACCCTGTTTGTGTCAGTTTCCTCATCTGTAAAATGAGCTGGAGAAGGAAATGGCAAACTACTCCAGTACTTTTGCCAAGAAACCCCCAAATGTGGTCACAGAGAGTCAGACACAACTAGACATGACAGCTCCAAATCCATGATAGTGACTATGAGAAGAAGAAGGACTGTCCCAGGACTGTCATGAGAATTGAATGACATGGTATGTGTAAAATGCTTTGCAAATCTTGAATATAGATGCCAGTCTTCTCCTTCTCCTCCTCCTCCTTCTCATAGTCACTGTCATAAATTTGGAGCTGGAAGGGACATTGTTGTCATTCAGTCCTTTCTAGTCATGTCTGACTCTCTGTGACACCATTTGGGAGTTTCTTGGCAAAGATATTGCAGCAGTTTGCCATTTCTTTCTCCAGCTCATTTTACAGATGAGGAAACTGAGGCAAACTTGCCCAGGGTCACACATCTAGTAAGTATCTGAGGTTCCTGATTACCCTGAATAATGGCAAGGTAGGAAGGGTTGGAGCCACTCTAAAGAATGGAGGTAAAAGGAAACTAGCAACAAAGCTGTCATAGCAATTTATATTTAGTGTGTTGTGGGCAAGCAGGAAACCCTTTGAGGTACTGAGTTTAAATAAGTACTCCTGAAACTGGCTCAGAAAACCCAGGTTTTGGCTGGTGGCCTGTGCCTGACCCTCCTGACCCTTCAGTTTTCTAGAATGTCTCAAAATTTATTCTATCTAGACAATAGTGACCGAAGCCTTTAACTCCACCAGAGAAGTCCGCCCAGAGGAATTGGGAATCTTTTGAGTTCATGGATGCTCCTAGGATCATACACTTAGAAAGGGCATTAGAGGCATCCAAGTCAACTCCCTCCCCCATTTTGCAAGTACAAGAAAGTTAAGTGACTTGTCCAAGATCACACAACTTATGTCTGAGAAGGGATCGAACTCAGGTTCTCCTATCATGTTACAAACCTTGTTCTTTAGAAAATGCTATTTCAAAGCAATACTGTTGATTTACCTCACTAGGTTGCCCATGATGTATGTACTGAAGAGAAGAGAACACTAAAATCCCTTTTGCCACTCCCCAGTTCTAAGGAAAGGATGAATTTCCACCATGTTGGCTCCAGCAAATAGCATGGAACCTCAGAGCCTAAACTAGAACCATGTGTGTGACCCATATGACTCAAGGCAACTCACTAAAACTCGATGTGCTTCAGTTTCCTCATCCATAAAAAGAGAGAGTTGGAATCTGTGTCCTCTCAGATACCCTCCAGCTCGGAATTGATGACCCTATCATCAAGTCCATGAAAGCAAAGCAACTTGGGCATTCCAGTGTTCTCAGAAAGAAAGAGGAACTGCTCTAATTTAAATGCCAGCTAGTTCACATGTGGGTCGCTGGAAAACTCACCCACCATGTGAGTAAGGAAACTGGAAAGAATGTTAGTCTTCCCTGGGATTTCATTTGACAGCTTTCTGGCTCTGTGGACTGGGGCAGGATCATCTCTTCATTCTTTAAAAAGAAGAAGAAGAAGAAGAAGAAGAAGAAGAAGAAGAAGAAGGAGGAGGAGGAGGAGGAGGAGGAGAGGAGGAGGAGGAGGAGGAGGAGGAGGAGGAGGAGAGGAGGAGGAGGAGAGGAGGAGGAGGAGGAGAGGAGGAGAGGAGGAGGAGAAGAAGAAGAAGAAGAAGAAGAAGAAGAAGAAGAAGAAGAGAAGAAGAAGAGAAGAAGAAGAAGAAGAAGAAAAGAAAGGCAACCAACCCCAAACCACCCAGCCCTCTGAAATAACAGCTCAGTGGAAAAAAATGTGCAGCTCAGAAATGACCACAGTCCGTTTTGCAACCTTCCCTCTTTTCAGAGGCGGCACATTTTCTGTAATTGGACGATATGCTTGTTCCACTTCTCCTCTGCCAGGCAAACAGAGTAAACGGTCAGCTTGGACCATGTAATCTCTTCCCTATAAAGCCGCCAACATCTGTTGCCCAGTTGTTGCATGGCTGGAACATTAATGTAGCTTCTAATTTCACTCTTTGAGTTCCACATGAAAAGTTTTTAATGAGTACATGTAATTCATACTTTCCAACTTCAGAAAGCTCTGAAAAAACAAAACAAAACAAAACCAAACCCTGGGCTTTTATGACTGACAGCTCTGAAATATGAGCGCATTTTAAAAATTCCATTTCCTCCCCATTCCCCTTAATATGTTGCCATCTTCCCTTCCCAATCAAGATTTTCAAACATTTATTTGTATTTGTGGTTTTAATAGAGCTCGATGTGTAGGAAGAAGGTTGGATTTGGAAACTGTGCACCTGGGTTCAGAACCTGCCACTCACTACCTATATGACTTTGGGAAATTTAACCTCTCTGTAAATTGTGGGGCTTGGACTGGATGACTTCTAAATTCCCTTCCAAAATCTACAGCCCATCTCAAAAAATCTATGACCTGATCAGGCACTCATCCAGCTAATTTAATTTTTCAGGTGATATGCTAGATTTTAGAAGAGCTACTGATAAGGTATCTCATGTTATTCTTGTAGAATGGATGGGGAAATAAGGATTAGACAATATTACCAACAGATGATTCAGAACTGGTAGCATGGCCAAACTCAGACTAATTGTTAATTGTTCAATATCATTTTGGCAAGAGGTCTCCCATGGAATATCACCAGAGTGCTCTGAGTGGGCTTGTACTGTTTAATATTTCAATCAGTGACATAGCTAAAGGTATGGAAGAGATGACACAAAGCCGGGAGAGATAGCTAACACACTGGATAAGAGTCAGGCTTGAAAAGAATCTTTACTGGCTAGAGAATTGGCTTGAATTTAATAAGGTGAAATTCAATAGGGATAAATGAAAAGTTTTACACTTGGGTACAAAATATCAATTTCAAAAAAAAGATGGGGGCATGGTTAGACAATTGTTTCTCTGAAAACAATCTGAGGGTTTTACTAGAACGTGAGCACAATATGAGTCGGCAGGTTGATATGACAGCCAAAAAACTAATATAGTCTTGAGCTACATTAAGAGGAAAAAAGTTTTCAGGAATAGAGGGGTGACTATTGGTGTGCTCATACATGTTTAACAACTGACTCTATGGCTCTTGAGCCTCATATGAAGTGGGTCCAATATACCATTGGATGTGATAATCTCATCTGTAGCATTGTGTTTCATTCTGGGCACTACAGTTTAAGATAGACATTGTGAGCTAGAGATTGTGTAGAAGAGGACAAGCAAGATACCAAAGGGACTTGAGTTCATGTCACATGAGTTTTGGTTGAAGGAAATGGGAGTGTTTATGCTGAAGAAGAGAAGACTCAGGAGTGGGGATGGGATGTGATAGTATTTGAAAGGTTGTGAAGAGAAGAAGGGATTAGGCAGGGCCAGAAGCAATGAATGGAACTTGTAAAGAGGAAAATCGTAGTTTGCTATTAGGACAAAATTCCTAAAAATTAGAGCTGTCCCAAAATGGAACATGATGCCTTGAAATAGGGTGGGATCCCCCTCCTTGGAGATCTTTCAAAAGAGGCAAAAGGGCCACTTGTTGGGTATGTGATGGTGGTGATTCCTTTCATTTATGGCTTGAGCTAGATGGCTGCTAAGGTCTCTTCCAACTCTCAAATTCTATGATTTCATTTACTACAGCTAGATTATTAAATACAAGTTGTGTGATTCCCTCCTCTCACACAGGCAGAATCACATTGTCCATTTATAAACAATTGAAAGTTGGCATTAATGAAACTACCCCTTGACTCATGGTGGGAGAATTCAGTTCTAAAACTTGCTCTTACTCTCCTAGCTGTTTATGTTGAAGAAAGATGGAATCAGTAACGGGGTATGTTCATGCCAATTGAAATTCACTTTTCCCACTTTGCATCTCTGGGTCTGGCCTCCAGCCTTTGGACCAGAAATGGACTCTGTTTCGTTTGATGTGATTAGAGATTGACCTCTTGACATCAACTTTAGGGCTTTGTTGTTTGTCCTTTTGCTGCTGTTGTTCTAGGAACATGACCAAAGAGACCAGAGCAGAACTATTGGCTATCAATAACATCACATTAGCAGATCTCCCTGTAGCTGTCTATATTAGTAACCAAACCCTTGAGTCATTTCAAAAGTTATGCCCTTTCCCTTTGGGAGATTTCTCTATTTAAAGTTTGATGAAGTTTTCAGAGTGATTATAGAGGTCCCAGAATGAACTTTAAAAAAATGTGGCATGTTAACAGCTGCTGAATGTACTGCAGATGTTTGGCAAACACTCATACCCTGCATTGCCAAATACATTTCTGTCCAACCATAGGAGGGCAATGAGGTGGATTCCAAAGCATGAAAAGTTGAAAGGGTTAATACACAAACTGATTTTGCCTTTTATGAGAGATTAAGGTGTCAGCTTCCCCATTTCAGTCTCTAGCATGGTCAGAAAGAAAGGATACTGGCTGAACAATGAATTCAACTCAACCATCTTTTACTGAACATCTATGTCTATTAAGTGCTTTTTCCAATGTTTCTGGGGGTTTTTTTGTTATCATTATTAATTTATTTGTCAATTCATTTATTTATATATTTATTTTCTATGCATAACATATTTCCATATTAGCTATGTTGCGAACAACAACAAAAAAAAGAGCAAGAAAAATAAAGTGAAAAAAAGTATGCTAAAATCTGCATTCAGAGTTCATCAATTCTCTCTCTGGAGGTAGACAGTATTTTTCGTCATGGGTCTTTTGGAATTGTCATGGATCATTGTATTGATTAGAGTTGCTAAGTCTTTCACAGCTGATCATCCTTACAATATTGCTGTTACTGTGTACAGTGTTCTCTTGGTTCTGCTCATTTCACTTAGCATAAGTTCATATAAGTCTTCCCCAGGTTTTTCTGAAATCATCCTGCTCACCATTTCTTATAGTACACTAGTATTCCATCAGAATCATATACCACAACTTGTTTAGTCATTCCCCAATTGATGGGCATCCCTTCAATTTCCAATTCTTTGCCACCACAAAAAGAGCTGCTGTAAACATTTTTGGACACATAGATCCCTTTCCTTATTCTTTGATGTCTTTGGGGTACAGACCTAGTAATGGTATTGCTGGATCAGAGAGTATAGACAGTTTCATTGCCCTTTAGGCCAAGTTCCAGACTGTTCTCCAGAACAGTCGGACCAATTCACAACTCCAACAGTGTATTAGTGTCCTTATTTTTCCACATCCCCTCCAGCATTTATCATTTTTCTATTATCATGTTAGCCACAGTGATAAGTATGAGGTGGTACCTCAGAGTTGTTTTAATTTGCATTTTTCTAATCAAGAGTGATTTAGAGCATTGTTTTCATGTGATTATTGATAGCTTTGAATCCTCCTCCTGAAAACTGCCTGTTCATATCTTTTGACCATTTGTCAACTGGGATTTTCCAATGCTTCTGTAATGATGTGGAGTCAACCCTACCTTCTCAAAGATGAGACCATACCAGATGAGTGTAAACTCAAATAATTCTTACTTAAGTCTTTGAGTACAAGCTTAGTGATGGGCTACATGGATATATTTGTTGGCCAAAGATCAGGTTAGCTAAGGATGGTGAGGCTCATCATGGCAGTGAATTTTTCAGCCATAGAATCTCTTGAGACCTATATTCTAAGGAACAGAAAAACTATGAGCTGCGTCAATGGAAGGCATAGCCACACAGATGTGAAACTAGGGATCTTGGAAGTATATAGCAAAGTTCTACGACTAGTTCTGAAGAATAAAAGATGAATAGCATAATGCCTGAATAGCAAGCCCTAAGAAGGACACTGAATCAAGCCCAAAGTCCATGATGTCCTAGAGGACAGTAGACCTTTTCTACTAAACAGAGAAGGAACTCTGGTGTTTTTCATTGGGAATCAACAGACAGAGAGTCAAAGTGATACTGTGGGAAAGAGGCTGGACTGGGAATCAGAGGATGTGGGTCCAGATTCTACTTCTTGTACTTATTATTTATGACTGTGGGCAACCCACCTCACCAGTTCTCAGTTCCCCCATCTGTAAAATGAAGTGGGCAAAGTAGATAGCCTTGACTGCCTCTTCCAACTGTATATCCATGATCATAGGTAGAAAGTTCTAGGACAAATAACCTTAGAGTATGATAGGTGCGTATGTCTAGATTTCTCCCAATAAGAAAGAGGGAGAGAGGAACAGAATGTGATGTGGGAAGAACAGAAGAGAACCTAGTAAATCTAGTCCAAATCCCTCATTTTACAGAGTAGCAAAATTCTGGACTTGCTCTCCCAACCCACTTGCACACTAATCCCCAGAATTTGGCTGGCCACTCTCCCCACTGGGATCTGGGGGTACCCCTGAGAGAGGAGTGTTCTTATCTAATGCTATCAGCTTAATCCTCATTCTGCTGTGCTTTTCCCAGTATTGGTCACTGCCCAATATTTCCTCAGCATCATTGATACCACTGATTAGTTCTTTGACTAGCAATTTAACCAGTTGCTATCTCCTTAATATAAACAGCTTATATAAATTAGCTTCTACAAAAGGATGCTTACTGAGAGGATATAGCACCATTAGAAATACAAACACCTCCCTCAGAATCAAGCAATATTCTTCCCTAAATAGCTTTGATTCTTGAGGTCAGTGGGCTTTACATTAAAACATTTATTCCACTAAGCTCACTTCTGAATGTGGCATTGCCAGTAGATGTAGTTTCTCCCTAGATTGTAGGACACAGCGTTTTGGCTTCAGGGGTCAATCTACTGCTGGGCTGGGTCAATCAGATGACTCCTCAGGGCCACACCGGCATCTCACCCAGTTCTGTTGCTGTGACTACAGCAGTCTCTGGCATCACTAAACCTCTATTAACAACTCTGACCTTTGGAGATCTCACAAGGCCCTGTATTAAGGAAAGCAGGCAGCCCCATCTCAGACATGTGTACTCCCTATTAGCCCTTGGAAGCTCAAGGAGTCATCATTGAATCTGATGGCCAGCAGAAAGGGGAAAAAAAAAGTAAGTTTCTCTATTGGAGCCTTTTGTATGCAAGCATCCTCACTTATAGCCCAGCAGATAACCAAAGGCTCTTCTTCATATTGTAAAGTCACAGAATACCTGGGGATGTCCTCAATCCAGGTAGGGTCCTTCCATTGCATGTCAGCATGCTGTAACAGAAGCAGGCCCCCCAAGCATTCCTATAGCTTGGCAGAAGACAGTGCATGCTCTCAAGACTGGGCCAGCATTGGCCAGTCCCCTTATCACACAGAGTAAGAAATTGAGACTGAAGAGTTAGTTACCTGTCTGAGATTTTGTGGGGAGGAAGTGGCAGAACTAAGATTTGAGAGAGGGAAGGGAGGGAAAGAAAGAGGGGAGAAGAGAAAGAAAAAGGGAAGGAGAGAGAGGGAAGGGAAAAGAGAGAGAGAGAAGAAAGGAGGAGAGAGAAAAAGAGAGAAGGAAAGGGAGGGAGAGGAAAAGAGATAAAGAGAGAAGGAAAGAGGGAAGGAGACAGAAAGAGGGAAGGGGGAAGAGAGAGAGAGAAGGAGATAGAGGAAGGGGAAGAGAGGGAGAGAAGAGAGAAAGAGAGAGAGAGAAGACACAGAAGAAAAAGGGGGAGAGAGGGAAGGAGAGAAAAAGAGGGAGGGGAAGAGAGAGAGAGAGAGAAAGAGAGAGAGAGAGGAAAGAAGGGAGAAGAAGATAGAGAAGGAGGAGGAGGAGGAGGAGGGAGAGGAGGAAGGATGGAAAAGAATGACCCAAAATACAGAAACATGAAATCCAAGCCTAACTGATTCCAATCTGGAGCAAGGATTTTGTCTTTCCATCCATCCATTAAGAGGATCTGGCCTTGTTTCTGACTCATCAGTTTCAAGGTAACCCTGGCTCGTTTCCATCTTGTCCTGTGGAGCCCATCCCTGAACTTCCTTTGTCTGGGCACCAATGCCAATTCTCCTGCCACATTGGTGACTCTGTGGGTTTCCTCAGGAAGGGCTCTGTATCTCAGAAGGAGAATAAATAACGTAGGGGTTGCTATGCACCACGCTCCAGCTGAACACTAAAGTAAATAGCCACGTATAACATGCAAAACCAGACAGAGTATGAATTACTCCCCTGCCTAACCAGCAAGAAACTTAGAAAACCTCGTCCTTGAAACATTGTACATTTTTAAATTAAATACATATTTTATGCATTTGTGCCATAAATACCTTTTTTTCAGCTGACTGGGCACTCCTGAGGTTTTGAGGGGTAGAACTGAGAGGTACAAGCAGTCCCCTGGTTTTGGGCAATTTGCATTCCACAGCTAAGCTCAGGTACCCCTTCCACACACCTTCTGCAGCAGGACCCTGTGGGCAGTGCCTCAGGGAGGCAGCTAGAGGGAGGGAGAGTAGGAAGTAGGAAAGGGTTCTTGCTAGTTGGGGTATTTCAAAAGTCAGGAGGCTAATTTAATAAACTCAGCCTATGTCCTGTTGTTCAGTCATTTCAGTCGTGTCTACCTCTTTGTGACCCAAATGGGGTCACCCCATTTTCCTGGCAGTGATACTGGAATGATTTGCCATTTCCTTCTCTGGTTCATTTTGCAGATGAGGAAACTGAGGCAAAGAGGGTTAAGTGACTTGCCCAGGGTCACACAGCTATTAAGTGTCTGAGGCTGAATTTGAACTCAGGTCTTCCTGACTACAGGCCTGGTGATCTATCCACTGCACCACCTAACCCCCACCCTCCTTACCCCTCCCATGTCTATCTCCAACCAGACCAAAGCAACGACTGAACTATTCCTCCCTTCCCTGCCCAACTGCCCGACCTTCACTTTAACTCCCATCTCCCAGGATGTCATTTTATAACTTCTTTTTCTCTTAATATATTTTGAGGGGAGAGGGAAGAGAAAAGAAATGAGATGATGAAAAGGATCATATCTCTCTTAAAATATCTGGGTACAATGTCTATAGCCCAATCAATTTTGCTTAAAAATAACAGTGTCAGATCCTTCTCCCTCTGAGCCATCATAACTAAAATCCTGAGTGATGACTTCAAATCTGCATGTCTTGTGATGGATATTTTGTACACACGCATGACTAGGCACTCATACACATGCACAGTAGAATGACCAATATCTCCGTTTGCTGTGAAAAGATTTATAAAAAGGAAAAGTATCAATTCCAACTTCTTGAACAACTTTTTATTTTAAAGTGACATAGTTCATTCAAATCATCTCTATGAATCCTTCTATAAATTCTCAGAGGAAGCAAAATTGTTAGTTAATCATTTATTTAATGTTCATTATAACCAGCATACTTGTTTTGTATGTATGTATGTATGTATGTATGTATGTATGTTATGTATGTATAAATTTGTATAGCGTGTGTACTCTTATTATCTCTCTCCCTCTCCCCCTCCTTCTCCTCCTTTTTCCCTCCCTGCCTCCTCTCCATATTTATAGATACATTTTACATGTATATATGTATATGTATGTATATGTATATGTATATGTATATGTATATGTATATATAATCTTATTTGATGCTCACAGTAACTCTAGGAGGTTGATAGAGTGAACATTCTTTCCCATTTTAAAGATGAGGAAACTGAGGCACAGAGCCATTCAGTGACTTGTCCATATCACACATCTAGGTCCATGCTGTGGCCTCCCGGTCCCTCTCCCAGATCCCCAACTTCCCCTCCTCCAATCCATCCTGAAAACTCTTCTGGACAGTGATCTTCCTCTTGCATTCTTTTAATCATGTCATAGCCTTGCTCTGAGAGGAACATAGCCTTGCGTGATCCCACACATCACTAGCGGGTGAAGAAGCAAGGCCAGCTCAGTGCTCTCCCTGACTACTTCCTCCACAAGACTTCAGGATTTTTGAACTACAGAGTGTATGAGGAGCAGTTGTTTTGTTTGTTTGTTTGTTTGTTTTGCTCTGGACCTGATAATTCATCAGCATAGGGAAATCTCAGTTTATAAATTCACTCCAGGACTGTATATGGGGGCCCATTTTTATATGCATGTCTTTAGAGTCATTGGGGCAAGGAGAGATTAAGTGACTTCCCCAAGGTCACAGAGAGAATATTGTACTTGAGTTGTCTGAACCCAGATCCAAGTCTATTCCTCTACCCTCTGACATATTTTCTCTTTTTTAATATGTGTAGTATATGCATAATTAATATACACACACAATATTCATTTACTTATAATCATAGAAGGAATGGACAAAAAATAAGGACCATTTGCTTTGGTGGAATTCTGATCCTGATTTGATTCCAACTGACTGCATTCTCAGACTGATCAATGTAGCATGTTTTTCCCTTCTCTGAGGCTCACCTACTAGACGCAAAGAAAACCAAATGCCAAGGATGGAGGAGAACACTAATAGAAACACTGGAACTGTTGCATGAGATAATATGTGCGTATTAAGAGCCATATTCTGAGGCCCTCCCTCACCCAGTAATCTAGGTACACAAGGCTAAGGTGGGAGAAGTCACAGTCTTCCCTTGGGCCATCTGGAATGGCTAACAACTGTCCCAGGGTAAACCATGGCCTCTTGAACAAAGCACTGCCCTCACCTCTCGGGAGCTCTTACAATGGCTGTCAAGATGGAAAGGCCTTGAGTGAAGGCTGGTTTGTTGCCCCAAGAGCAGCCCAGCTGAGCCCAGCAAAGCTCTTTCATGGAAGGCCAGCCCCCCAGGAGATAAATGTTGTTGGCCTGGCAGCCAATGAAATAAGTAAAAACTCATGGCTGTATCTTGCTTTCCCAGTGAAAGTGCCAGAGTGGAGAAAATAGGCCTGAAAAAGTATAAACAATCATCCAGTTTTTGAATATTCTGCAACCATGGCACTCGAGGTATGCTCTCAGGGGGCAGAATCTCATCCATATCGACATTACCCCAACAAGTGAAACCAGAAGCCATGAAGTTTCAGCTCGGTGGAAAGGCGGCTCTTCTCAGAGAGGCAAACGACTAAATGCTCATTAGCATAATTAAACAAATCACCAGAGGGATATCAGGGAAAGAGCACAAGATCTGGAGTCAGAGGAACTGGGTTCAAATCCCACCTTGGGCACATACTTCCAGTGTTCCTGGATGACTTTGGACAAGTCGCTTAACTTTGCTGGGCCTTAGTTTTCTTATCTGTAAAGTGAGAACATTAAACTAGATGGCCTCTGACTCTGATTTTTTAAATCTTGCCTCAGACACTTAACCTGTTATGTGACCTGGGGTCATCCTCAGTCTCCTCATCTACAAAATGGGAATCATAGAGCCTACCTCTTCACATGGGTGCGGTGAGGATCCAATGAGATAATCTGTGTAAAGCGTTTTGCAGATCTTTAAAGAGTTATATGAATGTAACTAACTGTTATTATCATCTTGTGGACCCTGAAGATAATGGCAGCTGTCCAATGCCATCCACAATGGAGGATAAAGAATTTGACAGGGGCAGCTAAGTGGCGCAGTGCATAGAGCACCGGCCCTGAAGTCAGGAGGACCTGAGTTCAAATCTGGCCTCAGACCAAACACTTGACACCTACTAGCTGTGTGACCCTGGGCAAGTCACTTAACCCCAATTGCCAAAAAAAAAAAAAGAATTTGACAGATCTTCCAATATAAGTTAACATATACCTTTATACGTGGTGATTTCATTGCGAAAGTGGGCACCATAAAAATTATGTTTAGGATCAAGAAATGAAAGAGGCCATCAGAGTTGTGTGCCACTGAAATGCTTCACACCCATATAACATGAATCCTTTCTTCTTCATGAATATGAAGTTATTAGATGTGGGAAGCACCAAAAGGTATCATAAAAGATGGAAGTGATTATGTCTCAGTGGACCAGAAACAGTCAGTGCAGAATGTGTTGTCTACAAGCAGTCAGATCAGCATCAAATTATGAGATGGTGCAGTGGATAGAATGCCGGGCCTAGAGTCAGGAAGACTCATCTTCCTGAGTTCAAATCTGGCCTCAGCCACTTACTAGCTGTGGGACCCTGGGCAAGTCACTTAGCCCTGTTTGCCTCAGTTTCCTCATCTGGAAAATGAGCTGGAGAAGGAAATGGCAAACCACTCCAGTATCTCAGTCAAGAAAACCTCAAATGGGGTCACAGAGAGTCAAGACATGACTGAAAACAACTAAATAACAACAGAGATGAGAAGATGCCGTGTGTGACTACAGCAACTCCAACCCAATTCAAGAAAATGATAAGCTGTCAAGTATTAAAAATGAGGGAAGCACAGAGGCAAAAGATCCTAACTCTCGTCCTTTCTAAGAGAAATTGGTAAGAGTCACCACAATAAGAAGGCTGGAAAAGCTCAGCACATTTTCAATCTCTTTGCCAAGTGAATGGACCATGCAGCCAGGCACAATGTTTAGAGTAATGGTTGAACCAGCCCCTTTGAATTCTACCACTTTATTACCCTATCGTTCAATCAGCCAATCAAATTAAACATTTATGAAGCACTTCCTGTGTACCTGGCACTGGCGAGGCTCTGGGGATACAAAGTCAAAGCAAAAACGAATTGATGAGATGGGAAAGAGTGGGAAAGGATGACGCTGGCTCATGCTCATTTCTTAGCCTCCCTTCTCCCTCCGAGCCCTGCCCATAAGTGAAGACTGAGAAGACACCTTTCCTATGGGAGATTAGGCGATGCTAAGAGCATTAGGGACTGAGAAATTGCTCTCTGTTGTCCGCAGAATAAAGTAAAGCCCAGTTCGACATTTCAGTCCCTTCGCAATCTGGATCCAGCCTGGCCTCCTAGGCTGCATTATCCCCTTCCACGTACTCTGTGTCAGCAGACAGGTCTCTCTACTCTGGGCACCAAACTCCACGTTACAACCCTCATCTCTGTGCCTTTGCCTCAATAGCCCATCATTCTTGGAGTGTGCCCAGACTTTTTAGAATCCCTAGATTCCTGTAAGGATTGTCTCAGGCACAACCTCCTACTGGAAACCTTTCCTGAAACCCCTACTCATCAGCCCTCTCTTCCTCTTCCTCAAATGATAATGCTGACACTTATCTATTTACAAGCTTGCGACACCTCCCTCCCCAGTAGAATGTAAGCTCTAGAGGGCAGTTAGTTACTGGCTTTGTTTTGCCTTTCTATCCACAGTGTCTTGCACATAGTAGGTGCTTAATAAATGCTTGTTGAATTGAATGATGACGATGTTTATAGAGAGCCTGATCTCTGCCAGGAGTCAAGTGGCCTGATCCCCAGCTGTGCCATCTTCCTGGCCCCACCATAGACTTTGCTTCTCTGCACCCACCCCACCCCTATTCCTTCATCAGCTCCAGCATGAGGGCTGAATGCTGTCTCCATGCTTTTGTATGATCTCTGCCCCAGAGAACACGCCCTGTACTAGAAAATTGGCCTCAAACACATGCCCCAGGAGAAAAAGGGGCTTTGGCAATGTATGGAGATGTAGGGGGAAATTTCAAAAGGCCCCAGTGGTCTTTGATAAGCTTAATGAATATTTCAAACTGAGAGGGAAAAAATCCAGCAGGTGGAGTAAGGGCTGGACACATGCCAAGAGATTGGATCTCAGCCACCAGCAGCTGGGAGCTGGGTAAGTCACACTGCTCGCTGACACCCACACTGCAGGGTATTCTTCCTCACGGGAGCTTCATTAGTCTAACCGATGCCCAGAGCCAAACCTATACAGCCCAATTGAGACTTCCCAAATCCCTCCTTCCTCCCCGTTCTCAGGGGACCCTCAGTTTTCTATGAAATGTCTACTTGGAGTCCCCTGGTGGACTGTCTCCTTGGCCTTCACCAGTGGATATTGGGGATATTGCCTCTCTTTGATTCAGTTAAAAAAAAAATCAGTGACTGCTGATTGAGTCAGTATAGTGTAATAGATAGGTGGTGCTGTGGATAGAGTGCCAGGCCTGAAGTCAGAAAGACTCCTCTTCCTGATTTCAAATCTGGCCTCAGACACTTGCTAGCTATGTGACCCTGGGTAAGTCACTTAACCCTCTTTGCCTTGGTTTCCTCCTCTGTAAAATGAGGTGGAAAAGGAATGGCAAACCACTCCAGTATCTTTGCAGAGAAAAACCCAAATGGGATCACAAAGAGCTGGACATGACTGAAAATGACTGACCAACATGTATGTGTATCTAGAGATATATACACACTATGCACACATATCTTATATATACACAGTTGCTTGCATGTTGTCTCCAACACTGAAATGTGCGCACAGGGTCCTCGTATATATACATATGTACACATATTGTATACACACATGCATATATGTGTACATGTAAGGCAATGGAGGGAACAAGAAAGGTCTCTTGCAGAAGATGGAAATTGAGCTAAGTCTTAAAGAAGGCCAGGGAAGTCTGAAAGCAGAGGTGAGGAGAGAGAGAAAACATTCCAGGTACATGCGACAGCTGGCGAAAAGATGCAGAGTCACTGGGACAAAGGCAACATTTGTGAGAGGCAGCATCAAAAGAATGAGAACACAGGAAGAGGCCAGGCTGCGAAGGGCCTCAGATGTCAACAGGGCCATGTTGTGAAGGCTGGATTGACAGGACTTGTAGCTGAGGAGGAGAGGGAAGGAGAGGGAAAGGCCGAATGCCATCCCCAGTTTTTTGGCCGGGTGAATGGGAGGAAGCCAGGAAACTGCAAAGGGGAAAGTTTTGGAAGGAAATGCCAAGAGGACAATCAGCCAGCGCTGGAAATGTGGGGCCTCAAGCTCATGGTATTAAATGGGTATTATATAAATACAGTGATTCTAGAGCCTTAGAAGTTTTGTCAAATGTCTGTAAAGTTACTGTGAGCTAGGTGGCACCACAGTGCACAGTGCCAGGACTGGAGTCAGGATGACTCATCTTCCTATGTTCAAATCCGGCCTCAGACACTAGCTGTGTGACTCTGGGCAAATCACTTCACCCTATCTGCCTCCGTTTCCTCATCTCTAAAATGAGCTGGAGAAGGAAATGGCAAACCCCTCCATTATCTCTGGGGCCCTATGGGTCACGAAGAGTTGCACAAGACTGAAAAACAACTGAATAACAACCTAACTTCCTTCCACTTTTTCCTCCTTCTTAGACCTGGAACCTAAAAACCACTTCAAACATATTGAATCCAACCTCTGATGCTCACCATTTGTAAGCTACCTGACCTCCCTTTGCCTCAGTTTCATCATCTGTAAAATGGGGGAATTGGACTAGCCGGCACATACGCTCCCTTCCAGCTCTGGACCTCGATCTTGTAATTGGCACGAACTTCCTAGACTGTGAGCTTCAAGAGGGCAGCATCTTAGCCTCCTTTCATCCCCTAGCGCCCTGCTCTAGCCCCTGCACGTGGCAGCTTATCAACAACCATTTGTGGAACGACTGAGCTCTTTGCGAATTGTGAATAATCTCACCGACATGCTTCAAGACTGAAAGTTCTGTCCTTGGCCATAATCTGAGCTTTAGAAGTACAGGAGGGACACAGAAGAATCGCTTCATGTGCACCACTGCCATAAATTCAAACCATCAAAGAGAAGGGAGAAGAATGTAAGCTCTTCTCTGCAGGCTGGTGCAAAAACGCATCATCGTCGTTTGTTAAGCAGAGATCCAATCATGGCGTTCCCCGTCCACTCCCCTCCCCGAAACAGCAGGTACAATAAATAACTTTCTGCGTGATCTTAATGTGGGAAAATGGCAATCTGTTACATGGAGTGTTTGAAAATCTTCAGGATTTTAGCTAGAATGCATGCCAGCCTGTTTGCAAATCTCATTCTTTCTCCTAAATATGTGTGCATGTGTGTATATAAATGTTAGATATTATTATTATTATTATCTCTAGAATAATATATATCATTATTGATGTATCTGATCTCTGTACAGGTATATATGATCCTAGAGATAATAATAATAATAATAGCTAGCACTTTTATAGCACACTAAAGTTTTCAAGGTACTTAATAAATATTCTCATTTTACCCTCACAACAATCCTGTAACAATAAGAATAGCTAATATTTATATAGCACCTACTATGTGCCAGGAATTGTACTAATCACTTAACAATTTTTATCTCATTTAATCCTCACTACAACCCCGGGAGGTAGGTATTATTATTGCCTCCATTTTATAGATGAGGAAACCGAGGTTAAGTGACTTGCCCAAGATCATACAGCTAGTAAGTGACTAAGACCACATTTAAACTCGGTTTTTGATTCCAGGCCCAGTGATCTATACACTGTGGCACCTAGCTGCCACTAGTAACAGACAAAAGGAAGTTACTGAAATTTGTTGAGTAGTGCACATGTGTGGCAGTAAGGTGTGGAGAAGTACGGCTGACATGGTCAGACCTGTATCTTTTTTTCAAGAAATGATTTTTAAAATTAATCAATTCATTTATTTTTGGTTTTCAACATTCACTTCCATAAGATTTTGAGTTCTAAATTTTCTCCTCTTCCCTCCTCTCTTCCCTTCCCAAGATAGCATGCAATCTGATATAGGCCATACATGTACAATCATATTAAACATATTTCCACATTAGTCACATTATAAAGAAGAATTAGAATCAATGGGAGAAACTGTGAGGAAGAAGAAACAACAAAAGAGTAAATAGTATGCTTCCATATGCTTTCAGACACCATGGCTCTTTCTCTGGATGTGGATAGCATTTTCCATCATGAGTCTTTTGGAGTTGTCTTAGATTCTTGTGTTGCTGTGAAGAGCCAAGTCTATCAAAAGTTAGTCATTGCATAATGTGGCTGTTACTGTGTACAATGTTCTTCTGGTTCTACTCACTTCACTCAGCATCAGTTCATGTAAGTCCAGGTTTTTCTGAAGTCCGTCTACTCATCATTTCTTATGGAATAATAGTATTCCATTATATTCATATACTACAACTTGTTCAGCCATTCCCCAATGGGCATCCCTTCAATTTCCAATTCTTTGCCACCACAGAAAGAGCTGCTATGAATATTGCTGTCCATGTGGGTACTTTTCCCATTTTTATCATCTCTTTGGGATACAGACCTAGAAGTGGTATTGATGAATTAGAGGGTATTCACAGTTTCATAGCCCTTGGGCATAGTTCCAAATTGCTCTCCAGAATGGTTGGATCAGTTCACAACTCTACCAATAATGCATTAGTGTTCCAATTTTCTCACATCTCCTCCAACATTTGTCATTTTCCTGTTTGGTCACATTAGCCAATCTGATAGCTGTGAGGTGGTACCTCAGAGTTGTTTTGATTTGCATTTCTCTAATCAGTAGTGATTTAGAGCATTTTTATATGACTTTAGATAGCTTTAATTTCTTCATCTGAAAACTGCCCGTTCATATCCTTTGACCATTTATCAATTGCGGAATGCCTTGTATTCTTATAAATTTGACTCAGTTCTCTATATATATTAGAAATGAGGTCCTTATCAGAGACACTGGTTATAAAAATTCTTTCCCAGCTTTTTGCTTCCCTTCTAATCTTGGTTGCACTGGCTTTGTTTGTACAAAAACTTTTCAATTTAATGTAATCAAAATTATCCATTTTGCATTTCATAATGTTCTCTATCTCTTGTTTGGTCATAAATTCCATTCTCCATAAATCTGACAGGTAAACTACTCCCTTCTCTCTTAGTTTGCTTATAGCATCAGCCTCTATATTTAAATCATGTACCCATTTTGATTTATCTTGGTACACACAGACCCATATTTTAGAAAAATAATTCTGACAGATGTATGGAGGATGGATTGGAATAGGGAGGGACTTGAGGTAAGGAGACCAGTTGTAAGACTCATTTATTGCAATAGTCCAGGTGAGAAGTGAGGAGAGCCTGAACTAGGGCAGTGGCTGTCCAAGTGGAGAGGTGCCATATGTGATGAATGCCATTGAATCCATGGGATGAGCATGAGTGAAAAGCTGAGGATGACACAGGTTTAGACCTTGAGTGATGGGTAGAACAGGGATATTCTTGACAGTAATAGCAAAGTGGGGCAAACAAGAGTTTGGGGAGTTCTGTTTTGGCCATGTTGAGTTTGAGA
This sequence comes from Phascolarctos cinereus, assembly GCF_003287225.1. Lineage (NCBI taxonomy): Eukaryota > Metazoa > Chordata > Mammalia > Diprotodontia > Phascolarctidae > Phascolarctos > Phascolarctos cinereus. The sequence continues at coordinate 68,258,240 of NW_027555514.1, forward strand.
TGCCTGGTGGATATCTAGTTGGAGATGTGCTAAGCGCAGCTGGTGTTCTCTGGCCTGGAGCTTGGAAAAGAGGTCAGGGCTAGATAGACATATCTGGGCATTATCTCTATTGAGATGACAGTTGAACCTGTGGGAGATGATGAGATCATCAAGTGAGATGTTATAGGATAAAAATAAGAGGGCCCAGGAAAGACTCTTGGGGGTCAACCATTGTTAGTGGGTAGGAGCTGAATGAAGATCCAGTAAAGCTGACCAAGAATAAGCAGTCAGACAAGATAATTTGGAGAGAACAATGTCAGGAAAATCTAGAGAGGGGAGAATATCCAGGAGGGGCTGACAGACTATGTCAAAGGCTGCAGAGAGAGCAAAAAAGATGAAGTCTGAAGAAAAGCCATTCAACGTGGAAATGAAAAGATCTTTAGTAACTTTGGAGAGTTACCAGTTGAGACTGGAGGCTAAGCTGCAAAGGCACAGAAGTGAGTGAAGGAGAAGAGAGAAAGTGAAGACACTGGGTAGATGGCCTTGTCAAAGAGTCTAGCCATAAGGGGAGGAGATATCTAGGTTGATAATAAGAATGGTTGGATCCAGTGAGAATTTGTTTAAGAAAAGAAGAGACATAGGTGTGTTTGTAAGGTTATGCATCAGGAAAGCAAAAAGTAGATAGAAAATGACTGAAGATCAGAGAGTGGGGCTGATAGTGGGGACAATCTGCTGGAGAGGATGGGAGGGGCTGTCCATAGCTTGGCTTTTTATAATAGTGAAAAACGACAACCTAAAATTCTGAAAATTGAGGCAATGCCTAAGTAGACTTCAAACTCTCACTGCAATGAGATATTTTATTGCTTTTAAGATTGTCAACCACAAGTATGAAAAAAAACATTTACAATCATATAAAGGGGCAGCTAGGTGGCACAGTGGATAAAGCACCAGTCCCTGGAGTCAGGAGGACCTGAGTTCAAATCTGGCCTCAGAAACTTGACATTTACTAGCTGTGTGACCCTGGGCAAGTCACTTAATCCTGATTGCCTTGCCAAAATGATAATAATGATGATGATGATGGTGAAAGAAAGAAGCCATGTCAACTATAACAATTTTTAAAAAATGGATTCATGTATGTATATGTTCAAACAGAGCTTGAAACAAGATTTAAAGGACAATATTTTTGCTTAAACATAAAATATGTACATAAAGTGGCTTTTTGCAAAGTTAAGTAAATGCATAATAAAAATTATTTATTTGGCAAAAGCTTCAGGAGACTTGAATCTAAGAGTCTGAGTTGTAATGGCCACATGCATGAGATACAAAATCTCTCCAGTCGTAGAGATGTGTACGTGCAGATAGCAATCACCATCAACTTCAGCTACTGGTGTTCCCAAAGGAAGTTAGTCATTAGCAGGTGTGAATATCACCTCCAGACTATTTTGTCTCTATGGGTACTGGCCAAAGTGAGCTATTCCCATTAACATTTATGAAAAAGACCCAAATACCAGATGGGAAAACAAACCCAGAATACTGAGATTGTTAGTGGGGAAAAGCTGACCTCACTTCCCCAGGGCTTAAGGGTCTCACCAATGTGATTTACCTTGCGCAGAACTGCTTTTCAACACCAGCACAGTGAAAAAGACCAGAGAGAGTGTGTTTTGGTGCAGTGGTGGAAGAAGGCTATGGGCAGCTTACTCATTCATTTAAAAGACATTGGCCGTGCTTCTATACTGTATTTTTCATTTGGGCCCCAGACCTCTAATTGAAGCCAAGTGCAAACTTGGAGCAATTTAGATACTGGTGCTTAAAAAGAGGGTGACATCATTAGACCTGGAATCAGCAATATTAGGAAGCAGCAGCTTTTAAAGGCACCTGCTTGGTTTTTTTTTCCAAATACTTAATCATGATTATTATATTTTAAATACCTGCTGCCTTGCAGCAGACGGAACTAAGCGTAAATGTGTTAAGAGATATCCAGGTCCTAAACGCATAATAAGCCACTCAATAAAGTGCTTCCTTTTTTCTAGCAAAGCCAATGGGGGATGATAGAAGTTACCCAAAATTGTTCAGCTTATGAGATAACGCACAAAAATAAATTAACGTTCATTGTAGTTTCCGCCTAGCACTCCTCACTCTGATGTGCCATTGCCTTTTGTCTTAAACTGTGGATTTGTATGGAAAGGCAGTTTGGCATAATGGAAAGACCTTCAGATTGGGCATCAGAGGACCCAGGTTCAAATCCCACTACCAGCTTCAAATTGCTACCTTTTGACCTTGGGCAAGACATTTCATTTCTCTGGGTCTCAATTTCCTTGAGATTATGTTACCACACCAATGTACCAATAACCCAGTCTCACTGGTCACTGAGGAAGAGTACAATTGTGAGACCCTCATCAGGCTACCATCCACAGCAAAAACAATTTCAGTTTATGACTAAGTGTCTTTAGTTTTTGAAGTATAGTCAACTTGGCAGTATTACCAAGGAAGGTTGGGTTAGTCGAATTGAAAGCCTTTTAGGAGTGTAGTCATATTGATAATGCAGAGCTAATCAAAATTTCAGTTTCTAATTCAACTATATTAAACTCAGCTGCTCCTTAAGCAGTTACTAGGGAAGGCACTGGGGACACAAAGGTAGCTAAGACACAAGCTCTGCCCTCAAGGAGCTTACAATCAGAATTTCAGATTTGGAAGAGATATCAGAGCTCATCTAATTCAAACCATAACTAAGCAGGAATCACCTCCATTACCTTCCCAACAAGAGCTTACTCAGCCTGCACTGGAAGGCCTCTGGTAGTGGGAAACTCACTACTGATTAAGTCAACATATCCTACTTTTGTTATTGTTGTTCAGTTATGTCTGACTCTTCATGACCTTATTTGGGGTTTTCTTTGCAGAGAGATTGGAGTGGTTGCCATTTCCTTCTCCAGCTCATTTTATAGATGAGGAAACTGAGGCAAACAAGGTAAAGTGACTTGCCCAGGGTCAAACCACTAGAAAGTATCTGAGGCCAGATTTGAACTCATGAATATGAGTCTTCCTGACTTCAGGGCCAAGACTCTATCCACTACACCACCTAGCTGCCCTAAGCCTGATACAGTGATCCACTAATCAGGGCTTTGGGACCTGAGGGCTGGAGTTCTAGAGATGAAAGTGTTAAGTCCTCTAGGGCATGGTACAGGCAATAAGGAAGTTGACCAACAGATGATGGAGGTGTTGGGAAACATCCCCAGCAGATGGTCTTCTGGTCTCTACTGGAAGAGCTTTAGTAAAGGAGGGTTCAATACCTTCAGAAGAAGAACATTCCACTTTTTGACAGTTCTAATTATTAGCAAGTTTTCCCTTCTAATGAACCTACATCTACCCCTCTGCAGCCTCCATCCATTGCTCTTATTTCTACCCTCTGGGCCTAATTCCTCTTCCATATGACAATTCTTTTAATATTTGAAGGTAGCAATTATGTGGTACCCACGCCACCAAGCTGGCCTTCTCTTTTTCAGGTTAAACATCTTTACTTCCTTTAATTTGTATCCACATGGTATGGTCTCTAGTCTCCTCTCCACCCTGGTCATCCTCCTTTGAATGCCTTCCGGCTTACCAATGTCCTACCTAAAATTTAGCACCCCAAATTGACACATTAATCCAGATTTTTTTTTCCTAGGGTAGATTACCTCTTGGGTTCTAGATACAGGGAGACTGGTTAGGAGGCCATTAAACATCCATTTGAGAAGAGACAAAGACCTACCAGGGATGGGGAACCTGCAGCCTCAAGGCCACATGTGGCCTGCTAGGTCCTCAAGTGCGGCCCTTTGACCAAATCCAAACTTTGCAGAACAAATCCCCTTCATAAAAGGATTTGTTCTGTAAAACTTGGACTTGGTCAAAAAGCCACACCCAAGGACCTAGAACGCAACTTGTGACCTCAAGGCCAAGGGTTCCCCACCCTGATTAAAACCACAGAGAATGACGTAGAAATGTACAAACCTTCCCCCTGCCCCACTCATGGCCCCTTACTACTTACCACCCAAAATGCATAGAATCACCCTAGGAAGAAGGAAAGAAGGATTGTTCATTTGAACAACTTTATCTGGTGAATAAGAACATGGCACCCAAATGCTGAGAGGTAAGCTTTACAGTTGAATGAATCAGAATAGTTCTTCTCCTTGACTTTCAGGGAAGGAACAAAGGGGCTGGTTAAGCCTGGAAAGGACCATTAGAGAAGGGATGTGTGCTGGGGTCATTACTGAAAGTGGATATTTGGAAGGGCACTATTCATGTGTTAAGGTGATTCATAATATTATCCACTTTAAAAGCATAGGAAGAAATGCTGCTTTTGTCCCTTCCAAACTAGCTCTTGAAGAATATGTATTTTTCTAATATAAACTCCAAGAATATTATTCTGATTTCTGCAGTTGAACTGTGATCATGCTGGTCAACAGCTTCTCCAGTTTGGGTGCTAAAAACATGCCATGTCCCTCTAATGCACTCTTGACTGTATTATCTAGGCATTAACAGTCAAGGAGCATTCAGCTAACACTGTTGCCAAGGTCTCTCCAATTTGAAAATTGCATTACACACCACAATGCTGAAGCGGCCAGAAGATGGGAGGTCAAGCAATAAAAGCAATGACATGAGTGCCAACAGCATCTCCAAGACAGAACCATTGTATGATGAATGAATGAAAGAATGAACCCCCTGGATGTTTACTTAGCAAACAAGTAATGCCTAACTTCGGGAGGCCTGTGTTGCCCCACTGGAGAGCCAGGTGGGCAGCACTGGAGACTGGCCCTGGAAGGAATGGCCCCCACAGTGCACGGCATCCATTGATGCTGCCTTGCCTTGGGTTTGAGCTTCTCAGACCCTCCTGAATGTAAACAGAAAAAGGTCTGGGAAAAAGGAAGTATGAGGTTGCTGGAAAAGAGTCCATGCTTAAAACACAAACAGGAAGCCTGTGGAGTCTATTTCTTGGAAGACAGCCTTTAATATCAACTCCCCTTCACCCCATTGCCACCTACTTATCACATCCCTAAACATCTAGTCTGAGGTGTGGTCCGGAATCCTTGGGAAGAGGTGGAAGGGCCCTGTATTTGTTCAGAGTTGGAAGTCTTTGTTTACTCTTCAATAAGGAGCACCCACCCATGCTGTTACAAAAGCTTTTCTTTGGCTAGCTGGGCTGAAATGACCAGGAACCCTCTTTCCACTAGCTTTCACCTTCAGCATTAATAACAGTACAGTTTTCTATCTGAAATGTCTTTTATAATTGTGTAATTACACACCTCATTTATCCAATTGTTAAGCCAAGAGTCTGATTAAATATTAACAACTGCTTGGTTCTGCAGGTGTCATTAGTTGGAAAGCAACCCTATAATCTCAGGTAACACATGATAGTAATTATCCTTCACATTCACACTTAGCTGGAAACCCAGCACAATCAATTCAGATAAGGCTGCCCAGCAGAAAATGCCCTGCCTTTAAATTCTGTTTTATCTTTACAGGCCCCAAGCAAGGTACATTTCAGGGCAGTCTACGGCTTTTTTCAGAGTAAACCTGAGTACCTTTGTCTAATGGGATGTATGTGGGTGAGGGGGGTGGGAGCAATAATAAACAGCTGAATTCTACCTCATCTCTGCCCTCCCCAGCCATAAATCGACCTGAGCTTCAAAAGCCCTAATGAGATTCTCAACCAAAGTGCCATGATGGGGATTTTGTATTATTGCAAAGATTCCTCATTTTTGAAAACAGCTTGGAGTTCAGTGCACCTTGGCATTTTTTTTTGTGTGTGCCATTAAATGACTTGCCAAGGGTCAAATAGGTAGCAAAATCCCATCTGAGCTGGGATTTTAATGCAGGTCCTCTGCCTCTAGAACTGCTGCTCTTTCCACTGAATCACAGGGACCATGGCATTCACTGATGCTCGCTCACATCCTGTGCCTCACTGTTAGAACACCAAAGGCAGAATCGTACCCATTTTAGTGAGAAAGTTGAGCTGGAAAACAAGGTGATCATACACAATCCACGGAAACTGAAATCTACATAAGAACCACTGCCTTCTGGACAGTTTTGTCCTATTTGCTGGGCTGCAGTTACCCTGGCTTTTTGGTCTCTGGCTCTGGTATTATATTCATTCAAAGCCAATGGGTCAAATGGAACAAAATACGCCTTGTGGCACAAGGCAGATTTTAGCAGTGTGGGCCCTCCCTCCTACAGTGACTGAGGGAAGAGAAAGGGAAAAAACAGTCAATCCTAGGTACCCCGAGCTGGTCCATAGGTCCAAGATAGGCCCTATTTGGATGGGACTTGGGAGACTAGTGACTCCATGCTTTTGCAAATATAAAGTTGCCTGTACACCTCCATGTCAAACTCAAATGGATGGAAGTGACTTACTGAGGGAATCTATTGAGTGAATAGGGAGCCAGCTTTCCTACCTAGCATTAGAGACAGGGCATTCTGGGAAATCTTGGAGATACAAAACCAGAGATCTGATGGTGAGTTACTTTGGTCTTTGGGCATCTCTGATAACCCAGGAGGGCTTTTCTCTCCATTTAAACCTTCCCTCCTCTATGTTAAGAAATTATATCCTGCCTAAAGCTCTCCCTGCTGCTTAAATTGGTTCCATTCTACTTTCCTTGCTGTCCCAGACTCTCATGTGGTATTTCAGTCTTGGTTTGGGCATCCCATTGCTGAGGTAGCCACATTTCTGTGGCTATAATGCACTCAAGAGCACTCCCAAATGGGGCACCCAAAACAAGAGGAGTAGTTATTATGGGGCCATTTAGTAGAGCTGCTGGTACAGTCTCTTCCCACCCTCAGGCAAAGCTTGGGTGGTCGGTCAGAGTTCCAGCATGCCTAGGCGGGAGGCCGTCAAGACTGGCCTGGGGAGTGGTAGGCTAGAATCTCTGCTAGTCCGCTATTAGGTTGGAAACAGAAATTAAAATTCCATCAATAGGCAAGTAAAAGAAACCACAAAGGAGCATGGTAGCTGTTTCTGAATAACAAACAACTGGATATCCATTGGAAAGAATTAGCTGACTGCTTTTCACATCAACTTTCTTCAATACCACCACTTGCTGGGCTTTGGGGAACCATCTAGAAGGATTTAGATGTAATTTTAATGGTTTATTATCCAAGTAGGCAAGTGAAAAGCGGGACGCTAGCAAATTTGTTGTTGTGAGTGGCAGGTTAACCTGAACAGTCAATGACAAGCTACTTAAGATTTCATAATAATGACTCCATTTTTATTCTTATTCCCTGTCGGTGGACACTGAAGATTCCATTGCTTTCTAGACTTAGCAAGAATTAAAATTTGAGCATCTATTTTCCATATCAAAGCAGGACCCTTTGAAAGTCCCAGAAAGAAAGACAACAAAAAACACCCCCCCCAAAAGAAAGCAATCCCCCAAATAAATTGGGCACCATAGAATCCTTGGTACTTGCTTGGAAAGAACCGAACTGCTTTGAGCCTCCCAAACAGACAGATTGGCTAACATGCTAAGAGGCAAATGGAGGCCAGAGGCTTCTGCTGCACCCTAAGGAAGGGATAGGTAGGGTTTATTTTGTAGATACTTCACAATCTGAGAACAAGGAAAAGATAGATCAGGTGACATGAAAACATTAGTCTGCCTGAGAAAGAAAGCAGACCCCAAAGTGGTTTCTCTGTCCACATGGGCAGGGGAGGCATTAGGGTTAACTTTTGTTATGGCTGTTAACAAAACTTTTTTTTTTTTTACCCAAGAGCCTCTCCTTGCTCACTTCTCATCTGACCGCAGATCTGCTCAAGGGTTTTGTTTCTGCCCTTAGCTAAAAGGAGGCAAGTTTAACTGAGCAAAGTAATGGAGAAGCCAAACTATGTCAGTCTCTCTGTCTGTCTCCTCTAACACTGGTTGAAAAAGAAGGTATCTTTTCCTCCAGAGAACTCCTGGGTTAACAATCTGAATAAGCTTTTCTGTCGGTGCTGGATCCCTTTCTGCACTAGGCCCAAGCCTGCTCCAGGGCTGAGGAAACAGCAGCACCATACCTTATTTTCCCCTTCTTGCTGTTCGATTTATGGTTTTCCTGCCCTAGTATGTAACTGCACAAAGGGAATGATTTTTCAGGGCTGACAGTGGGTCTGTGAAGCCCAGGAGGCACTGAGCCCTGGAGACCTGACAAGCCTGGTTGAACTATGCCTGAAGAATGTGACTCATCTAAACACTGCAGAAGAGGAAAGGGGAGGTGGGAATGGATGAGTTTAATTGGTTCTGACTCCAAGAGTTAGATGCTAGCTCTCCCTGGAAGGGCACATTGCAGGAAACCCTGTTACCAAGCCCAGGCCCCTTCTAAGAGGCCCGAATTGTTCAAGCCTCACAATCACGTGTAATGTTTCCATGATGGAAAGCATGAGAACACATAATTATAATATTTTGCAATTGTTAAGTTACAAAATGCTCTTGGTGGGCAGTCCTACAATTAATTACCCTGGTGAAGGCAGTGAGGCCACCTTAGGCATCTCCTTTCAACAAAACAAAAACAAGAGGGACTGACCAAATGTATAATTCAACTGAATTCTTTTCTACTATGTTGTAGATATTTCAGAGAAATAAAATCTGGAATAAAGGTGAATGCAAGGCAGCAGAAAACAAACACACAAGCCCTAATTCTTCTTAGGTGACAGATGAAGTGAGCTTGGTGATTGTAATGTATTCTTGCTTCGGAGAAAACACTAAACATTTTTAACTGCAAACTGAATTCAATTAGCAGATCTTGTTCCAACTGGCTCCCATAGTTGGAGGGCAAGGAGTTCATATTATCTGCCCATTGCAGGATTAGAAGAGAATCAGCATTTCTGGTTGATATGAATTGGTATAGAAATGGTCTAAAATTGGTTCCCGTGTTTTCCTATCCAGATAAATCTGCCGAGCAGACCCACCAGGAGCTGCGGTTGCTAATGTTTTCAATCTCTCACCTTACATAAGCTCTTAATTCATCAGAAAGATGTAAAAATGTTGGAGAACCCACTCTGTGTCAAAAGACAGACTACCAACATCATTGCTTTCTAATGCAAGCAAATCCCAGTGGTAAAGTTCAATTCCAAATTTTTCTCCATTAATAAATCACTATTGGCAATTTTCCATTTGTCCTGTGCCTGCTCCTGGCTGACGTGGTTACAGTTAGTGCCTGTAAGAAACTAAAGCAGCACTAATTTTCTCATATAGCTCTCCAGTGGCTAGGGGCGACCTATCTTGGGGATGCAAGGAGTCTCTTTGCTTTGCAGCATGCATGGCTTTGTATCAGTATCCCTGGAATGCATTTGCTGTTATAGGCATGGCCACTACTTTTACTGACCTGCAAAATCATATATGTCATGGTTTACATGTTTAATCCCTTTGTTCAGTAACCTCTGACTTGGTAGAAGTCAGTTCAGGGACTGGGATTTTAATAGAAGGTTGATTTTTTTTTCACCTGTGCATAGCTTTATAACTCTACATTTGTTGTATTTGTCTTTGCAGAAAGTAACAGGGTAAATGGGCCTTTGGGTTGAAGAGAGTGTAGTTAGCTCAGAAAAATGGCCCTTAGTGGTCTGTATTTAGTAATAATAATAGCAACCGTTTACACACAACAAAAGACTGATTACTTGAAATGGCCTAATGAACTTGACTAAAGTCCTACCATGTCTTACTGTGATATGAAGGTGACCTCGGGATCTCCAAAGACATAGCAAAGGAGCTCAAGGTAGAGAGCTTCTGAATATGGGTACAAGGAATTAAGTTGGCCTTGCATGACCTATTATTCATGCAGCCATGCTAATTCTTTGTGATTGCTGCTTCCTTTTCTAGCAGTTCACTAACCACCCCTTTAATAACATGTCTTAGAATTGTACCAGGAATCCAAGTTAAGATCACTATAATTTGTATACTTTATTCCCTTACCTTTTTTTTGAACATTGGGACAACACTGGCCCTTTATCAGTTATACAGCTTCTTTTTTCCTTCCTCAGACTTCCAGAGCTCAAGGACAGTGGTTCAGCAATCACATGCCAGCTGTTTCAGTACCCTGGGATGTAATTTATCTGGGTGTGGTCACTTGAATTCATCAAGAGAAGCTGGATTCTCTCTTACTTCTATCTCTCTGCTTATCTGGGGTGTCAACTCCCTGTTAGACTAAATGTGTCTGCTTGACCTGGACATGGGTCTTTTTTTGTGAGGCAACTGGGGTTAAGTGACTTGCCCAGGGTCAGACAGCTAGTATGCTGTTAAGTGTTTGGTCCAAGGCTGGATTTGAACTCAGGTACTCCTGACTTCCGGGCCAGTGCTCTATCCACTTCGCCACCTAGCTGCAATCATTCTTCTTTGTAGAAAAAAGAGGAGCAAAATGAGATGTGAATAATTCTGTCTTCTCTGTTTTCCATTACCGCTATTTTGTCCCAAGCAATCATCTTAACCCTTCTTGGATCCTCTTCTTTTCCCCAATATAGCTAAGAACAAAACAAATCAAAACAAAAAAACCAACATTTTTTCCCCTCAGTTTTCCTCATATTTCCATCAGTATTTTAACAGAAGAAAGTAATGAAATCCAAAGTAATGATACATTACAAAGCAATGATTTCATTACTTTGTTTTGCTTAGACCATTAAAATGTTGATATCCATTCATCCGATAATATCAACAATGCCTTTGTAATTCTCTTTCATTACCTTTCCTTGTTTCCCTCTTCTAAGCATATGTAACGGGGTGTGATCATCTATGAACCCTGACTGGGCATATTTTTTAATACACACAATTTAAAAAGAGGATGAGATACTCCCAAGATTAGGGATAGGAAAAGAATGAAGGCAGAAGAGAGAGAGAAAGATGAGAAGGAAATAGCACCAGTGAGACCTGGTAGGACCGTATAGATTGCAGAAGTAGTGACAGTCCAGGGATGGTGACAGGCACAGGTTAAGAGTTTCCCTCTACTTCTTAGAGAGATCCGTCAGTGCATCCTAGATTGTAGCTGCTGTGCTGGGAGGAAAACAGGAGTGATTAACTAGAGTCTCACCACCTCTCTAGAAGAGTTATTTTCTCCCCCACCTCTACTGAGGAGACAGAGTGATTCGCTGAGAGCTGCGACTAATGTTCCCAGGAGATGCATGGAGGTGGTAGCCACTTGGGAATGGGAGCCAAGAGCATTTAATACGTGATTCAATTCCTTGTAATTGCGTCAGTATCCTGTTTCATTGAGTGCTGTTGGCCTTGAATGCGTGTACCATCTGGCTTCCTATTACAAAAAGATGCATTGTGGGGAGCACAAGTCAAAGGGGGAGATTTGTGAGAAGTCCCCTAAGACTGAACCTGATCCACATGAACCTAGAGCTTGGTGTCCTGGGCCACACATATCTTCTAAACTGGTTCTAGGTTGTAATCTAAGCTGGTTGATGAGTTTCTTGTTCATTTACATTGATATCTTTCAATGCTTGCCTCCCTTTTGGAATGGTTTTTCCTTTTGACTTCAGCATTTTCCTGAAGTGATTTCTAGAGAATTTTAGCCCAGGGGACCCTCCCTAATTTTTTTCCTCTGAATTTTTTCAAATCTGTCCTCCCCTCCCACATACATAGATATCTAGGGTACATCTCCAACCACCCTTCCCTCTTCTCTATCACAAATTCTAAGCTGGAGGGTGTCACATCCCCTCAAAGGAATTCTACCGTGGCACAATCCTACCTCAGTACTTTCTGAGCTGTGTGATGATGAGCAAAACATTTACCTTCTCAGCACTTTAACTTTCACATCTGCGCATTGGGGATAACGACTGTGACACTGCACATTTCCTAGGATTATCATGAGGAAAGTGCTTTGCTAACTTTAAAATGCTATACAAATGTGAGCTGTGGTTATTATTACTATTATTATTATTGTTATTCTCTGTTTCTTCTCATCTTTTTCAGTCGAGCTCAAATTTGTACAGTCCTAGAATAGGTCACTCTTAAGCTACATTTTTGGTCCTTATAATTGATTGTTCTGCAAATCGTTGTACAAGAGGAAAAAATGTTGGGGTTTTTTTGGGGGAGTCATTAAATAAAAGTATTAGGTTATAAGTACATCTTGTGTAGGCTCATTGAAAGCATTTTGGGGACAACTTAAGTAGCAGAAGGGATGACATATGGAATGGATACCTCATCCATTTGGTTTTGATTTCTTCCTATGGCTCTCTATATTCTGAAAGCTTTTCATTCCACATTGTTTGGAGATTATGCAATGTGACATCTATCAACACATGTGCTTACATTTTTATGAAGCAAATGTTCTGCTTGGAAGAAATGGTCCAGAGTAGTTTATTTGCTGAATCTCGAGAATATTTGGGGGTCTGTATCCGTAATACTGGTGATTTGCCATCTCATAACATATGAAAGATAGCAGGCTTCTGGCATGTGTTTGGACACTTGATCCTGTCTTTCTAGATATTAGGTAGGTACTAAATTCTTGCAAAATTGTTGTGGTATGTTATATTACTGCATAATCCATATCAACCTAGAAGTCTAATCTCCTTAAGTTATCTTTTTTGTAATTTTTTTGTGGCAATGACCTGATTCATGAATTGCTATCAAAACCCTTTGCTTCCATGAGTAAGTCTGCCTGAATCTACCATTTGTTTGAGGCTTCTTTGTTGACACATTATTGGTTGTTATGGAGCTGTCACTCTTGGAGGAATGATGATGATAATGACAATGATGATGATGATAATTCTCCTTGTTAGTGAAAATCTAGTCAGGACTCATATATCCTCTAGTTCAAGGATGCTTAACCTTTTTTTGTTTCATTGACCCATTGGCGGTCTGGTGAAGCCTATGGCCAATTTCTCAAAATAATGTCTTTATAATAATTGAAGGAAATGTTAAATCCCAGTGAAAGTTGGTGAAAACAAAAATGCAATTTTTTTTTCTCAATAAAATTATGGGCTCTAAGGAAAGAGGTCCATGGCCTCCAGGTTAAGAACTATTGCCCTAGATGATTCCTTCTTCTTTTGAAGGATGGAATTATGATTAAAAAGCTCAATGGTAGCTACGGCTCCTTCTAGCTCTAGGATTTTGGGATCCTATAGAATCTACAGTCCTGACACTTTCTCCCAAGCTTTAGACCGTACAGGCTATCTCTAAGTCATATCCCATTGGCACCTCAACCTCCACATGCCTAAAGCACAGCTCATTATCTTTCCCCCTAATCCTGCTCTTTTGTACTTTTTCTGTTTCTTAGAAGTTCCTTATGTTCAAAACCTTGGTATTGTCTTTGACCCTTCCCTTTCCTTCACCTCTTATAGGCAATGACCAGACCCCACTGATTCTGCCTCCAACACCTCCCCACCCTCTTTCCTCTACTGCTACCACCCCTGTACGGGGCCTCATTATCACCCACCTTGACTGTACCATTAACTTTCTCACAGATCTTCTTGTATCTACTCATCCCTGCTGTAATCTATCCTTTATATCACTGCCAGAATAATCTTTCTTATGATAGACCTAGGCATGTCACTCTTCTGCTCAAAAATTATCTAGGAACTACCACACCCCACCAAGCACAGCTTCCCCTCCCTTGCCCTTTTTGCCTCCTTCCCTCCTTCTCTCTGTCTCTCTTTCTCCTAACCAATAATCTGTTGGTCAAAGTCAACCATGCACAGTCCTAAAAGAACCACCAAATACTGCCTTCAGGCTCAGAGAAAGTAATCAAGGGATTCACCACCAGATAATGATGAAAGAATTCAGCATCCTCCCTGTCAACAACCTAGGCAGTGCTGGGCAATAGGGCACTGGGCCTAGAGTCCACACCCAGCTTCAGATACTAGCTGGGGCCAGTCATTAAGCAATCTGAACCTCAGTTTTCTCCTCTCTAAAAGTGCTATAATACCATCTACCTCATAGGATTGTTGTGAAGATAACATCAACCAAAGGATATAAAAGTGCTTTGCAAACCCAAAGCTACTATTTAAATGGCAGCTACTACTACTACTACTACTATTATTATTATTATTGTTATTTAGGTATTTCACCAAATACCAGAACCCATAATTCCTCGATCACTATTTCTATCCTCATCCAAACAATCTGTTCCACCAAGTTTCTGACCACTTGTGGGATCCATGGATCCACTCTGTATGTTGCTAGGCCCAAGTAGTGAAGTTAGAGATGAGTAAGACTAGGAGATAATAAAAGTTATAATTATTGTTATAACCCCGCCCAATAAAGGAAACAGACTTTTTCACAAAAAGTATTTTGCTTTTAGTCCAAACTTACATGGAGTTTCTTAAATGCAGTTAATACCAGCCACTAAATCAACTGTTTGATATCCTGCATCTTACAGTGCTGGTGGTAAGAAAGGAAAACCCAGCAAATTCCATTTAAATTGGGGGTGGGGGTGGGGACCCAACAAGCACAAGGAGGGAGAGGAGGACTGTGTGGAGAGAGAGGAGAGAGCTCCTCTACTCCCAGGATTCAAGGAGACTTTTTTAGCCATTGTTGATCTTCTTTGCTCTCTGTCTTATACTAATCACCTACTGAAAGAACTGTCCATTTAAAACATTTCCTCCTCAACATTGGTAGACTTGACAGAAAATATCGAGATGATTTAAGAGCTTGCTACTGGATTTATTGGAAGCAATTCCAGATTGCACTTAGTGGGAAATTGGCAGGTATTAGCAATCGATTGGCTGTGATTCAGATTGTGGGCAGGTAGGAATTGTGAAAGGTTTAATTTAAACATCACAACATGGCAGAAACTACTGGCTTTACTTAAGACTAATGAGGACCTCGCAAATAACATCCCACAGCCACCTACTTGTAGGAAAAGTAGGCAGCCCCCTTTCCTGAAATACAGTCAAGCACTCTCCCATCAGGAGAACGGCTCTTTCATTTTCTACTGTATCCGATTTTCCCCCAGCAGTAATTCACTGGTTTCTTTTCCTGATTATAAGTTTAAGAGAATTTTAGCATGGAAACATACTTAGGCTCAGCTTAGCATGTTGTAACTTACTGTGCCCACTAAAAGACCTTTGACTGTTCCAGAATGAATTATTTGGGGAAAGTTATTACACTGACAACTTTGGGGACCAAGGCATTCTTATCACCAGAAGAGATGAAGGCTTGGGCAGTCCCACTGCAATTTTCTACCTAAAGTCTTCAGCCCTTAGAGAAGCCACCAGACTGCTTACTTTCTGGGCCCTGAGTTCTCTCTTCAAGACTGTCAACAAAGAGGCCAATTTGTGTCCATTATAGCAATGGTTTCTGTGATGTGGAAATTTTCCCAAATGTGCTTAGATTGAGATGTACAATTAACCCCAAAGAGCACAGAGAAACCAAGGTATTTCAGCCTTCTGTAGACATTTTGTAGGTTTCTCCCAGGTATATGAAGTGTTCAGGGAGGATTGGTGCCTCTGGTGAGAGGGCTTGCCAAGCCCTTTTTAGGGCTGCTCACCCACCTTCGGTGTCCATCTGTCCCAACTCTCACCGTAGCTCAACGCATACATAGCGGCCACACCCCAGTAAAACCATCTTGGCAGATGGGCTAAACCAGGCTGAAGGTAACGGATAGTTCTCAAACCTATTGGTGAATTAGGGGAATGTTTACCCCAAACATGTGAAAATTTCTCCCGGTAAAGCGGGTGGATGAGAACATTTTGTTTCAATGAAGCAGGTGCTGTGGAGCATTTAGAACTTGCTCAGATGTCAAAGATGCCAAGGTCATCCACTGAATCCCAGGTCATCCCTAGTTTTCTTGAATTTCAAAATGTTCTCTGTCTCTTGTTTGGTCATAAATTCTTCCCCTCTCCAAAGATCTGACAGGTAAACTATTCCTCACTCTCCTAATTTGCTTATAGTTGCACCCTTTATGTCTAAATTGTGTACTTCATCACTAATTACCTTGACTTTGTCTTGCTATTGGACCTTGGTTACTCTGGGAGAGAGGGCGAGGCTGGCGACTCTGCACGGCTCTGCCTCACTTAAATCCAACTCACGCACAACTCATCATCAGCCATTGTGATGTCACTGGTCTTCTTCAAAAACGATGGGCAAACAATAACAACAACAATACAAGATGGCAAATACGTTTAAAGTTGTTTTTTGTCATGTTAATAGGAAAGGAAGCAAAATTTTAAAAAAAAAATTCTCCACCCTGTCCCTTCTCCAAAGCTTTCATTTAATAATAATAGCTAACATTTATATAGTATTTACAAATATGTACTATCTTCATATATAACATTTATATCTACTTAGGTTTGCAAAATGTTTTGCATATACTGTCTCTGATCCTCACAATAACCCTATGAGGGAGAAGGTATTATTATTCTTCCTATTTTACAGATAAGGAAACTGAGGCTAAAAGGTTAAGTGATATGCTTAATAAGCTAGAAAGTACCTGAGGGAAGACTTGAATGAAAGTCTTCCCTACTCCAGGTCTAGCACCCATTTGACAAGGGCCAGGTACTATCCTTATATTTGTAGGGCAGAACTTAGAATACGATTTAGGTGCAGTAATTCTTGAGAAAACCCCTACCTAGAGGTCCAAATGAAGCTTTGTACCAGGACTCACCTCTTTGGGGATGGCCAATATGTAAAGTGGCCATGATTTGTAGAATGTGCACTTCTCAGTGTTGAACATAAGCACTTAGGAGCATTATGTGGATTTGGGACACTCCCTAGAGGACTGGCAAGTAGTTCCATAAATATTTTTTTGGCAACTTGGGACAGATTTAAGCTGCTATGAAAAAAAAAAAGTGAAACTAGAATCATGTTTTCCCCTGGCCAACCGTTAAAAATGGAAAGGCAAGGACCTCAGAGAAATATACATGAGCATATGAATTCCCTAGACTTTACTTTTTTGAAGAGTCTAGCCCAAGTAGCAGCCATCTGAAAAGCAGAATTTTCTCTTCACTCCCCCAAAATGATTATCTGGTATTTGAGGCAATACCAATGAGCTACATCGGTGAAGGCAGTACATCCCTAGGGCCAATTTCAGGCTCATTCCTTAAAGAGATGACCTCAGGAGAGACAGATATTCTGGGCTGGGCCTAACTAACCCAATCAAATCCAGTGAATCACGTTTGGGAGTCAGAAAGCAGTGGGGCATGTGTGTACCATGAAATCCAACAAAACAACTTTGTTGATAAGAGATAAAAACAATGTAATTTCTAAAGTTAAAAAGGATACCTACAGATCAAATACCATTTCCCTCCACCTCCACGGTCACCATAGCAAACCCACCAGGCTAAGTTAGGAAGGCATTCGCAGCCCCTCCGGTAATCTGGGATCCCAAGCTCCCCCCAGGCTCTGATTTTTATGCCATGGGCATCAAGGAGAGCCAGATAGCCTTCTCTCCCCTGTGAAGGACCACTTTAGCCTACGTAAAACGATGTGGTTCCTATCGTGATAGAGATGACTTTGAAGTTAGCAGTCTTCTTTTCATAATGTCTAGTCATTGTTAACAAGGTAGGCAAAAGATGGAAGAAGAAAGTCAGTGTAGTAAAAAGCAAAGCGAGGCCTAGGTGCAGAGGTAGGGGATCTGGATCTGAATCCTATTTCCGCTATTTGCTGTCAGTGTGACCTTGACTAAGTTGTTTTTCTCTCTGGTTCTTAGTTTGCTCATCTGAAAAAAGAAGAGGAAATCAGACACTGATAAGCTTTGAAGGCCATTTTAGCTTAAGTCTAGGATTGTGAGGAGCATCATTGCACCCAAACACTCAAAAGAACTGGCAGGTAATAACGATTACCACTGTAATAAGGAGATGGAGGGTTGTGAATGTGTCAGGCTGTAACAGTAGGGACCACAGTTTGGCACCGACGAGACAATAACCTTTCTGTGCCAGACTCCATGCTCTCATCTTGCAGTGGACACTTTTTTTTTGGCTATCCCACCTCCTTCAATGTGACAAGAGAAGATTCTAAGATAACTCAAGCTTTAGACTCAATCCTGGCAGCCCTCAATACATTGAATGGAAGGTGTTTCAGTCCTTGCTTATTTGCAGATGCTTGGCTCTGATAGAATGCAAGGCCCAGCCAATTGTTAAGTGGTAACCAAGATAGCCTTTTTTCAAAATGGAACGGATAAACATTTAATGTGTGATTTGAAGAGCAGGGAAAGGCCTTTCTGCCCCAAAATACATTCCCATCTTGGCCATAAATTCCTATTCTAATAGTCAGCGTTTGGATTAAGGCCATTGTTTTTAGGAAGCCCCAGTAAGATGGCGTGTGAAAGGAAGGGTAACACATGACTCCATCAGAACTCTAGCTTGAATATGATCAGAGGAGATAACAACAAAGATCCATGGCCATGGAGGAATGCAGCACTGTCACAGAGGTTTGGGGAGTCATAAAGACATGAAGTATGAGATTATCCAAAGAATGAACACTTGGAGGCAAATCAGAGAGTCTGGACCCGAGGGTTCCTACTTCCCCAGGAGAGGCATGAGCACTTAGGGCCAGAGGCCTAAACACAGGCCTATCTTAGGGTTCCTTCTGAGGAATACTATTCATGTAGAATTTACTGTAGCTGATAGGATTTGGATAGCAGGGAAAATGGGACACAATTTCCTCTCTGATCTTACGGTACCACAAAGGAGACACATTCCCACCCCCAACAGGACAGGCTTAGGATAAATGTTCTTCACTGGATATTACTTTCCTTCCCATTAAATATTTCTCCTTACTCCCACTGAAAGGAGTACTGCATGTAATTCAAAGAAGCTTAGTATTCCTGAAATGTGACTTTTCTTAGGGTAATTTTGTGGGGGAATGATTTGAGTGATTTGTCCTACACAAAGCATGCTGTTCTTTTAATTTTCACCCCCAGTGAGATTTGACCTGGGAAGATTTCAGTTCAATGTAAGGAAAAAATCACCAAGAATCAAAGTTGTCTGACAGTAGAAGAGACCCCTCAGGAGGTAATGAGTTCCCTGTCAAGCAGAAGCCAGGGGAGTTCTAGTGCAGTTTCATAGGTCAAAGCAGTTGGACTAGGATCAGGAGTGGGGAACCTGCTGCCTTAAGGCCACATGTGGTCATTTAGGTCTTTAAGTGTGGCCTAAAGTGAAGTTCTGTGAAGTTTGGATTCAAAGGGTAGCACTTGAGGACCTAGAGGGCCATATGGGCCTTAAGGCTGCAGGTTCCCCACCCTTGCACTAGATGATCTGCGAGGACTCTTCTGACTCCAAAAGTACATGGTTCTACTAGATGTGTGTCTCATTGTCCATTTCAAAATTTAACACCTTGAAGGAGTTTGAATATATGGTTCAGTTGGGGTTGATGATGCTGACCCACGCATCTGAGCTAAAGCAGACTCAAAACCCAATCTTGTGAGCTAGGGAAGGCCAGAATAGTGCATTACTAGAAGCCTGGGAGCTGCAGTCCAGGCTGGTTTTTGCAGTCAGCTATGAGCAGTGAAGTCCTGGGTGAACTATTGGACCCACTATAGATCAAAGGCAGACGAGAGGGGGCAACTGTAATTCATCCATCTACTTTGACACATTTAGAAATGAATTCTTTGGCATGAATATTCATAGCAGCCACATATTAGAGCCTACTCTCCCCAGGGATAGAGGTGATACCAGAGAATGTGCCCTCAGGTGTTGGGGGGGGGGAAATGTTGGTACTTCTTCCTCGTTATATACTCCCAGCAAATATCTATTTGTAAGAGATAATTGCTGTTAATTGGTTAAATGGAATTGGGGTGCTAATTGCTAGTGATTAATATTAGGAAGAACATGCTTGGGTAGGGGCTTGAGCAGGCAGCCTTAGAGAAGAATTACACTACCCAGGAGCACTCCTAGAACTTTGAGGGGGGTTTGGAGCCAGCCCTTCTCTGGAAAGAGAGTCGAGAACCTAGCTACAATGAATTATGACCCCGTTGGCAGAAGCAAGAAATAAAACAAAAAGCAATTTTGGCAAACAATTCTTTTGGGCTACAGCTTAGAAATGATGTCGTGTCTGGGAAAGAAGACCAGCCATCATGCTACCAGTTGGTAATCTAGAGTTTGGAGAATGCTTCATTTCTTTCCTACCCAAGAAAACTTAGTACTGCTGGATCTGGAGTCAGGGGAACTGGGTCTGCTGTTTACAATTGTGGTGCCATTGAAGCAATTGCTTCAACTTTCTGGGCTTCAGTTTTATTTCTTTGTTTTTTATCTGCAAAATGAAGGATTTGAGTAAATGTCCTCTAATGTCCTTTCTAACTTGAAACATTTGATGGAGGGGGCTGTTTGGAAGAAGAGAGAGACAAAGATTCTGTGGCATAACAGCTAAGTTATTTAGCCTACACTGAAATGTAAAGCTAACTTACATCATCATTTTGACTACAATATCCTAATTTCCATCAGCTAGCAGTTTTCTCAGTGTGAAGTCAACTGTCAATTCAACAGAGATGTCTTTAGAGAGTTGTCCAACCTCCCATGTGGACCAGGGATTCCATCATGCAGGGAACTGATCTGATATTGAAATATCTTCCTTTGGTGAAGGATAACAACCTCAACTATACAATACAGTCTAACAGAATGGCATGGAGTCACTGCAAGGTCATGGGGCTTGCCCCTGATCACATACCTAGTAAGCATTAGACAAGGGATTTGAATCCTTCCTGGCCCTAAGGCCAGTGCTGTAGCTACTCTGCTTTGCTTCCTGTTGCAAGCATGAGGTGTGACAGAAACATTTTCACACTTAAGAGCTATGGAAAATGTGACATATACATCTGGTATGGTCAAGGACATTTTTATTTAAAGACAAGGACAATCCTCGGGAACATTTGCATAGACAGCTCCCCAAATGTTAAAGTACTACTCTCCTTGTCTACATAAAAATCAAGGATTGAGCTTGATGCACAGAGCAGATGAGCCTGGAACCTCAAAGGTATTTGAAAGTCCACATGCTCGGCAGACATTCATAGCATGCCTGGGAAACTGTGTGTTTATGGTTTAATCGTAGAGCAAACTGTGACCCTGGCCAAAGCTGAGCTGCAATAAATGTTTCAGCTCCAAAGGCAAATGCCTGTGTAGGTGGATGTACTTAAAAACATAAGCGAGCATATAAAGAGCTTAGATAAGTTGGTGATTCTCAAACACCAGCGGTGTTCATACTACATTAGGGCTGAAAACCTGTCCTGCTAAATCGCCGTTTGTCCCCACCATGACAGAAAAGTGTCACAGAGTGAGCTCAGTAGAAAAGGATGTTCTATTAAATATGTAACTAACAAGGCGTGACAGCAGTTTGAATGGAGCAAAATGGGCCAGATCTGAATTCTAATAAATAAAGCAAGTGAAGCACTTACCGTCAGCAGTCAAGTCAACCAAACCATAGGAAACTGGAGCACTGCAGCTGGAAAAGGGGAGGAGGTCTGCCGCCAGAGAAGGCAATGGAACTCAGCCAGCTTTGATTATTTATGGTGTGTTGATGAAGGAACAACTTTCCATATGAGGCACAGCTTTACTGAGGAACAGTAAAGCTCAGTAGAGGAAAAGGTCCAGGAAAAGAAGAGGACTGAACAGAAATGATATCTAATGAAAACCATTTTAACTTTCAAAAAATGTTTTTTGTCTAAGCCTGGGATTTCTTCAACATAAGGAACTTGTGATGTGGAAAGCGGTCTCCATCGAAATAGACTGCCTTGACTTGTCTAAGAGTGAACAAACATTTATTAAGTGCCTACTGTGTATCAGGCATTGTGCTAAGCACTTGGGAGTATAGAGAAATGCAAAACAAAACAAAGCAAAACAAAAAAATCCGACAACAAAAACACCCAACAATCCCTGCTCTCAATGAACTCAGGGTCTAACGGGGAAGAAACATGGGGATGTTTCATTATATAAGCAAGATGTATACAGGATAAATGGGAGATAATAAACAGAGGAAAGGCACTAGCATTAAGGGGGATTTGAAAAGGCTTCTTATCGCCTCTTATAGCCTTCTTATAGGTGGCATTTGAGTTGTGACTTGCAGGAAGCCAGGGAAAGCAGGAGATGGAGCAGGGAGAGAATTCCAGGAATGGAAGACAGTCAGTGATTGTTTTATTCCATAAATTAAAAATAAAATAAGCAAAAAAAAAAAAAGGAAATGCTTGGAGTCAGGAGATGAAATGTTACATGCAAGGAACAGCAAGGAGCTGAGGTCAGGAAGGCTGAAGTCTGAAAAGATGCATCAAGTCTGGCAATTAAGGAATCACTGGTAACTTGGGAGAGACTGTTTCAGTTGATATAACTTATGGAGTTAGAGTTGTCAGTGGCCCCGAGAGGTAAAGTAACATGCTTATAGTCACACAGCTGCTGTCTGAGATAGCACTAGAATCTCAGTCTTCCTGATGCCAGAGCTGGCCTTGTAGTCATTGCATAATGCTGTACCTCCCATAAAACATTCTAAATGCTGTCAATTTCATAAACCATAGCTCAAAAACGGTGTTTGGGGCATTAGCCATTGGTACTGCATCTCTGTATTGATCAAATCAAATAGAAGCTCCAAATTCTCCATTAAATTGTCATGCTGTTTAAAATAATGATTTTGATCTCAACTATATTGGTATTCCCTTCTTTGGTGAAGATCAAAGCCCATTTATACCATCCCATCCTGTGCCAGTCTCCATCTTGTCTATGTTGAGCCTTCACAGATAATTCACTAAATGTGTTGAAGGCTTCCCTCTAGGTCTGTTTTACATTTCATAAATACCAGTGAAGCACTCAGGCTATCTATTTATTCTCCCTTGTTCCTGATATCCAACCACTTTCTGTCCTTTTCTTGATTATACATTTCCTCAATTATATTCTTAGGTTTACTCTCTGCTTCCCAATGGTGATGGGCCAGTTTCTTCTAGGCTCTCCAACTTATCAGTTGGATGCCCTAATGAACTCTAAGGACTCTTGGGCCTTACCATCTGCTCTTCTGTAGAACCACAGGTCCCCTGGGCTTTTCCATCCATCAACCCTCCTATATGTGCCACTTATCTCATTGGGAAAGTGAGCTTCTTAAGTAGGGTCTGTCTCCTTTTTCTATTTGCATCCCTGTTACATAGCATAATGCTTGGCACATACTAAATGCTTAATAATGCTTTTCCATTTGCTTCATTCCATTAATTCATATCCCTTTACCACCTCTTAAGCATAGGTCATTGTTGGAAACTTGCTAACCATCCACTTGGGCTCGCTGTCATCTCTCCATTGCTCTCTGCAAATCTGTGGTATTTCAAAATATGTAACCATATATCTCCAGAAGAACATTTCTGTTAAAAAGACAGATCTTTGTACTCAGGAGCCACTTAGACCTCTTGAAAGTACTGTACAATTTTCAAAATGCAATTGTGCTGTTTTTTTTTCTTTCTATTTGATTCTGGGCCCAACTCACTGTCCATCTGTAGTATCTGTCCCAAACGCAGAGTGTCCTAAAAATCTTAGTGCAGTTAGCTTAAAATTGAACTAAGCTTTTTGGAAATGCCGTATTTGCTATACTAAACTCAATGGGCTAGTCATCCAACTGAATGACAACCTAGACAAAAGGAATGCAAATTTGAGACCAGTTCTATTTTCCATCCCTTCAGTTTTTCCTGTGCAAATTATTATTAGCCTAATCTCTTTTGAATAGTCACAAATTTCCCCCAAACCTTAGAATGCTCTGCAGTTTGACGCAAGCAACATATAGATTGATACTCTTTGAACATCCCTCAGCGACTAGAGGTGTAATATCATTGCCTCTATTCTTCTGGTCTCTTTTTCTCCCTGAGATATCTTGTAAAATTATCCTGCAACATCTTTAAGATTGCATTACTTTAAGTACAGATCCTGAGAATTCCTAACCTTCAGAAAATCATTTGTGGAGGACTGGCCCAAAGCATTAGAAGTCTTCCTTTGGTACACTTAATATTTCGGGGATACCAGGACAGCATTTGGGCTACTTACTAGTCTTCACTCTGGTCCTCCTTCTTTTCCAATCATAAATGCTGTTCTTATCTGAAATTTAAAAAAATTTCTGCCAATGGTTTAAATTTTTTTTTAAACCTACTTGGTCTAACTGCTTCATCCAAATGCCTGACTTCATTAGAAGTTAGCCAAGAAAGTTATGCATTAACTTAGCTTAGCAAATGTAATTGCTTTTCATTATAGACAGTTTAATGTAGTGGCAAGAGCATTGAACCTGGAGTTAGAATGCCTCAGTTTAAATCCTGGCTATACCTTTTATTAATAATCATAGTGTTAGCAGCCTTCCCATGTAGTTATTCCTTGTTGATATTGTGGTCAACAACCAGAAGCATGCTGGAGCCAGCTTAAACCAGCTCATTAGAGCCTGATTTAACTGGCCCATAGTCAAGGACTAGGGGCTTGTTAAATTTTCCATTTTAACTCAGAAAAGAGCAAATGCTACAACTCAGGGCTTGATGTATTATTTGGTTGATTGTATAGACTTAAGAAAAGATTGAGAAAATGTTAATAATGCAACTTAAACTTAGGTATTGTGCATTTCTTCCCAGAGAGGCTATGGTTAAAACATTTACTAGAACATCTCTGCTAACAGCAACAGATCCAAAATTATGTTCTAGCTGTTTAGAATGGAGATGTATAACACAGGGATGATGGGGCAGAATGGCACTTGGTAAGACTGTAAAATAGATACCAAAAAAGAATGGACACCAAGAGGTCATGGATTAAGGTAGGACATTTTTTTGTTTATTAATTGGGCAAGACTACCTTAGCTCAAAAAATGTGTGCTGAGGACTGAATTGAGAAGGCAGCTTTCTACTTGTTGTATGTAAGAAAATGTAGGTCCAGACCTCGTCTGAAAACTGACTCCTTCCCTGAAAAAGGGTTAGTAACTCCACTGATGTTCACAGCTGGTGGAGTCTGGGAGGTAGAAGATACGATATTGCTCCATCCTTGGGGGAGGAGCAGGAGTGCATACAACTTAATTAATTAGTGGTAGTGGGCAGGAATTCAAGGAAGGTTTTTTTTGGGGGGGGATGGAGGGGGTTCTTACTCTTGATTTTACCCAATGTTTTCCCCTCTGGCGGTTCAGGAGAGTAGAAAGTTGGACTTTTGGCTCTTCCACCCATCCCAAGAGACTGCATGGAAGGATCTATAGGACTAATTCAGGCATTGATTATGATAATCTGTTGCCTTTCTCTTTTCAGGAAAAATTGTTTTATCTCTTTAGGATTACCACTGAAGTATTAAATTCTCATTATATAGGAGTCATTTTTGAGAAATTAGTAAGTGTATACAGAGGTAGGAACTCTTACGTGCCATGTAGCTCTCAATATACTGCATTTGTATGTTCACTACTGAGTTAATAAGTTCCCTTATAATTCCTGGGGTCATTTATCTCAAATAAGACTGTCTTTAACCAGTAGGGTTCAGTTTCCCCCATCCTGCTGGCAAAGGCCCAGAGGACTGGTCCTGAGAACATCAGGTACGGGAGATGGTAGAAGCTGTAGGTATAGTTTATCCTTGTTATCCTCTCGATAGCAATTGATGGAGGGCAGGTTTTCCCTCCAAACACTCCTCTTCTAGCCTTTATAACAATGGGGCCTTTTTTCAGTTTCCCCATCTCTAAAACAGATGGAATAAAAATACCTTTCTTGTTTACCTCCTAGGGTTATTGGGAGAATAAAATGAGAAAGTGTAGGTGAAAGCATTCTCTAAACCAGTGGAAAAAGTTTAAGAAGTCCTGCTCTAAACTACAAATGTGAAGGATTAAGGGATTAAAACTCAGAAGACCCTCAGGTGCATTGGGAGCGAATGAATTTTATACACTTTGCATCCCTCCTGTGTTAAAGAGACTCTATCAGGATAAAGTTGGCCCATACTATTCTGAAAGTTATTTCAAGATGGAAAGAGGTAATTCCTTCTTTTTTTGGGGGGGTGTGGTGGTTAGGCAATCAGGGTTAAGTGACTTGCCCAGGGTCACACAGCTAGTGTCAAGTGTCTGAGGCCGGATTTGAATTCAGGTCTTCCTGACTTTTGGGCCAGTGCTCTATCCACTGCCCCACCTAGCTGCCCCGGTTTTTTTTTTCTTTCTTTTTTTTTTTTTTTGAAAGAGGTAATTTCAATCATTCCACAACATTTATTTGAGTGCCTCTGGGCAAGGCACTTTGTTAGGCACTATGGGGGAATGCAGAGTGGACTAAGACATGACCCTTGCCCTTGATGACCTTACAGTCTTAGAGGAAAGATGAGACACGTATACACTTACCTGTAATACATGGCAGGACATGATATGCCCATAAGAGAGGTACAAACAAAATTTCTATGACAGTTCAGAAGAAAGAAACAGCTCGTTTGGCTTGGCAGATGAGGGAAAACTTCATAAGGATAGCATAAGAAGAGCTGGGTCTTGGGGGATGGGTGGGAACCCAACTGGTGAAGATATGGGGGGAGGGAAGGTAATTCAACTGTAGGAAAACAGCATGAACAAAATCATGGCGTGGAGGCAAATTCTGGACTGTGTTGGGAAAATGACAGGTGGTCCAGGTGGGTGAATATAAGTGTGGGACTACAGAAGGAGAAAGAGTGGGAAAATTAGGTTGAGGCCATATGGACCAAGCTTCATATCCTAAATTGAAAGACTGGACTTTTGTTTATTAGATAGCAAGGAACCACTAAAGGGTTGTGAGCAGCAGTACCATGATCAGAACTGCGCTTTAGGAAGACTGAGTTGGTGGCCATATGTGAAAGGGGAAGGACTAGATTCAGGGAGATCAGTTAAAGGCTACTACAATTGTTTAGATAGGTTATGAGGGCCTAAATCTGGTTGGTGGTGGTGGAAATTTAAAGGAAGGGATGGATGCAAAAGCCATTTCAAAGGTAGAATCAACAGGATTTAGTTACATGGGTGGAGAGGAAGAGGGAGGAATCAAAAGCGACCAGGTTGTACAATGGGGTGAACAGAAAAATGCTGGTGTCATTAAGAAGAGTCAAGAGGTGATACAGTTTTGGCAAAGGGGATGTGGGGAAGAGAATGAGTTTTGTTTTGAACAATATCTCCCAAACATACAATAGTCACAAGGTTATTTTTATATCCAGAATGGGCTGAAACTTGAAAGATAAACATTTCAGATTTTACTAGACCATTTCCTAGACATTAAAAAAGGAGTTCTACTCATGAATTTGAAAAAAAGAAAAACCTGGGCCTGTTAAATTAATAATAGAGTGACATCTCTCTAAGCCACCATTCAAAAAAGAAGCTAGCCTGAGAGACAAGGGAAAGTAACCAAGACACCTAGGTTTCTGGCTCGAACAATCTATGTTACTTTTCAGGCTATAAATATTTTAGCTCTGCCCGCTTGAAAATAACTCCTTACCAAGAAAATGGCTTTTTTTTTTATTAGCTGGAGTATTAAAAGAATTCTGATTACTTTGAAGAGAGAACTCTCTACTTGTAAGACATGCTAGCAAAGACTCTTCAACGCAATGAACATTTAAGAAAAGAGACGGTAGGTAGCATTAAGAAAAAAAAAATTGAAGGACTGGATGCATGGAATTTAAATTAGGGCAAATGACAATCTTATTAAATATACTCTCCTGAAGCATATTCAGATAAAGCCAAGGATTTAATATGTATTAACATTCATTACCATAAAACCTGGTACTACTTTTGAAACTGAAATTAAGTTTTCAGTCTAGGAAGTTATCAGATTTGTCAATTTATATAATAGAAGGCGTTTGTGTGCTATTACACAAAAATGGCACCCATTTATACATGTTCATAGTGCACAGTATATTTTAAGCAGATGTTATAATCTTCCTGATTTTTGTATCCACAATCTGGTCTCTCTATTTATTCTGATAAGGAGTCAAAGGCTTTATTGGATAATAAGTGACATTTTGAAGCACATTCTCATACAAATTCAAAAATTCTGTGCTGAATTTCTTGTGTAGTTTATAAGAAAACAAAATTGTATAAATTTTGCCTTTATTCATGAAAAAAAAAGGTTTTTGTGTGGCCCAAATTTGTCATTAAAAGACACAAGTATAATATTAAACTCTGTGGGGGAAGGGCAGAGCAAAAATTTCCTGCAATGTCCTGTTCCCCTCTGCCCCTAGTTTCATTTTTCAGCCTCATTAGAGAGTTCAATTATTCCCTGTGAAGATAATGCACTTAAAAGAGCCCAAAGTACAGAAGGGTCTTCACAGTTGTGCTGCTGTTCCCAATGAAGGAAAAGTTCTTCTTTGCTTTCAAGTGTCTGCTTACAAAGAAGACAGTTAAAGCCCAAATTAGACCAGACATGAATCTTATACGGCGTGGCACAGTCTGGGCTTGGCAAAGCCCTTTCTGGTTCACTGGCTCCCAATGCAGCTTCCTCACTCTTGGTTAATATGTCCAGGTTTTTCTGATGGAGAAGGTAGATTTCCCTTTTGAGCTGTATGGGAAATGCATACACCTCCTCCTCCAAAGCATCCCTCTTTGCCAGGCTTCTCCTCTCGCTGTGTTGTTTCCAGAAATGAGCGGCTCGCTTTACCACTTCTTCCTGGGCACCTCTGCTGCCTGGGAAGACTCCCTCCTTTAGTTTCCCTTGAATGTCTCTCCGTGCACATATAATAAATGAAACTTCATCTCAGAAAAAGACTGAGCAGTGACCTGACAGCGGCCACACTTGATGTCCAATTTGACCTCATCGGCCCGTCCCGGAAACAGGGTCTCCTCAAGGCTCGATCTGTTTTCTCTGAAAACAGAAGAAGCAGAGGCTGAGTGAGAGGTCCTAGTAAAGCAGACCGAGCACTTGAAGGCTGGCTCCTAAAACACCTCCCCCCCCCAAATGTCTCAAACACGTGAGCTGATGAAGAGGAAGAATGAAAGGTAAGCAGCATGGACACAGCAGAGAATGTGACTTCAGTCAAAGAGAAATCCTTCTGGTATCAAGAATGGATGTTGACCACCTCTGACTGGGTGTGCTAACCGTCTTAGGTCATTAGTGTCCACGTGGTCAAGTCACGCTTCCCTTAATATCTGTCCTTCAAGAGGAGTGATTTATGCTGTTCTTATAGTCTGGTACAATATGCAAGCCGGGGGCAGGGAATCCTAGAAACCTAAGTACTGGCCTGGGAGTAAAGACACCCAGTTCAACTCCCAGCTCCGTTCCTGAGCACTGAGTCATTCAACCTCTAAGCGTCTTTTTCCTCATCTGTAAAATGAGGCCCTTTCCAACTCTCATAGTCCATGACTACATTCACATTTGAAGAATGCCCCCAAATGGGACTTTGGCTTGCCTTACAAGGATTTAGGTCTGTTACAATTCATCAACCATTAAGAATAAAAAATTATATCAAATCTTACATGGGGGGAAACCACTAAATAGCTATGAAAGCTTAGAGAGGTTTCTGAAAGCTTTACACAGACATAAACAACGTTAAATCTTACGCCAGCCCCCAAATAAAAACTGAATTTCTTTCCCATGTACCATTGCCATCAGCACTCACCTCTCTACTGATTCTTCTGCTCCTCTTACGCCTATTTCTCGATTCTTTGGCCCTTTGCCCTGTGGCAATTCACTGGTGGAAGGTTCAGTGTTGATCACAACCCTATGCACTTCTTTCAGATGGCCAAAATAGACCCTTATGTGACCAAACACTTTTGCACAGAATTCACAATACATGAGCTTCTTGAGACGACTCTCACTGTGATGAAGCTTCATATGGGTGCTGAGACTTCCAGAGTGCACATATGCTTTACGACAGATCCGGCAACTGTATGGCCGTCTGTTTGTATGTGTGTTCATATGGTCCTGAAGATGGTGTTTAAACTGAAAGTGGTGGTTGCAGATGTGGCATCTGTGCCAAGGCTTTTTTATGGCAGAAAAGACATTTTTGCATACAGTACCCGGTTTAGTGGAAGCACTATCATTCTGCTTAGAGCTGAGATACTTATCTGTAAGCGAATTATTTAACAAAGTGTCTCGGTCTAAGCAGTCAGGAGATTTGGTCTGTAGAAGAGGTGCAGGGGAAGTCAGTGGAGCCATTGCTTGCATTACAATGACAGGCTTGGGCATAATGTTCCGATACTTTTTCACAGCACCGGTTTTTCTGTCTCTGGGCTCCTGGGGGCCAATTTTTACTCTTTCTTTACCATCTCTACATGTGTCAAGGATACATTTTCTCTTCTTTGTCTGAAAAGCCAAAATTTCATCTGGGATCTTTCGTTTTCTTCCTCTTCTCTTTGCTGTTCCACTATTCAATTTCTTTTTGTTGTCAACTTCCACCTTTGTGGTTGAGCAAAAGGCATCTTCACAGGCCACTGGCTTGGACACTTGTGTGAGTGAAACAGCAAAGAGCTTATCAGATGTTTTGGTGGACACATTGAAGGTTTTTGCAAATGATGAGACTTTGTCACAGTCGGACCCATGCCAAGAAGTGGGACCTACCATGCCAGCATTTGGCTTGGTTTTACAAAACATTGTTGTCTTCATTCTTGAGTAAGGCAAGATTGGAAGTTTACCTTTAGGTGCTGTAGGAATCAGTTGAACTGCATTGCCAAAAATCGCTGGGGACAGAACAGTAATGGCTTTTGCAGAATCAGCTACTCTTTCTTTGATTTTCTCACCACCGATGGCAGAGGGCTTTCTGGCTATTGTCTTTGTGTCTAGGTTGACTTTCACTGAATTACTCAGCTCAGCTGAAGTTTCCTCTGGTACCCATGGTTTTGGAATAATAACAGTGTCACCTGCCTCAGGTCTGTTTATCAGTGGAGGTCCAGATTCTACGCAGCTGCTTTCATCAAGCAAAGCAGTAACTGTGATTTCGGTTGGCATCTGATCTATTAATATCACATGCTCAGATGAATCAATGTTCGTATGAAGTTCAGAATGGTTGGTTATTGAAGGTGACGGCTGGGCACATGTTTGTGTACTGGCTGGAACCTTCTTAATTACACTCACAGAGGAGTTTGGAATAGTTTCCACCCCTGGTACCTTCTTATTTCTTGTAGGTTGGTACCGAGGAATAGGCAATTTAAGGTTTTTGGGCAATGACATTTTGGGCTTCTGGATGGGTTGGGTTGTCACTGCAGTGGTAACATGGGGCAAAGCAACAAGAGAAAACGTTCCCTCCTGACCAGCAACTTGCATCAGCGCATAGTTTTGGGGTGGCATCACCAGAGGCCTAGAATTTGTTGAGGATGTGGGATGAACTTGATCAGAGAGTGATGGTGATTGATAGGGCAGCACTGGGGATGTTAGGACTTTTGGTGTAATTTTGGGAGCAATAGTCCTAAACTGAATTTTATTCTGTAAATTTTTCCCAGTCTGTGTTGTCCAGGGAGAGACTTTAGGTTCATCTGCAATGATAATACAAAATTCAAAAACAAATGTTATTGTATTATATTTATCCAAATGTTGACAGTCCAAATGAGCACATTAAAAGTAACTCAAAGAAAACTATAATTAAAATGAGATGGTAAAAAGATTCAAAGAAGTGTCAAAGCCTTACTTTCACATTTTTCAATTAGTATTCCTCTGGACTGAGGTTTCAATGCTCCAACTAGTCTTCATGCAGGACTGGGGGTTAAGGCATAGTGCTTAGCACAGTGAGCTAAGTAATGCAAGTTAAGTTAACCAACATTTGTTTCCTTCCTTAAACAATTGGCTTTACAAAGACTGTGCAAGCACTCACTTCCTAGCCCAAACCTTTTTACAAACAGTCTTCATGACCTACAAAGAGCACATTTTGCCTACTGTGCTCATGTCATCTCTGAGCTGCATTTTCCTACACAGATTGAACATATTAAAACGTAAAGTGATGGTACAATAGATGCAACAGTCACCAGTGCAGAGTAGGATAAAATAGATCATTGCTCTGTGAATATTCATCCTTTGCTCCATTTGAGGCCACACCATTTGGCACAATGGCAACACAATTTGTCTGCACGGTGGAAGAATTCCAGGTTGAAAGCCAGCCTTGTTTCTATTTCCCCACGTGACTTGTGAATTTCTCTTGACACCTTTCCACTGTTTACGTATGCTTTTGCAATTAAGTCACCAGTATGTGTTACAAGATACTGAACAATATGCAAAGATAGAAAACATTCTCTAGCTCATACAACTAAAATAATCATACTCTCTATGATTTACGGGAGCACCTAGTGACCAGTTCTTATTCCATTTAAAGGCAGCATGGTATGCTGGAAAAAAACACTGGCCTTTGGAGTCTGATGATCTGGTTCTGAATTGTGTCTTTCCTACTTACTATTAATCTGAATTTGGGTAAATCACTTGGTCTTTTTGAGCCTCATTTTCTTCACGTGTAAAATGGAGATAATACTTTGCTAACTACTTCACAGGTTGGTCATGAGGAAACAGATTTATAAAGCGTGAAGTCTTACATAACCTGAAACACTGTTATTCTAATAGTTCCCCTCCTAAGCCCAATCTCATGAGAAGAAAAAAACAAGAAAAAGACTTGTTTTGGACCCACGATAGGATTTATCCCCTGGGTGGAAACCAGAATTAGGGAGTAGGTTCTTGCCAAAAATCTTTACATGAAGGAAATGGTCTTAGATAAGGAATCCAATCTGCATTTCTAACTCTAGACAAAGTGTACAAGTTCAATGGATTTCTTTTTGGAATGAGACATTCACCTATTTCTTTCTACAGTTTGAGAAATGGAGTGTTAAGTAGGCTAGGGACATTTGTCATAGTCTCCATATAGATGACACTGCTATATTTAGCTGGAATATTAGATCGTCTGGACCATTTCAGGTTGTGAAGTGCAATAGGTAACGCTGACCTCATGGTATACCTCAGTAAATGCCATTTGGTATTTCCAGAAATCAAATATCTGCGATACAAGAGAGAAATGGGAATGTAACACCCATATGAGACAAAAGAGAACTTTGGAGGGGAAGGCTCTTACAATTAAAAAAATGACTGGGTCACTTTTGGGGGGATTCCCAGGGATAAAAGGCCATGCTTTGTGACCAAGTTGATTCATGACCTGAATAATCTCAGAAGGGTAAACCAGATAAAATTACTTATATACCAGAGTGTTAAGAAAAGCTGAAATAGGCTTCTTCTACCTGTCTTAAGAGTTCTAGACTTCCCCTCATAGTGACTGCCACAAACAATTCAGGCACACTGCTGCTATGAGATCATGAAAATGTAAACATTTTATATTGTATCATGGGAAAAAGTATATTGCCAAAAAGAAAGAGACACAGAATCTTGAAAGAGACCTCAGAGAGCCCTCTAAGGGCAGGTCCCCCCAACCTGTCCAAACTTAACAAGGATTTCTTCTACCATGTAACTGACAATGGTCATCTAGCCTTTGCTTGAAAACC
The DNA here is from genome assembly GCF_003287225.1 of Phascolarctos cinereus. Taxonomy (NCBI): domain Eukaryota; kingdom Metazoa; phylum Chordata; class Mammalia; order Diprotodontia; family Phascolarctidae; genus Phascolarctos; species Phascolarctos cinereus. The sequence goes on from NW_027555514.1 coordinate 68,291,443, forward strand.
CTACCAAAAGGGATTTCTAGAAAAGCCTCCTGGAGCAGTCCCATTTTAATTTTGAAAAGTTTTATTTGTTAGGAAGTTGTTTCCTTAGGGCTCAATCTTCCATTCATTGCTACCCCAAGGGCTATAAACAGAACAAATAAATCCAACTCCTCTTCCCTGTGAAAGCTCTTCATATATCTGAAGATGGCTATCATAGTCACCCCCAAGCCTTCTCTTTTCCAATTTAAACACCCCTAGTTTGTTTTTTTGACAAATATTCATACCATATCTTCTCAAGGCCCTTCATCTTCCTATGTTTTATTCCCTAATGTAGTATCTAGAAGTGAACATGGTATTCCATATGTCTCCTTATCAAGGCCAAGCACAGCTGGACTCTTGCCTCCCCGCTTCACACTCTGTTTCTCTGAACATAACCTAAGATCATATAAGCTTTTTCAGCTGCCCCAGCATATTGTTGGCTCATACCAAGCCAGCAGTCTACTAAAAACCACAGGCCTTTTTTCAGATCAGTTGCTACCTATCCACGCCTCTTCCTTCTGAAGTTCATTTTTTTTTAACCCAAGCATAAGACTTTACATTAACCCCCTATTAAATTTCATGTTACAATTAGTCCAACATTGTGGCCTGAGACATCACTGGATCCTTACCCCTTAATCCAGTATTTGAACTATCCCTCCTAGCCTTATAAATTACATAAGACACAGGAATGGCTGCCTCAACCTTAAAAAATTAAACCAACCAACAACAATGAGCTTCACACAGCCAATTAGATTCATTGGGCCCTTCACTAGAAACCTCTTTCCAGGCCATTAATGACTATTTTTGGTGTACTATTATTCAGCAATCCCAAAAACATTTAACTATACTAGTATCTAGTGTATGTATTCTCCCAACTTCTCCAAAAAATAGCATGAAAGTCTTTGTCAAATACTTTGCTGAAATCTAGCAAAACTGTATCTATAGGAATCTCCTGTCCTATCAGTGCAATAACTATCAAAAAAAGGAAAGGAGGACAGTCTGGCACAATCTATTCTTGATAAAAAACATGCTAGGCCTTTGTCACCATTGTTTCCTTTTCTAGAAGTTCAAAACCATTCCTTTTATATAGGATAATCCTAGAAGCGCTAGAATTTTTCTAAGAATCAAAATGATGTTCACTGCACTATACATTTTTCAGACTCATCCTTACTGAAAACTGGAGCATTTGCCCTTTGACAAGAATCCTGCAGCACCTTTCTCATTCTTTATGATCATTGAGATTCATAAATTAAATCCGTAGGTTCTTACAGTGCCCTGTAATATGCTTACTCTAGACTTGGTGACTTGAATTCATCAAGAGAAGTTGTATGTTTTCTTTCTAAATGCTGCCATATTTATTTGGATTTTGACTCCCTATTAGACACCTCTCTTCTAATTTTCTCAATCCAAAGGTTGCCTACCTTGGCAGAGAAACTTTGTTACTTCTATGGCCCTGTTACAATAATGTGGCCAATCCATTTGTGCTTGCCTGTGGATAACACCTTATGGATTTTCCACAATAAGCTCACCTAGTATGCTAGGAGTTTTCCCCTAGTTTTTTTTTTTTTAATATTGTCTGGCTTCCAATGGAGCACACAGATTTTCCACTGGTTATCTTTTTCTCTCACTATGTTATCAGTTCATCTTTTCTCTTCTGGTCATCCATTTCTTAAGCAATCACCCAGATTAAAATGTCAATGGGAAATATGTTTGTTGTTGTTTAGTCATTTTTCAGCAATGTCTGACTTTTCATAACCCCTTTTGGGGTTTTCTTGGCAAAGATACTGGAATGGGTTGCCATTTCCTTCTCAAGTTCATTTTACAGATGAGGAAACTGAGGTAAACAGGGCTAAGAGACTTGACCAGGGTCACACAGCTAGTAAGTGTCCGATGCCTGATTTGAACTCAGGAAGATGAGTCTTCCTGATAAAGGCCTGGCACTCTTGTTTAACAAAATAAAAAAAATACAATACAACATAGATAAAGTTAATTTGTAGTTTTAAGTCAATACACAGCCTGCAGTGATCCATTTCTATTTGAGTTTGACACCAATGCTCTTTAGCAGGGCTTCTTACACTTTTTCCACTTGTGATCCCTTCAGCGCTTCTCCCATATAATTTTTCATTTGTAATGCAGTAGCCTGCTTGGAGCTACCACCTATTAGGTGACTTCAACTTTAGTTCTTCGGAAATGGATATTCCATGACTTGTAACCATACACCATGGCTAGGATAGTACTAATGTTAACTAGATGGGACTTTGCTTTAGTACCAAGTTTGGGATTGTTAAAAGCACTGCAATTTCCCAAAAGAAACCTAGCTGACTAGCATCTCGCCATTCAATTGTGAACCCACTTTGCCATCCACCTGTAGCATCTAAGAAACATATATTGATGGATTGGCTTTAAGTCTATCCTTCCAACTCTTGAGCATAAATTAGGCAACAGACATACTTCATTAACTGGGTTTTTCCTGTATAAATAGTTAGGCTAAACTTTTGAGTGATTGTGGACTGCATTTAGGAGTCAGCAGCATTCTGGAATATGATACTATCAACACAATGTGATCCACAAAGGAGTATCTGAAGGAAGTCAATATTTACCGAGAATCTTTCTTCCAAACTGACTATGAGTTGAATATCCTTCATCACAGTAGCAAATGTCATTGGTGAGGATATATCTCCATTTTATGCTTTGATCAATAATAATCAGAAGGTTGAATAAAATTATATTTGTTGTTATAACTTTCAAGGAATCTGTATGATTTTTATAGGAAACCACCTGTTAGAGAGCATTTAAGATAGAATTTTGCTATTCCTAATCAAATGTCTTTTGATAAGCACAGCAGGATCTGATACTGTCTGTACATCTTAGCGCAATGTATGATTGAAAACATATGGAATGCTGTAGTATACACTTTGTAAATGCCTGTCTATTCCCAACTTGTGCTTTCATGAAGGATGTCCTCCTTCCGAATTTGTAGAGGAAGGAAAGTAGACATACAGGTTGTTAAAGCATCTATGTCCACATATACTCTTTTACCTATTTCCCATTTTTCAGGATCAACAGTTAATTTCAATATACCAGGTTGGAATTACTTTAATTGCTTGCCACATCTTATTTTTAACCTTCTCCAAATTTGGGATTGATCGGGCTCTTTGTTTTAACAAATCAACGATCTAACTATGGAGAACTGCTATATCCTGTATAAGAAACCAGCTGCTTTCCCCTCTACTAGAATATAAGCAATTTCATTTTTCATGATACTGTTCAGTGTTTGCCACACTCAACACCTTTCCACTCTCTTCTTAAAGAAAATATGATCTACAGATGTGAGGCTACTGTATGGTCTCCAAGCCCATGGTCTCTCGTTTTTCTTACTCTTGCATCATAGTTACCAAGCTATTTTTACCTTTTTCTCTTATGCCCATGTTTGCATTCAAGACATTAAACATTAAAGTCCACGTTGACTAAATTTGGACGGCCTAATCAAGTTCTTTGTAAAATTTATCTGCTATCTTTTTATGAGAGTGTACTCAAAGTCTTTCCCATGGGAAAGCGAATTACCTTTTATTCACTTTGTATGTGTTTCTATGTGCACATGTTATATCTCCTAAGAGAATGTGAAGCTCCTCGAGGGCAGGAATTACCCCTTATTGGAGAATTTCCCACAGTGCACAGGCTCTCATCTATCGTCTCTCTGATGCTCTGAAATCTCCTCTCCTCAAACACAGGGAGTATATCTGACTACACCCACTTTTCTATTCTTCTCAATAACTTTTCCCAGGGTTTCCACTATTTGTTCTTTAGCAACTAGTTCTTCCTTAATTTGTCTTTTCTTCAGAAAGATTATTTGGCTATTATCTGGGTTTTGGATAAAATCAGGTCTTAAATTTCTAGCCAAGAGTTTACCTCATGGACTGATTATTAAGGTACAGGACTTCCAAATGAACATTCAACATGTTTCTGGTCATGAGACTATCTTGGCAGATGCCTTATGAAAACAAGATGATGGATCTCAGAGATCAGCCTGAACTAAACAGATGTTGTGCTCCAAACTTCTGTTATGGTAATAGCTTCATTTAAAAGGAGGAGAGGAGAGAACAGGGAAAACAACATTACTATAATACAAGTGCTCGCAAACTCATTTTATCAGTTAATATTTAATAACAAAAAGAACCTGTGTGGTTGTTTCTAAAATTTTTTGACTGCACATCCCATTAGTAAAAAAAATATAAGCAAATACTCTGATTATATTGATACTTATTAATAAATATTTACATAGCACTTTAAGGTACACAAAAAGTCCCTTACAAATATCATCTCTTTCAATCCTCATAATAACCCTGGGAGGAGGTATCACCTCCACTTACATATATGGAAACAGAGGCTCAGAGTGGTTCAGTGATTCGCCCAAGGATGCCCAACTAGCAAGTGTCAGATGTCACCTTCCTGACTCCAAGCCTAGTATTCCGGCCATTAAACTACCCAGTTACCTCAGAAATTACATACAGGTACTTCTTTACTATTACGTACATTATAAAACATATAAAAACAGAAAGGAAAAAAGGATGAATAAAGATAAATTATTTTGAGTACATTTTATGTATTAATGACACAAACCTTTTCCCTTTAATTAAAATATTATTAATAAGGAATGTGACTAATAGGCTTCATTAGTTTTGAAAATACTGTTTGGACACTTTGTGATACAGCAATGTGGAAGTCTGCCTCTAAGTTCAGTTTCCTTGATTTTAAAAGATCCCTCACAGAGACACATAGACTCATTTACCCATTGGGAAAAGGTTTTTGTTGAAACTGGACCACTGATCAATGAGGCAGCTTGTGGTGCAGTGGAGAAGTCTGGGATGCGGAGTCGAGAAATCTTTTATTTGAAACTTTCCTCCGACACTCACTTAATAGCTGGGTGGCTCCGAGGACACCCTTGGCCTTTGTTTCTTTGTCTATAAAATAAGGATAATAGCACCTGCTTGTTGTGAGGGTCAAATGAGAGAATACAAAGTGCTTTGTTAACCTCAAAGTGCTATTATATAAATGGCTAGCTATTGTTATAATTATTAGTTGTCCCCACAAACTATTCAGAAGGTATTTTTTCCTATTTTTAACAAATTGGTTCAAAACCCACTGAAACTCTTCGTTTAGATTTTAAACAGTTTAGAAAATCATTTCCAAGTTTTAAAAGTGTGTATATATGAGTTTTTTAATAGTGACACACATCATTTTCAGAAAGCTAGAAAGAAGAGATTAAGTATCTGGGAAAATATAGTACTGTCAAATGCTGCGAAGATCAAGGAGAATGACAGAAAAAGCCATTAGATTTGGCAATTAAGAGATCATTGATAATTTAAAAATAACAGCTGCAGTTGAACAAGGAATCAAGGAAAAGAAGGAAGTTATGAATGTGAGAATAGAAAGCTAGTGGTCTCTTCATCAAAAATAGCGACATTCGGAAGAAGGATGGGCTTGTGTTGAGAGAATGTAATGCCATCTACTGCACAGATCGCAATCCAGCTAGATCTGCCTGTCTTCTGTGGCTTCCTCTGCCCCACCAAAAATGAAGTGGAGTGAGAACAGAGCTCTGTCTCACCAGCACATCCCCAGTGAGGGGCAGAGGAGAGTGGGAAGTGGAGACATGGGTTGGAGGGGGTGGGGGGGTTCTCAATTCTACCTGTATAGCTGCTATGTATGCCAGGTTTCAGTCTGCTTTGAAGGGTTGGTGCCCAGTACAGAATGGGACTGTATAGCCACAAGAGGCCAGATACAGGAAAGAGGAAGAGTGGAGGAGTATTACAAGAGAATGGTTTAAAGGGTTGTGTAGTTGTATTGTAAATAAGCCCCGAAACTGTCTTTCCTGAGGAGGATAAGATTCAACCATCTTCTCACCCTGTGATTGGTTGGTTACCCCTTGGAGCGACGGCATGGACCACCTTGGGCCTGAAGGTAGCATTTTTGAGACCACTGGTTTATAACTAGGACTTTTTAAACAATTGGCAATCATTTGATAATTGGCCCTGAGTATGGCTATAGGATGTGAGAACGGATATAGGAAGGCAGAAAAGGATGGTCATCTATTCCACCTCACCCTCACTTTTTAGAGGTTTAAATGATTTGTCCAAGGTCATACAGGTAGGAAGTGGCAGAACTCAGGGCCTATAACTCCATATTCAGCACTCTTTCCATTGCCCTATAAGGTGCTATGCTACTTATCTGTTTCTAGTTTGTACCCTACCTCCTACTCACTGGGTATAACACAGTTACAGGACAGAGTGGCTGAAAGGAGGATGCCTTGCCTCCATTTCAGTGATCTAGAAAAAGGGATGCCCCATCAGTGTGAGTGTGTGTGTGTGTATACATACAAACATATGTACATAGGGCCCTCTACTTTGCCCACCTGCCCAGTGTCTGGTAAAGGTTTTAATGCATTAGAAATTGATGCAAAGGTTGGCCATTGGTAGTAGAGAAAAAAATTAGCTTACGTACTAAGTAGCACATTTGTGCTCTTAAAAAGTTCAGATCTTCCAAGTTACTGGTCTTAACTGATAAAAAAAAAAAAGAATTGAAGTACTTGGAAAATGCCTACCTGTGGGCCTGACAGGTTCCTTTGCCAACATATTTCTTTCCCTTTTTGAGTGATCATAGTCAAATAATGGAGGTCACTATAATTTCCCATTCAGTCAGGGGAGGCCCAGATCTCAGGACTCCCAGGAGAACAAGAGGCTCTTCAGAGACTAGAAAAGGCCTTTGACCACCTAACTAAAGGTACCACTTAGATACTGTGCTTGTCTCACCAAGGTGGGAGAATCTAAGTTTGCGGCGATGGAGATATAATTTAATCTACTTGATCCAAATCCCATAAGCTCTTATTACTCTTTTGAATAGTTGTCAGCTTCATCTGTTGTAACACAAATCTTAGCACAGAACTGTCACACCACTGCAAGCACGTACCTGCCTTTCTCCCTCTCCCCTTCCAGTTCTGAAAAGGATATCAAATCAACTAGTCACTGACCCTAGGAACAATAGGTCTGACCACTCCTTTACGGCTTCACTCCCCACCCTCATTATTTCAAAACTCCCAGCCCAACCATACCCTCCATGTCTCCCCAGTTAGAATATAACTCCTTGGGGACAGGCACTGCCTTCACTTGTATTTCTGTATTCCCTGTACTTAGCACAGAGTACGTGCTTAGTATAGTTATTCCTTCCACATCATGGATTAGGATAAGATATTAAATGGGGATCTCGGGGATGTTTTTTGGAAGCTGCAGAAGCAGACAGCACAGAAAAAGTTTAGAAACTCAGAAATGAATAAATATACGTAGAGTTTTGTATAATATCAACATTTTTTATCGTTTAATACCATAATAATTCAAACTTCTCTGGTACAAAGGGCCAAAAAATTTTACATGCATTTTCCAGATCCTGGGGGCATCATGCTTCTCACTTTCAAAATGTGGAAGGGATAACTATGTTGTTGTTTTTTTTTAAATAGAATTGTAAACTGTAACAAGGGACTTTAAAAGTACCATCCTTTCTTGACAGCCTGAAAACTGACATATCTGACATAAAAATAACTATTAAATTTAATAATGAAACCAAATGTCTAAAGCAACACTGTAATTGCTAAATTAAGTTTTTTTAACTGTCAAAAAGTTTTCACTAATCTGAAAGATGACATAAAAAAAAAATCTCACCACTAAGGATCACAATGAGTGACTTTGAGAAAAGTATTTCAAGCAAAATGTTCTTTTCTTCCCAGCCAAAATAGAGAAACATTGAAAAATGATGTAGAATTATAAGTTGTAAACCCCTTTCCAATTCTAAAATGAAAAACCACTTCTGAAATTTAGAGGGAAAACAGGAAAACAGGACAAAAAAACCCAAAGAAAACAATTACCCCCACCTGGCTGTGGACTGCCACTCCAATTAAAGAATACCTGGTGACCCCTCCCCCAGAGGTCACATCACTTCCCTGGGCTTTGATTCCCAATAAAAAACCAAGGTTGGAGTATATGATCTTTGAGGTCCCTTCCAGATCTAAAGTATTGACTCTACGATCTAGTCTACCATCTTCATTTTACAGCTGAGGAAACAGAACAAATGAGGTGAAACAGTTTTTATTCAGCTTTTCCTTTCCCTTTCAAAGTCAAAATAAATGAGCTATAGTTCCTGTAAAATCAATAAGTCATTTGGTTGATTACATAACTATGATTTGAAAATAAAAGTTGCCCTGGGTTCTGACTTTTTTTTGCTTTGACTACTCTAGTTCTGTTCACTTAATACAGGATATGTTTTTATTGGAAAGTATTTGTAGATCAATCTCTTTTCTGATCAGAGGCAGAAGGTGGAGAGAGTGGGATAAATTGTTTGCTAACACTAGTTATTACACATGCATAATAATAGCTGATATACAGCACTTTAAAGAGCAAAGATAACATATGTTATCTCACTGATCATCACTGTAACTCCATGAAATAGGTGCTATTATTATCCTCATTTTATAGATAAGGAAACTGAGGCTCAGGAAAGTTATGTACCTTGCCCAGGATTACATAGCTAGAAAGTGTCTGAGACAGGATTCAAGTTCAGGTCTTACTGCCTCTAGACCCAGCCCTCGGTCCACTGTGCATGAAAACTGCATAAGCCATTGAAAGACAAGAGAATTCAACAAATATTTTCCAAGTGCCCACTATCTACAAAACCATAAGTATAAACCTGGCTTAGTAATCCTGTGAGAAGTCCAAAGAGCTCACAGCCAAGCTGCTTCCTTCTAGCTCTTCATTATTTGCCTAGGCCCACAACCTCTGGCTGTTATGCTAAAGGCTGTGGCTGAGTCTAAAGACAGAGCTGAAAGGAGGCAAGAATGCACCTGCCTCAGCCTTTGGGACAGTTCCCTAGACAAGAAATGAAGGTACCACTGAGCTAACTTCACTCAGGAGCTAGAGGCTAAAGTTTCGTTCATTTAAATTTTATAGGACCAAAAAAAAAAAGCATTCCCAGTTGTTTACTGCCATTCCTTTTTTCCCTCTCACTTGCCTGTTTCTTATTGAATTCTAACTTGGATTCAAACTATTTTTCAAGATAGCCTCTGATTAAAACTGACTACAATAAAAATCCAGAAAAGTCCAAGCTAAAAGAAGTGCCTTCTCTTCCAAGGGAGCCCAACTTGATCCTGTTGTGAACCCCACCAATATGCGTGGGGGCTGCCTACCCTCTCCCCAGGCATTGCTCAGGGAACACCACCTCACTCTGTCTGTCAACAAGAACCCGACAGATGACCATGCCCACGGTCCTGTGAAACTGCTGATGACAGACAGTCCCAAGCATTCTTTGGTCTCTTGTAACTAAGGACCTACATGTACTTTCTTAGCCCTCACAGGAGTAGTCCCCAAGTCTTTCTGGAACCTCTCCATCCCTTCCTACCTCGAGTTCTACTTCATGACAAAACCGCTGTATCTGCAAACAAGGCAGTTATACCTCAGCCTCTTTCTATTCCTGCTTTGGAGAGTTAAAGCACAGGAGTAATGTTAATTACAGGAATTTCAGGCCAAGTAGGAAAGAAAGGTGGCATGATGGGCAAACAAAAAAGATATTTTGAGGCAACTGTAGCTTGCTGATCCTTGTGGAAGCAGCTGCCTACTCTACCTAGGGGAAAGAACATTATAGCCAAGGTTAAGGAGGTTGTGCAAATTCCCTTGCTGGGACACTGGAAGGAGATTGTGGAGACCAGGCCTCTTCGGTGGGGTTCTAGGGCAATGATGATATCTTATAATATCCTGAGGGGATGGAGGGAGAAGGGTTAGGGCAGTGGTCCATTACCAAGTGGCACCTTTCCAATAAGGAAGCCTTAAGCCTTTTCTTGGGAGCAGTTCAACCCAGAGAGTGCTGTTAGGTACAAGAAGCCAAGGAACAGCAACACTTGGTGCAGGATGGACCCTCAAATTGGCATTGTAGGAACTCTCCAGTGTATTTCTAAGAAAATGATTAAGGGAGAGACTTAAAATAGGTCAAAGTATGGGGGGAAATGTTGGGCAATGAATCATCAAATAACCCACAAAATCAAACAAATTAGCTAGTTACATTTATTATCAAAAAGAGCTCCAGCATCCTTTATAGAAGGTTTTCAGAGTCAATTACATAAGATATTAATAGCAAAGGGAAAAAAAGACTAAACCAATAAAATGTGGTTTCTTAAATTAAAATAATCTCATTGGTCTTTTGGGGCCCTACAAGTAATGACTCAAATAAAAAGGTCGAGAACTATAAACTAGTATTGTTTTACTGTATTTTAATGTACACTGAATAATTTGAAGTTTCTTATTTCCTGTGCCACCTCCCTCACTCTGCCCAACCTCTCCGCCCCCACCTCCCTATTTTTAAAGTTACTGCACTTTAAAATTCCTAGTTTCTGGGGAAATTTTTTTCTTTATGTCAGTTGCTCTTGTTCCAAATTACCTGCAACCAATTATTTATAATTAAGCAGCAGAGTTTAACAGAAAGAGCCCTGGGCTGGAATCAGAGGACCTGGCATCAAATTCTGGTTCATCAGCTGGATGATGATAGGTAAGCTACTTTACCTCTCTAGGCTCAGTCCCTTCATGTGTAAAATGAAGATGTTAGCCTAAGCAATCTATAAAGTCCTTTCCAGCTCTAAACGTCATGAGTTTAAAGGAAGCAATTTACCTCTTTAACAAAAGTAAGCTACAGCACATTCAACGCACTGCTGAATTTCTTCTGACACCCACTGAAAAGGCAGACTCTTTGCTTCTATAAGAACCATCTGGATCACTGAGTCTACCGTAGAGCCAGAGGCCATCAAGGCCAACATTCTCATTTTGCAAATGAGAGAACTGAGGTTTTAGAGGCAGGAGACATTAGGTGATTTGCCCAAGGTCACTCAGGTCACAAGTGCTAGGGCCAGGATTCAAAACCAGCTCCCTGGGTTTCAGCTCCAATGCTCCTCCCATCCCACCACACCATCTCCAACAACATCACAATCACCTACTGAAAAGACAACTAATATGTCCCAAGACAATTATTTAAAAAGTGGATCCACTCTAACCTTATTCTATAAGTTGTACAGAGACACGTCCAGACCTCCAATTGAAACGATGAACTGAGAAGACCAACACAGTGCGAGTCAACACTACATCAATCTCTGTCGGTGATGGCTGGCTGGTTGGTTTTACCAAGTCATCATACCCGTAACAAATGCCTGTCGATGCTCTCATTCCAGCACAAGTTTCTGGTGTCTGCAGAGGCAGCGGGGCTTTCTGCTCCATTCCTTCTCAGTAGGGTCTGTACGCTCAAAAACACCACCTGCAGAAGTGCTCCAGGCAGTTGTGCAAAGCTCCCAAGACAAGAAACAGGGGACAGGTAATCTAAAACATTACCTTTCGTTTTGCACATTACAATGAGTTATTCATCTTGGTCTGTGTTATCACTCTTTACTCCTAAAAAGCACTTGAAAAAAAAACTAAGTATCAAATATCACAGGCAAAAGTAGGAGTTTGAGAAACACGAAAATCTAGTTAATAGAGTAAACAGAAATACTTGGGCTTCAATGTTTTGGCACAGTCAACAGAAATATACCCAAACTTAAAAAAAACACACCGAAAAAGCTGAAGTTTCTGCCATGTATTCTAAGCGCAATCTAGCACAGATTAGAAAATTTAAAAAACAGAACAGACAACCTGGAGTCCAATATCTGGAATATATTCTTATTGATGAATAGTTATTTCAAATACAGGCATGTTTAACTTCTTACACATGATGGCTGTGATGAAAATCTGTGATGTGAGGAAAATTAACTTTAAAATATCAACTTGTATCTTTAATTGACATCATTTTGGGGAAATTATGTTTCTCCTCTGATTTCCCTTCAGTTGGCAGCTATTTGACATTTTAACCTTCAACACTTCCTTCTCCACACTTCTCAGTTATTGTTAATGTTCCATATACACAAAATTACTAGGCGGTATGCTATGGATACTTCTATAAAATAAGGCATTTCCATGTTGTAGAAATATGGAAATAACCAACCTCTAAACCGCCTGCTTTGTAAATGTGCATCGCTGTATGTAGTTTCCTTAAAGAAAGTCCCACGTGTCCAGTAATACTCAGAAAAACTCTACCAATGCTGAGGCAATAAAGGAAATGATACAGAGAAAGCAGAGTTAAGTACCTAATACTGACCACTTCGTGCATTTCGGTGAATGAAGAAAGATAAAGATACCTGCTTTATGGCACACACAATCTTAAACAGAAAATGAGAATAACTTTTCATTAGCAGCTTAGATCCTCAGGGCCCTAGCTGATTTTCTAATTCGTTCTTTATCATTATATATCTTCCCAAGAAATTTTAAATGTTAAAGAACATATCCTTGAACAACTCTGTGGTTGATAATCATCTTAATGTGGAATAATATATCATTTGTAGTGTCACTATGAATGATCTCTATGTTTAAGTTTTATGGGATCAAAATCCTTGTTCTTATGAAAGTCCTTCATTGGTAAAATAATACTTTGAATATAGTCTTGAAAATGACTGCTTATGGCTCTTTAGAATGTAATTTTGGTGAGAGTTGGGGTATGCAGGAACTATTTTAGCCTACTCTGGCCCAACAATCTCAAGTTAATCATGAGAAGCACGCAAATCATTAATAATGAGAACTTTGGACAATGGATACAGTTTGGAAGAATCTCACTAAAGTAAAGAATAAAATACTGAAATACCTGTGAAATACCTATAAAAAATACCAACACGATCACAGGGAAACACACATACAGACTCATCACAGTTAGAATTTAACATTCTAAGTTTCGAATGACTATCATATTTTCTAGCACTTTACATATTTATAAACATGCAAAAATGGCGATACATATCTACCAACTTTTCATCTTCCCCAGATGCAGACAGATCTTTGACTAAAAGAGCTGCATTATCTTGGACGAGTCACCAACTTATTTCTCTGAGCCTGTTTCCTCTATAAGAGAGTTGGACTTAAGATTTTTTCTTGTTCTAATATCTTAAATTCTATTATTTATGCCAAAACCTATCTCTGTGAATGAGAATAGGAAATAAAGTCCATAAATTTGGGTTGCTCTGTGTTAGTTTCTTCCAGTTTTTCACATTTGTAAAAAAAAACAAAATGCCATTTCAGAATTACTTATGATCATCAATTAATCAACAGGACAAAGCTCTGAATATCTAAAGTATTAATAAAAATGCGAAATTATAACAACAAATTTCCTATCATCCAAGCTATAACATCACCAGTAGGTTAAGTGCTAGAATACAAATTAAATCATGAAAAGTCTGATAAATTGCACAAATGTTCAGTCCTTCAGAAAGTTCTGAAGAAATTTCATCTTCTTAAAAACTCAAGCTGAATTCATATTCATAGCATATTTTACCTCAATTGTGTTCAAACAAATGTCATTCCCATTTTGCCCAATATTTCAAAGTATCATCATAGTAAAACACAAAACATTTCCAAATTAATCCAAATTCTTGAGCATTGTTTTAAGCATGACTTAAAATGCATTCAAAATTGATTCTGAAATGTATTTCCACATCACCTGCAAGCTCTTTGTAAGCTGTCACATAATACGCTAGAATTTCTGTTCTAAGACGTTTGCATAAGTGTTTAGGACTTTGATGCCCAATTTATTTAAAGCCAAGAACAATATGTTTTGTTGTACTAAAAACACAAGTAGATTTATGGATTTCTGTTCCTACTGGTATTAGACTTTTACAAACAAACAAAAAAGACAACTAAGTTATATTTTTGGATGGAGCAATATTCTAAATATCACTGTCAAACCTTTCTGCTTTCATCACTGTTCAACTCATCACACAAACCATCTGCATAAATAAAGATGTAAGCATCTGTTATATGGCAAATGGTCTCAGGGGCAGATGTTTTTATCCCTGCATTCATGTCACTGGGGTTGGATACATTATTTGAACAGATGTACACAATCTGAAAGTGTTGTGTCCCACAGTGAAATGTCTCCAACTGCTTTCTATCAAAGTACATAAATGATATTTGCACCTGCACTTATGTTAATGATATAAAGGCAGCAGGGGGTTCTGACAAAGGGAGATGTGATGCTATGAAATATATTTACATGGTTAATTGAAGTTTCTGTTGCCAAATGGCTCCATTGACATTGATACATATACTCGGCTTCAATGTCTGGGTAGCACATTTTCTAGAAGTTGCAAAAATTGCAAAAAACAAAAACAATTCAAACACCCAAAACCTTAACTGATCACCAGGAATGTTTTCATCTCCTCTATATTTTTGACAACAACAAAACAACAGAATTGACTTAAGATACAAATTTTGTCTGATAAATTCTAGGCCTCTCCTCATTCTTGTCATTTCAACTTTGGGAGTAACTTTTTTTTTAAGGGTGCATATTTTTTCATTTGGCATTCTGTCAGGACTACAACAAGCCAACAACATGCAATAGCATTTCATCAAAGTTATGATACCGTAAAATTTCCATTTACATCATTAAGGCATTAAGGAGAACCCACTAAAAACGGTCAATGTATCTTTGGAGTTCATATGAAAATCCTGCGCTTTATAATCTTGCTCTTTATATATTTAACAGCCTCTAATGGGATCAAAATCCAAGAATGGCATTTATTAGTCCATACAGATAAAGATTTTCATGTGAACTTCATACGAAAATACATGGAAGAATAAACTGGTGATTCTTAAAGAATAATCCCTCCCTTCCTGAGCAAAAATAAAACCAAAAAACCCAACAGCCCAAAACAAAACTATTCATTGCCAATGATCAGAAATGCAATGCTCAGGGGAAAAATGTTAAAAATGTTTATCACTGAATACTAAGATGCAGATAGTCTACCCAAATCTCTACAAAACATCCGTAATTTCACTATTATGCAACACATATTGAACTGAGTATCACTTGACAAAGAAACTTTGGATCACAGAAGCCTGGATTCGAAGCTAAAAGAGATCTCAAAAAATCTGGTCTAACCCCCTCATTTTACAGATGAGGAAACTGAGGCACAAGGAAGGCGACTTGGCCAAGGTTAACACAAGCAGAAGGACAGAGGTGACACCACAGCCAGAGTTCTTTCCTATGCTGTTTACTAATCACCTGAAAACAAAGAGTCTCTTTCAACTGTGCAACTGACTGAGTCCGTTCCCAGTACAGTTTATCACTCTATGGTCCTAAGAAATTGTCCAGCCTCATATGGCAGATCCTTATCACACAGGGTTTCCATCCTGCCTAAAGTGTGCTCAGGAGGCAGTGAACTAAGAGTCAGAAGAAGAGCAGGGTAGATGGCTGGTGAAGTCAACGTATCAGACCAGGCCCGGTCAGGAAGAGTTAACAAATCTGTTTTCATATGAGCAAGTCAAGAGAGCGCTGGGCCGGGAGTCAAGAAACCTTGGCTCAAATTCCACCTCAGACACATCTCAGTTCTAGGGCAGTAGCTGGCTAGTTAAATGTCGCAGAGCCACAGAATCTTCCTTTGTCATAATAATAACAACCACCACCTCCCTCCCAGGTGTCTTGTGGGCAAAGTGCTTGGAAAACAGTAAAGATTATATCTCCCTGTGGAGACAGGATCTCTCAGCTACTTCTGCCAGTACTGCAGTCCCTTCCTCCTTAGCAGCCACGGCTACTGAAAACCCAGAATATCAACTTCTCGCCACCAAAGCCCTCAGCACCATCAAACAGCCCAACATCAGAAACAAGTATATAACACTAAAGAAGCCAAATCTTAAGGTCTAATATACCTGTAGCTGAAACTTTCTATACACAGTGCCTCCTAAAAGTCTTGGTGCGGCTTTAAACTTAAAGCTTAATTTTATTAATTAAATAGCATTACAGATCATTATCCCAGTGTTGTTATTTCAAAGGATTTTCATCAGACCTAACAGCATACTTAGGCTGCAATTCAGATTAATAAATCAATAAACATTTATTAAACATCTATTACATGTCAGACACTGTGCTAAGCACTGGGGATGCCAAAAGAAGCAAAAGACAGTCCCTGACCTCAAGGAGCTCACAATCTAATGGGACAGAAAACATACAAACAAGCACTTACAAAATCACCTAAATACAGGATAAATAGGGAATCATTAACAGAGGGACAGGGGCCAAGAACAGACCTCTGGAGCTATCCACTAGACATCTCCCTTTCAGGAGATGTTGGCCATCACTAATTCCACCTTTCAGTCAGCTCTAAATCCACCTAACTGTACTGTCATTTGACCAACATCTCTCCACCCCGTATCATAGGGATAGTATGATAGGCTTTGTCAAATGCTTGGCTGGAATCTGGGGATACTCTGCCTAGGACATTGCCCTGATCCAGGTAGCGCTATTTAAAAAAAAAAAAAGGAAATGAAGCTAGCTTGACATGATCTGCATTTGATAGTGGTTCTTGGTGATTACTGCTGTAAAGTGAAAATGGCATTATACTTTGAGTCAGAGGGGGATCTGGGCTCAAATTTTGGCTCTGCTATCTGTGTAATCCTGGCCTTAAGGCCTTTGGGTGTCCTCTGCTTCTTCTCTACAATAAAAGGATTGGACTATAGGACTATAAAGTCTCTTCCAGTTCCAAACCAGTACACTAATCATCCCTTTAATAATATGTTCTGGAATTTTGTCAGATTTAAAAGTCACCTTTACCAGTTTTCATTTGCAGACTCTCTACTGTCTCCACTTCTCTTTGAAAATCAGGGTAACATTTGACTTTCTCCACGAACTTGGGCACCCTTCCCTCTTTTCATGAACTTTGAGGATCACTGGCAGTTAGCTACTGCCCAATCACACTTGCCAAATTTTTCAATCCCTTGAGCTATAGTCCATTTGGGATTGGTGACAATCCCAACAAGGATAGCCAGGCGCTCTTTTACCATCTTCTTATTTATCTTGGGTTTCAATTGCCTCTAATTCAATTTAATTTGATCCTTTCCAGTCCAGTCTTTTCACTCCATTATTCCTTCCTAATCCATCCTTCCTACTTCCCTCCCTGTTCTTCTTCTAGCCCTCAACATAGCTAAAAATAAAAAAAAATGTTATTATCCTTAGTATTCTGTGCTGGCCTTAGTTCATCGTAAACTTTGCTATTTTTGACACAGCTGTTCCAGGGCCATGCCACTCTTTTGTTTTCATGTTCTGTGAGCTGCCCTTGCTTCCATATCCTATACTTGTTCTTTAAAAATCTAAGCTGGTTGATGGATGCTTTGTGTATCTACATCAGTAACTTTTCTGGATATTTCCCTCTTTTTGTGAATTTTAGGCCATGGAATCTTAACCTACCCTGAAACCTTTGTAATCTATTCTCCTAAATCTGGAGGGCTGGAGTATCCCTGGCTTTCTCCTCCTCTATCACAAATTCTAAAATAGAATAACAACTTTATCCCAAGGTTCCTGTAATTTTTACTTCACTGACCAATTTCTCTTCGTTGATCTGACCCAGATTGAAAAGAACAGTTAGTTGCCCTTGTCACTTATTCTATCTTTTGAAAAATGAAATAATCAATGAATCAAGTCAAGAATTTATCAGCTTGGCTTTGGGCAGCCGGAAAGTGTTAGCGGATGTCTGGATAACTTAAATCCCCTACTGCTTCTATATTATGCCTCCATGCAGGTAAGTACTCCTTTCCCCAAACTCTTCATCTAATTCTCCCTCAGTGTAGGCGGTCTTTAGCATCCTCACAGAACATGACCTACCTCTGTTCCCCCCTCTATTAACCCTTATGCAATGTTCCCCTCATCATGCTCCCTGCCTTGGGTTACTAAATTTCCACACATAAATATATCTTTTTAATATATAATACTAATCCATTGTTATATTTTTCTATTGATTTCTTTTGAATGAGAATAATCATATTCTCAGCTTAAGTCTCATCCAGTCAAGTCTAAGTGACATTATGAAGTCAAACTTGTCTCCTCACATCAGAACAGGTAGTATACTTCACTTCGTGTACTTTATATATATTTGTGATCAGACATCCAGGCTACACATTTTATTATTGATTCTTTTCTTAGAAGTTGTCTTCCGTGTGTTATTGATTCTCTCCATTGATATTCTCTTCTCATGCTTCATTGGCTACTCTGTACTACTAGAGTTGGTAACGATGTTGCAAATTTTGTGCAAACTCATTCTATCAGCCTTCATTATATAAACTTTGTCCCTAGTTAAGAACTCTTCATTCCTGTATTTCAAGCTAGTGATGTTAAACTCAAATAGAAAGAGATCCCAGCAGATAGCATACTGACTTACAAAATCACAAATTAACATTCCTTATATGGTATTATATTTTTATTTCTTTCATTAAACACTTCCCATTTATATTTTAACTTGGTATGGCTGCAATTAGGAGGTTTCCCTGTGAGTTTGACACCTCTCTTTAAAGCCACAGCTCAGAAATTCAAACCTCATTCTCTATATTCCAAACCAGCTATTCACTCCCCCAGTCTTCTGTTCAAGTGACTCCTATAGAAGTAAAATTATTAGCAAGACTCCACATAATTATTTTCCTTTCCTAAGCACCAGTTCAATTTCCTCATTTTATAAACAAAGTCATAAAAATGACTCAGTGAAGTCATTTCCCCATAGCTAGTAGCCAAACTAGGACTAGAATCCAGGTCTCCTGAATCCCAGGCCAACAGCTGTTCTATTGCACCTTAGAACAATATATCTTTGTGCCACGACAAGTATAAAGTATATTCTGCTTTATTCCTCAAAGTGCTCTTTCACCTATACCTGCTCCAACCCCTACCCCAAAAAGATTAAAGGAGAGAAAGACTCATAGGCACAAAAATATTTTTAACAGCAGTACTTTGTGACATGGCCAAGAATTGGAAACTAAGGAGGCTGCCCATCAATTGTAACAGAATATTACTGTGCCATATGAAATAATGAAGTGATTCAGAAAAATCTGGGGAAAGTGATATAAACTTGATGCAGAGTGAAGTGAGTAGAACCAAGAGAGCAATTTATACAACGACTACAAAATGATAAAGAAAAGCAGCCTGGAAAGACTTAAGAACCCAATCAATGCAATGACCAAGCTTACTCCAGAGGGCCAATGATAGAGAAGTGATGGACCCAAGGTGCAGATTGAGGCACATATTTCAGTTTGATTATGCTGATTTGTTACAAGGGAGGATTTTTTTTCATATTGTTTTATTCTGGGGGATATTTAGAAGGGAAAGAGGAACTATTACTGATAGTAACACCAAAAAAGGGGAAAATAGGAAAGAGGGTAGTAATTGAAGACTTTTTTTAAAGCACAGATGAAAAGGAAGTTCAGAGGGAGATACAGACAAGCAGGACAGTTCTGAAATTAATATGTTGAATTTATCATATATTTTTAAGAACAAAATTGTAATAGAGATTTGTGGTTTCATATATAATCTTTTTGTTCTGTTCTTCTTTATATATGGAAATATCTGTGTTTGTCATGTTCAGAACAACCAAAAATTTAAAAAGTTATTTCAAAAAATTCAATTCAGTTCAAATATTCTCTGTACAAGGCACTATGCTGAGTGGGTGGTTGTATAGTAACTGGGAAATTGCATTATATTAATAAATTCAAGGTTTTTATAATAATATAATAGTATGTTGGTATATACAGTATATAACATAATGACACGTGTGTGTGTGTGTGTGTGTGTGTGTGTGTGTGTGTGTGTGTGTGTGTTTAAATTTAATGATTTATAACTACTGTTGTTCCCCACATGTCTTATCTTACCTTGATCTTTTGGAGGTACCAATAAAGAATTCTCCATTGTGATGACTTTGGCTTTCCTTGGAAAAAAAAAAGAAAACAAATATTATCACAAACATTAGAAAATAATTTAACATATACTATAAACAAGTTCTAATGATATTTATTTTCACCTGTATTTATAAAAATTTTTTCAGGACTCATAAATTTTTAATAAGTGGATGGATAATCATAAATGAACAGTCCACTGAGCAATTCACTTAGTTCTCAATGTATAACCAGGTAACTTTTTTTCTCTTTCATCTTAATATAAGGTATCACTGATACCCAATGTTTTAATTAAGCTGACTTCTTGATAAATTGGCACTTTTGCATACCAATAACAATGTCAATAATGATATCTTCTGAAACATTAGTGATTTATCTATATAATGTATACATAATGTATGTTTTCAGCATAACATTGGTGTTAAAGTGTGTAGTAACACCTCACTTATTTGGGGGGTCAAATTTTCAGCAATTGCAGTCATTGGAATATAGCTCTTAATCAGAAATAAATGTAAAAGGCCAACATAACTGTTACAAAGCCCGTGCATTTTCCTCTATGGAAGATGCCTTCACTGACAACCTACTGATGCTCACAACACACAGAAATAATAATATGACTAAATGCTATTTCTGACAAAGCAAATTAGAGTGGAGGGGTTGGGTGGAAAGGCAAAGTGAGCTGCTACAAGTGTATACAATAACAAAAATGCTATAACAGCTGAAAATGGGAGGTAACATGCAAAAATATGTTAAATGAAAAATATTGTTATCTAGAATGATTTATTGTAGGAGGAGAAAATCTTACTCAGCTCAATAACTCCTGATAACACGACTAAATCACAGTATAACAATGATGACAGTCATAAAAAAAAGGTTATGTTCAATACATTCCTTTCAGAAGTACAGGAATTATGTAATACATTTCTCAAAGATTTCCATTAATAATAGTCTTAAAATATTCTGAAATAGTTCAGAATTCTTGGTTCTGAAAGTTTTCAACTTCAGTTATTTTGAACATCCACTTATATGAAATCCTTTATTCCTCTACCATGTCAAGCAAATAAGAAGACAGAGACCTCAACTCCTTCTCATTATCATAGTAGGAGATTTGAGTAAATGGAAAGGGTTGATGTTTCCCCACACAAGACTCCTCTTCCTGATAAGCAAGTGGTTCTCACTGCATTAGGCCCCAGGGTAAGCCATAGTGTTTGTAGAGTATCATCAGTATGGTCCATTCCATCATAGAGCTTCTTTGAGACTAGACCCTGCAGCAACATGAACTTGGAAATTCGCAGGTATTCCTTCTCTCAACTCCCCAAGAATTTCCTAGGTAAGCAAACTGACCATAGAGACATACAATTCTCTCCAGATTGGGGGTGTCTGGTCTTTGGGTAGAACTGTAGGCCTGGTGATAATGCCTCCTTCCCACCTTCTGCTGTGACCTCGCAAGCAGTTGCTTTTGTGGATCTGCCCAGGGACTCATAGCCTGCTGGCAATGTTGTTTTACTGTCCCTTCCTTGGTACCCCACAGAGTGAGAGTGAGTGCTGAATACAATTTGCAGTTCCCTTTTAAACTTGAAAACCACAGCTACTAGCTTATGACCAAATGATAATGTTGGCCATCACCTTAATGGGACCTCTGTTAATATTTGATAGGATAAAGTATAAGGAACGTTTATGCTTTCAATTTCTTCATCATTACAAAACATCATTTAAATTGGTCAAGATATGCTAACTGCTACAGACTCTACAGGGGTTTTTCAGTTAACTTACCTCCTTACCCAGACATTCAAACTAAGCAAATTAATATAAAGAAAAATGTAATCCTACAGTCTAAAGTTTTCTTTATCAGTCTCCCAATGTTAAGAATACTTTGGTTCTTATATGGCTCTGTGATCTCAATTATGGGGGTGCTCTCTCCAATGAAGAAACCCATGATCCATTCTGGCTCGTCCAGCCTGTGTGACTCTTGTCCACATCCTCCCGGAAATCCTCACCAAGAACATACCTTACACGCCAGGGGCCTCCCCATAAATGTCTTAGAATGAAGCACATGGGCTATTGGTTATCTTTCAGTCTCCCTATGTGACCAGATTTCTGGTCATACATCTCTTCTCTATGCTCCTTCTTGAACAATAATAGCATTTCAGGGACTAGACTAAAAGTGAGTGAAAATGATCTCCATCAGCTGAAGATAAGAATGTTGGAGTTTGGGCAGCCAAGCTAGGACACACAAGCCCCAATGCATCTATGATTTCATGGATGTAGGCGTTCCTTCCAAGGATGCAGAATACAATTCATTCATCCTAACTCTTTTGTGTTATTCTCAAACATGTCCTGTATTCAATTCACCATTGGGAATCTGCCCAATTTACTATGGGCCTTTCTTGAGTTTTCTTAATATTGAAGGGATACTACTAATTTTTTCCTTCTATTTTAATCTTTGTTATTAGGGAAGGCTTACTGGATGACAAAATAACAAGGGTACATTTGTATATACTAATATGATATAACAACAAAGTACATCAATAAAAACATTTTTAAAAGAAATAACTTCAAAGCCCAAACACCGAAGGTTGAAGGCATACCAACAACAGAGCACAGAGGCTGTCTGTCAGCTGTTACTCACTCTGGCTTTGTGACCTATCACATGCTTTTTTCTGGACACGGTTATGCACATTTAAAAAAAAAATCTATTTAGTATTTTATTTTTCCCGGTTACATGTAAAAACAATTTTAACATTCATTTTTAAAACTTTGAGCTCCAAATTCTCTCTTTCCCTCCCTCCCCACCCTCACCCTCACTGAGAAGGCAAGCAATTTGATATAGGTTATACATGTGCATTTTTTAAAGGTATTCTTTATACCATTTCTCCTGCATAATTCCTTATCTGTAATGTGTTTCAACCCACCCACAACCACCAAGTGCCCCTCCACTGTCATCTGGATGGTCCACAACTTCTTCATAGACTGGCGCGTTCTATGACTTGCAGATATACATCAACACTAGTCGAATACTGTTGTTAAAAGGTGGGCCTTTGTTTCAGGGAGAAGCTTGGGATCATTAAAAGGATTATGAAATTTCCCAAAAGTAATCCATGCACATGTCAAAATTATACAAGATTCCTTGAAAGATATAATAGAGAAAACCTTGTTCAATAACACTCCGATTATTAAAATCAAGTGAGACAAAACAAGGAGATGTATAATCACTGAAGATGTTCACCACTGTGATACAGTGCAGAATACCAACTGAAAAGGGATTCCCCATAGAGGGAGAGGTCCTCCATAGCTCTTTTCTATGGATATCATTTTACTGATTGAATCAAGTCCAGAATATTGCAGGGCCTTCTAATGAGACCTATAATTATCCAAAATGGTTCAGCCTAACTATTAACAGAGGAAAAATTAAGTAGATAAGGACTGCCTATTATTTAGGCTGTAATATTCAGCTGGATGGGCAAGCTAAGAGTTCACTCATCAGCATATAAATCTTGGACAAACACTCCAATCAGACAATGAATGGGACTTAAAACTGAATAGAAGAACAGTATACACCTTAACATAGGGCATATATAGCAACAGCTTACTGAATGGGATGTCTTTTTCACCAGAATGTTCTATTTTATGACTTTGAGGGAAACCATAATTTATTTGATAAATTTACCACATACAAAAGGATGATGCATTAAATAGCTGCTTCTCTCTGACTGTTTTACAGGCGTCATCCAAGCAAAGTCAACACGCCGACAACTTAAGAAATGCAATCCTCTGTCGGCATGCAGGCAGCCCTTTGCTCCTAAGCACCATACAGAAGTTCCAGATAATTATAACCTGACTTGCCTCACTAGGATTGCTGCCAAGTGCATTAGTAAGAAAACCTATCAAAAAGGAAGAAAAATTAAAGAAGGCAGACTGCTCATGCCATCAGTTACAAAGAGCTAATACAGGGTGCTTTATAAATCACTCTTACATGATTACTTTTAATTTTGGTTAATATGCCATATTTAAACATAGCTGATTAAAAATGAAAATTGAGTGAATTGGTTGCTTGAGGAAAATGACAGCTTGATGGTGCTGGAAATAGCAATCTTTCATTTATTCCTAGGATAGGGACTGAAAAGACAGAAGCCAGTCCAACTTCTTTATGCTACCCTGCTAACATCCCTAAATATGTGGTGGGATAAAACTCTTGGAAAAGGAAAAGGAAAATCACTTTCTGCAACCTCATTATTCTTAGTACTTTTCTTTTTTCTGCTGTGGGCACTAATCACAAGAGACTGGGCTGAGATCACAATTTCATTTCATAATGGCTACAAGTCAATTCCCAGTCGGATATTTCCTATTATTTGCATTGTTCTATCTCCTTCCCAGCAATCTCCTGGCCACGGGATCGCCACTACCACCACTGTCTCCATCTCTTCTCTACCTAAAAGCTGACTGTCCCCCTAGAACCACTGTGGGCTCTAACAGGTTACCACAGGCCTTACCTTGCCTAGATTCAGGCCTCTACCACCCTTTCACCTAGATGCTATGCTCTTGCCCCACCACATTCCAGCTCCCCCATATGTGTTCTCTTCCCCCATTAAAATCTAAGAGCCTTGATGGCAGGGACTGTCTTACTTGCTTATATTTGTACCCCTAGTGGTTGAAACAGGGTCTAGCATACAGTAACCATTTAATAAATGCTTTATAGGTTTACTCATCCATCCAAGTAAAAACAGTATATTACCAGTCCACTCCTATTCAGAAAAATGTCACAACATAAAGAATTCTATTAGAGGATTTGAAAAGTGAGAATATGAAATAAAAGATGTGACTTGGGTATCTCTTAATCAGTTCCCTGCACATCAAGACAATTCTTCTAACCCAGCACCTATTGAGGATATAAACTGAAAGCACCTTGTTTCTACTGGGATCCCACTGCTGACTCTAATTTTAAAGTACTACGGTTAAAGTCCCACAGAAATTCAAAGTTTGGAGACAGAGCAATATATACTCATGCAACAGAACCTGATATAATTTTTCCACCATCTAGCACATATTTTGATACATATTGACACAGTCACAGAAATAGCTGCAGTATTTCTCTATTTTTTCTTCCATTAAAAAAAAAATCTGGTAATTTGCATCAATACTGTCAAAAAAAACCCTTTACTTTTTAAAACACACATACAACAAGCAGTTTTAGACTAGGAAGACCAGGGCTAAATTCTGAAGGAAAAAAAAAATGTCCCTGAATGTGATCCTTAGTTTAAGAAGGCACTGGTAAGTCAAAGAATATGAATAAATAGTTCTCAAAAGAAAAACTGCAAAACTATTAAAAACCTTATCAAAGAATGCTCCAAATCACTAATAAGAAAAAGAATGCAAATCAAAAGCAACCTCGGGTTTCACCTTCTACCCAGCAAAATGGCAAAGAAGCCAAAATAGGAAGTCAATGATGCAGAGTTTGCAGGAAAACAGACACATGAGCGCATTATTAGTGGACTATGTAGAAGTTCAATCGTTTTGGAAAACAATTTAAATTACACAAATAAAATGACTAAAATATCCACACCCCTTGACCCAGCAATTCCATGACTAGGCATATACCCCAAAAAGGTCCTTGATAAGAAGAAAGTCCCCATACACAATAAAATATTTATAGCAGCATTTTTTTTATGGTAGCAAAGAACTAAAAACAAAGATATCCAATAATGGGGAAATGACTAAACAAACTGTGGCACACTGATGTAACAAAATATTAGTGTACTGTAAGAAATAATAAACACAATGAGTATAGAGAAGCATGGAAAGACTTACACGATTTGATGCAGAGTGAAGCATGGCCAAGGAAACAATACAAGTAATGCTACAACAATGTAAATGTTAAGAACAAAAACAAAGAAAAAGACAAAAGGGAATGCAGAAAAATTACATCGAACCAGCATGGCTTCAAAGAAGAGAAATAAAAAGACACTTTCATCCTTTGCAGAAGTGAGATGTTCATGTGGAATACTGCATGTATTTTTAGATTTTTTTCAAAGCACTTACTAGTTTTGCTAATTTTTTCTCTTTTTTCTATATTTCCTTTAAAATTATTTGCTATATGAGATGGCTCACTGGGAGGAGTTCTGATGATGTAAAAAAAACAAAAGATATCTACTTTTTTTAAAACAGAGGCACTGGGAAGAAATGGGGAGTAGAGAAGAATGCAGTAGAAGAGAATTGAGGGCAATGGATGCTTAGTATGAAAATGCAACAAAATATGGAAGTGATAGGATTTGGGTGGAGAGGCATGGGTTGTTGGTAGTGAAGTTGGTACAGAAATTGCAGAAAAGGGGAGATCTGGAATTGGAGGAAAAAACTGCATTCAAAGAGTGAAGGGACTACTTTCCCTGATGGGCTACAGAGAAAATGAACACGGGTGGAACCTTTGTTTTTAGATAAATTATATTAGTTTATCTTCCAGAACAAGGAAGGAAATCATTACCCTGTACTCTCTATTGGTCTGACCATACCTGGGGCCCTATGCTTTGATCACCATGTTTTAAGAGGGATGCTGATAAACAACAATGTGTCCAAAGAAGTCAACCAGAAAGGTGATGGATCTGGAAATGCCATTTAAGGATAAGTGAAGGAAGGGGCAATTTGATTATTATTTTCAAATATCTGAAGGACTGTCATGTGGAATTGTACAGCTATTCAAGTTTTGAGTCTTTCAAGATCTCTCAAAGAAGGGAACATGTCAGAAGAATGGAAAAGATCATGGATAGTACTTTTACCCCCTCACACCTCAAATAAAGAAAAAGTCTCTATAACGTATTTGTGAGAAGGGCCCATGAATTTATCAAAGGTTTCCTCAATGAGAACACACTTGGTGCAGTAAAAAGAATACAAATCTTGAGTCTAAGTCTTGGCCTTTGCTACTTATTATGAATGGCACTTTGGAACTGTGAAGGCTTCAGTTTCCTTATAAAGGATGTAAATAAGTAGGTTGTAGTAGATGATGTCTAGAGTTCCATCTAGCTCTAAAACAGCAATCCTACGAAAAGAAAACAGGCTGGTTTTTGCAGAAGTTTTTTTTTTTTTTAAGAGCACCACATTAATCACATAACTAACTGGTTGGGGGGAAAAAAGAAGCTATAAGCTTGAAGGCTCTTTTCAGACTAGAAGTCTCTCAGGTAAAAATGGCAATCAGAGAAGACTAGCCAGGCCTAAGGATGGAGATAACTTTGTTTGACAATTTGAGTACTAACATCAAGACAGGTAGTTAACAAGTAAATGTATTCTTGCCAAAGATTTTGGCCAGTGTTGTGAAACACACCTTTAATAAACAGAAAAAAATAATTTATGCAGAAGAAGAACTATATTCTGTGCAATTCCATAGGACAAATCAAAATGCAGAAAATCGATAGTGAGGCAAATTTTGGGTCAACAGAAAGGAGAAAACAAAGCTTCCTAGCAACTGAGCTAATCAGAAATTTTTTTTTTTAAAAATCATGAACTTTCCATTACAGGAAATGTTCAAGATCAGAGGATTTCAGAGTTAGAGCTGGAAGAGAATTTGAATGTCATCCAGTCCAACAATGTCAATATAGATGATGAAGTTGAGGCCCAGGGAGTTTAAGTCACACAGGTCAAGGGTACACAGGTAGGTAGTTGGAGAGAGTGCTAGGAATATAAAATTCTTTTCTCTGACTCCAAACACCCTCCACTGAAAGAATGAGGTGGTGCGATTCCTGTATGAAGTGGCAGTTTGGACTAGATGACTACTAAATCTTCTCTGTATGTAGTGTACCTCAGGCACTAAAAAGAAAGGACTAAACACTGGTGAATCACCTTAAGCAACCAATCAATAAGCAAGACATCCTGACTTACTTGATCTTCAACTGCTACAAGGAAAATCAGCTATCCGGAATTCAGAGAGCTGTAGATAGGAAAACATGGGAACTATCTGAAGATACTTCAATTTAAGATACAAATAAATGAGCCTGCCATTTAAATGTTTTTGCTCTTTTCAATTAACAGAAATCATTCTCTACCTCCAACCTCTCCCCTCTTCTCACCAAAAAAGAAAACCTTCATAATAAATATTCATAGTCAATCAAAACAAATTACTGTATTGGCCATGTCCAAAAAAATGTGTCCATCTGCAGCCTGAGATCCTCACTTCTCTGTCAAGAGGTGGGTATTATGTTCATCAGTTGCCTGGACTTGTAGTCAACCACTGTGTTGGGCAGATGAACTTTCCATTCTGAAGCACACTTTTCTTTGGTCACTGTTTACACGTTTAAACATTCATTTCACTTTGATTCAAACAGTTAATAGCTTAAAACTGCACAAAGACTTTTGGGACACCCTGCATATACCTATGTGAATGTGTGTGTGTGTGTGTGTGTGTGTGTGTGCACGCGCGCATACACGCGCTTCAAACACACACACACACACAGACACAACATCTACTACTAAATGTTGTCTACATTGGACACAATGTAAATTCTTTAGGGACAATGTCCATTTCACTGTAGACTGTTGTCTTTGTATCCCCAGAGCCTAGCACAGTGTCTGGCAGTAGGTACTAAATAAATGCTTACTAATAATTAAATGGAAAATCCAATCACTGACTCTCACAAAATACATTTATATAAACCATGATCTTCAACATATGTCATATATGAAATATATATATATATATAAATATATATATAAATATATATATATATATTTAGTCATGTTGGAGGAGTCTCCTTTTCTGCTTACAGGAAATTTCATTCCTGAAAATATCTGTGTATGAAAGGCAATGGATAACTGTATCTATTGGAAATCAGCTTGCCCACTGAATTAATTGTTACAAATTTATCAATAACTCTAATAAATCAAGAAATATGTTATCAGTTACATTTTAAAATAGCTTATTGCAATTTCTGCCCTCATTCTAGAGAATTATTTAAGATGCAAATCAGTATTTGTTAAGTTTATTTCAAACCCTCATTTTGTGTAAAGATCAACTTGCCAAAACCAATTAGCATTCTGTCCATGTTCTGAACACTGTTAGTTCCCTAACAGTCAACAAAGAGTAGACTCTAAAACAGCCTTCTGTAAAGCTACTATGGCTTTAGATCCTAATTACCCGACAGGAACTAGTGTGGATTCATTCACTACTTTATGCCAATAAAAGCAATTTTGAGTGGTCAGAAATTTTGAATGGCAAAAACTATGTGAAAGCAGGACTACCGAGCAACCAGTTAGCAAAACAGTCATACCAGGTCCATTCATATACCTAGTTTAAACAGCTGATATTTATAGAGTACTTTAAAATTTGCAAACTAAGCCTCTGATATTCTCCTCAGAATATATTACTAAGAATATTATAGACTCTAGTAGATAACCATCGATCATCCAAGAAGTCTTAAGAAAGACCATCAGAGGCTATTTCTTCCACCCTGCACCTGTTCGAGAATCAATTCTGCCAACAATAAAACACTCAGCCTTTGTTTAAAGATCTCTTCTAAGAGGGAATCCATCACTTAATCTGGGTAGCCTCCTTCAATAACTTTGGTCACTCGGAGTGCCAGGAAGTTTTTCCTTCCATCAAACCCAAATCTGCCTCTCTACAAGTAGGTATCACATACCTAATAACCAAAATAACACTGGAGGGTCCTTTTCTTATTTTTATTTTTTTGGTTTTTAATCTCCTTTTATTTGAATAATCTGATCTGTGCACATGTTTTTAGATGACCTAGCCTATCCTAAAAAGCAGACCTAGCTTTAGGTTTTATTCCAATGTAGACAATTCACGAAGCAACCATTTTCAAGTTCCTCTGTTGAATCTTTCCAATCTATCCTGCGTATAACTTGTTTATACCAAGTTTCATTCAGTCTCCCTCATCGGATTAGAAACTCCTTGAGAACAAGAACTATTTCTCATCTTTCTCTGTAGGCCCAGCGTTTAGCCCAGTGCCTTGTACACAGTGGGTGCTTAACAAATGCTTATTGACTGCCTGAGGTCCTGGCTCTGAGATTTTTCAGATTAATCAATATTGATCTGAAATTGACGGTATTTAGAGAGAAGAAAAGACCTGGGAAGCACTTATCAAAACATATTTTATTTTTTGCTAATAATTAGTGTCAAACTGTGCAACTCAATTATTTGGAATTTCCTTTCTGAATTTATTACCTCAAACACACATCATTCTAGAGACACTTACTGGCAGTTAATTCAAATGCACTCATTATTAGTTCAATATTCTAAATTTGAAAATCTTCAGAGAGGGGCATTTTTATATAAGGCTCAATGCCAATGGAATTTCTAAAAGCTGAAGTGAGATTGAAACAAGTGCATTATCTTCTGCTGACACCACACCTTTGAGTAAATGTCACACATTTTAAAGATCTGCTGATGCCACTAGAAAACTTCAGTTCAGAGGTAATTCTGGCTCAGAATCGTATTTTCTTCATTTTTAAAATTTTAAGTATAATTTTTTTATACAGTCACTAGTAGACCTAATAACAAGTATTGGTAGAAACTTCACAAAAACCTATGAAAGAGAAAAAAAATAAGACACGACTACTTTGTTTGCCTACATAACCAACAGGTTAGTTATATGTTTGTCATATAAAAAGCTTACTCCTTTAAACACCTAAACTTTTAAAAACGTTTTAACTATTCCCTTCTAAATTCTAATATCTTCTTCCAGATGGTTAAATATCATCTCATGAGTGCTAATGATTATACAGTGCCATAATTCAGTGATGTGTTCAGAACCCACCGAAGTATGTACACTAAATCAGTCTAGATTGCTATGTTTGGAAGAGTTCTTTTTATAATTCCTTGTCTTAGCTTTAAGTGTCAGGCTGTCAGCATGATGGCCTGTGACAGCCTCATTCTCTAATTTGATAGTTCTAATGAACTGAGAAATTTTATAACTAAGCATATTAGAATTATATGTCAAATACATGCATGTAGGCTATGAATTAATTCAATCCAACAATTATTAAGGACCTAATAGGTACATACCATTCATAGGGCAGGTAGGTAGCACAGTAGAAAGAACACTGGGCTTTAAGTCAGGAAGATCTGAGTTCAAATCTGGCTTCAGACACTTATTAGCTGTGTTGACCATGGATAAATCATTTAACCTCTGTCTGCCTCAGTTTCTCCATCTATAAAACGGGAATAATAACAGCATCTACCTTTCAGGGTTGTTGTGAGGATCAAATGAGCTAATATTTATAAAGTGCTTAGCACAGTGACTGGCACATAATAGGCACTACAAAAATATTAGTAGTTACTATTATTGTTGTTGTTATTTATGTAGGCATCATGGGAAATGAGTCTAGATAAGATAGTTATTGCTGCCCCTGGAAATGACAGTATACTAAAAGGATATGAGAAATATACAAATAATTATAATACAAAATAACACCTAATAAACATAAGCACAAATAATTTTGTGGTTCAAGGTGGGGAGATAATTATTACCGATTAGATAGGACTAAGGAAGACTTCCTAGAAGTGGCGTTTGAATTGGGCTATAAGGGACAAGTTAGAAGTGGGGGGGGGGGAGTGGTATGTGTCACAGGCATGGGAAACACTGGGGAAAGAGAAACACCTGGTGACAGGATTAAAATAAAGACAAAAGACATAGCTCTTTTCCATGACGTAGAAGGGATTCATTTTTATGAGAGGGTGGCCAAACAGTATTTTTAAAAAGGTGAAATTTTGTGCCCCCCCCCCTTTTCCTGGCCAGGTATGCTTTGCAGAAAAAATAAAGCAAGGGGAAGTAAATCAGGCTACTTTAAGTGTGTTTCAGAGCATAATTTACCAATAAAGGTTTTAAGTTCTTTGTTTACATGCTCAACCGAATTTGAACTCTTTACATATCACCAAGGTAACCAAGAAAACTCAGCAAACATAAATACCATGAAATAGAAAGCTGAAGCAAAACAATAACATTCATTAAAATAATATAAAGTCTACTTGTAACCCACTCCCAGTGTCCATTCAATCAGTACATTTCCCCAATTAATCTTGGGAATGAATCACTGTCTCTTGACTTAGTGTTAGCTGTTACATTGCTTGTTATCCCAAAACTTGCTCAAAATCAATTCTTAATAATTTGATGATGGTTCAAAATACTGATTCTGGATATACAATGAGCCTTATGCAATTGAAAAATATTGAGACAATTCTGAGAATCTGGAATAATAGGCACTGACCACAAAATGTTCCATAAAACTTGAGGTATATTTTTGTAACAACCACAGAATATTGCAGGATGTTCTGACTTATTTCCCATTCCTTATGTTCCATGCCTTCCTTATGTTCTGGAAATGACCACAATACTTGTCAAACTGAGCAATCAGAAGAGAGCATGACCATGTTACTCAAGATAGTGCAAATTGAATGGTTCCTGATTATTGACTGTAAGAATGCTTGTTAATTGCCAAATGGGGTCCTCATACTCACTGAGGGCTCTTAGACATGATTTGTTATGCAGTTGCTAGCCTTGATAATAAGTTGATATGCTTGGATTTAACTGCCTTTGTCAATTTCATTCCCAACATAAAGAAGGCAAGGAACATAAGGAATGGGAAATAAGTCAGTTTAACCACAACACAGACTTTGTGGAGAAGAACAGCAGGAGGAAGTTTGGAAAGACAGGAAGTTGCCAGATTGTAGAATGCTAAACAGTCTGATTTTTACTTAGTAGGCAAAAGGGAAAACACTGTAAGGTTTAAGGGTGAGCAGAGGCACTCTTTAATGAACAAAGTGCATGAGTTTTTAGTACATGAATTCTGTGACTTTATTTTGGCTTCTCAGTCCTCTTTTGCATATTTCCTGACTCTCACCTCTGTTCTAGATAGTTGAGGTGCCAGCATGCATGACCTTTGGGAAAACAAAGTATAATTATGCACAGTTCTAAAATAACTTAAGTAAAATTAGGAAAATAAAAAATATGGTATAGACAGTTATCTAGATAACTGTGGAATTTTCAATTGAATAGATACTATATAAATTAATTAATCATATGTTGGTTTTATTGCTTTCTAATTGTTTCATGTATCTTAAGTCTCATCTATAACTAGATGGCAAATTACTTGAAGACAAGGATTATGTTTTATATCCTACAGTGGCTATATTAGAGCACAGAGAATTTCAATAAAACTCAATGACTGCTTGATCTATAATCCTCTTTTGGCAATAATTGAGGACATTCCTCAATCAATACCAACAAGCATTTGTTAAGTGCCTACTATGTGCCAGGCATTGTACTAGGTGCTGGGGATATAAATACAAAGGCTAAATTGTCCTTGTCCTCAGGAAGACATATATGTAAATAGACACACACATGTAAAGAGAAGGTAACAGACAATGTCAAATACTGCAGAGAGGTGAAAAAGGGATGAGGATTATGAAAAGGCCATTAGATTTTGCAACCAAAGAATCATTGGTAACTTTGGAGAGAGCATTTTCAGCTGATTGATAAGGTTGGAAGCTATACTGAAGAGACTTTAGAATCCAGTGACAGAAGAAGAAGTAGAGGACAATAAATATAGACAGCTTCTCAAGACACTGGGCTGCAAAAGGAAGGAAAGGTGCAGAACAATAGCCAGCATGAATGGAAGATTCTAGACGGGGTTTTTTAACCTTTACACATTTTATTTTTTTGTAGACAGCAGGCAAAGATCCACTAGATAGGGAGAGATTTAAGACTGGGAGGAAAGGGATGATAAGGGGACAACCTGAGGAAGATGGAAAGGGATGGGACAGCAGTCATATCACTACATCATATGGCCATTTCAGTTCCCACAAGGCATCACTGTACTATGCTTGACCAATAAAGCTCCTCCTGTTTTAAGTCTGAAACAGATTCACAAAATCTATAAAATTTTAAAAATAATTACAATGATTTCTACGACCCTCTATTAAAGTGCACCACTGATATCTCACTGTGGACCTAGACGTAACCAGGAGTTACCAGGAAGACGGTTCTTGTCCTTCTTATGAGCTCCATGACTTTGGTTCAGTCTCCTCACAGGGTTGCTGGAATGCTCAAAGGAGACAACACTTAAAAAAACACTTTACACACCTTAAAATGAAATGAAAGTCACCTATTTTTATAATTATTTTTTGCCAGGAGAATGAAAGGCCTAGAACTTCCTATATCAAGCTAAAAAGCACAGGCTTTAGGACTGATGGCCGCATGAAGAAAAGGCCTAGCTCTAAGGTAATAGAGGATCATCACTGGAAGAGTAGCAATAAGGGGGGAGCTGCTTTGCTTACAATTTATGAAGACAGTCAAGTAAGGAATGGAGAGAATGCAAGCTCTCTATGAACAAGAACCTGTTTGTCTCCCTTTTGTCTGGCATCCCCAGCCCCTAGGACACAGCCTAGCACACGGGATATGCTTAACCAATGGTTACAGACTGACTAACTGACTGTAGTCTGCAGCAGCGGAGCCAGCATTCCACAGCTGAGTTTACAGATCTTCTGAGGCACTAAAGTAATTACCACGATGATGCAGACGTGGGCTATGAAAAAGAGGAACATTTTTGGCTAGTCTTCCAAAGATTATTTTTTACCTAAAGTAATACTTCATGTTCACTGCATGTACATTTTACCATGGGGACTAATAATAATGATTTTAGGGTAGAAAATAAGCAAAAGAAACCAATGAATGCTCTAGGAGATGAAAATCTTTTTTTTTTTTTTCTGATTGGAGCTGACTTTTCTTCATGCACCCATGGATTTGTAGAACACAGAACGGTCAGGTCAAAAACGTATTAAGGCAAACATGCTATATATAAGCCCAGGTAAAGTCAACGGAAAACAGGGTGATAAGGGAAGAATTCTGAATATTTAAGGGCAGGGGAAGGACAGGTAAGTCTTAGAGAGCTGCCTGGGACATTCAAAGATCGACTTGAACCCATCTTCCTGACGCTCAGGTGCCCCTTTACCTACAATGCCACACTACTCATTCTGAAGTCAAGGCAAGGAATTTTTGTTTTCATAGTCAAAAGGATTATTTTCATGCTTTGATTTATAGCTGCAACTTAATCTTATCTACTTTGTACAGCTATCTTATTTTAATACTGTTCAAGATGTTCACTGTTTGTATCCTGTTGATTTTGTAGATTATATTCCCAGTCAGGTATCACTGCAGTTAAAGAGATTTGCTGGAACATTTCAGCTTTCACTAGGGCAACATTTTATTAAGTTAAGAGTGAGGGAAAAGGATTATTGGAGGACTTCTAAGGGTAGGCAAATACCCCTGAAATTTGCTGATTGATTTGTCAAGAATTGAGTCTATACCACCTTAGGTAAGGAATAAGATCCATCTTCTTAGTAAGAGATTAGAATCATGGATTTTGTAGCTTTAAAAAACATAGTTCAAGGACTTAGCTGCTTCATGCTGTGTTCTCTGTACACGTTATCAGCAGTGGTGCACTTAAGCAGGACCAAGGGGAGCCTGGAGAACAGTTTCTAAATAGTATTATTTTCAGCATAATCCATAAATCAAAAAGCTGTGAAATAGTGCTTCTTGGTTAAAAGGCCTAATTATATTTCTGTTGATTCCATAAAGAGCAACATTTTTAGGCATATCTCCAAAAGACTCCTCTAGGACCACTGTTTTGTCTGTATATGATAGACAAAGATAAAACATTTGCCAACAAGGTATAGCTGGGTTAGCTTCCTGGGCTATGGCCTCCCTAAGTAGTGACTTTCTTCAGTCTCCATTATTCTAGAAGACTTAGGCCCATTCTCTGATCTCAAGAACACAAAGAACTAACTACAGAGTTAAGAGGGACCACAAACAATAGCTGAGGAGGACACTGACATAGCACTTTAAGGTTTGCAAAACACCTTACATTTATTATCTGATTGGAGGCTCACAACAACTCAGAAGTGCTATTATTATCCTCATTTGACAGACAACTGAAGCCAGGAGGTTCAGTGACTGGTACAGCATCACACTATAAGTGTCTAAAGCAGGATTCAAACCCAGGTCTTCCTGATTCTATCTACTACACAATACATTGGCATTGACAGAAATCACATTCATAATACCTTTTTAGTTTTAAAAAAGTAATTTGTTCCAATTCTCATGAGTCAAAGAATACAAACTTTAAAACTAATGAAATAAGTCAATCAGTACCTAACTTTCCAATATATAGTTCTACTGTTGGCAATAAATTCAATTTTAGGCAACCATAAAATAATACTGTGAGGATCGAGTAACTATGATTAATTAACCCCTTTAAAGTCTATTGATAATAATCCAATAACTTTTTCAGAGTATACAAGTCTCTTTTTTTTTTACATAATAAAAAGTAATATGAAAGATATCAAGGAAATATATGATCAAAAAAGGTGGATCATTCACTTAACCAGAATGAGGGCTAACCAGACAGACTGCCTGACTCACGTTGCCCTGTTATTCCCAAATTGGAAAAGAACCAGAGGAAGGCCACCAGCACATTGAGTAGATCCTCTAGGGAAGACATATGGAAAGACATGGAAAAGCACTGCAGAGAGCTGGTTGAAGGAAGTACGGGGCAGAATCATAAATGCACTCAAGTACTGACACAAGATGCAAGTCATGGGAGAGTTCATCATTTGTTTCAGTTCAATCAAGTCTGGCTGGTATCATTAGAACTGGATTTATTTTATTAATGGTGGTACCACTTCCCGTACAAAGGTACCTGGGACCACCAGCGGATCATGATCTTAGTGCCGTTTTGGACTCTGTACTCTCTTCCCCCTTCATATCTCTAGCTGCTGCCAGATTTTAACAACAGTTTGTGTTTCTTACCACCTGCCAATCACTTTAACTCTCAATGCTTAAAGAGCTCTTTGTCTATCTCCAATCACCCTCCCATTTCAACCCATTGAAAAATGCTGCCACCAATATTTCCTCTGAGTCAGGGCACTGTTCTCTCTGATTCCCCTCACTTCCTATATACCAAACTAAAAATTTCTGTTTGAAAATTATAATTTATAATTTGAGATATAAAATTAGATTTATAATTACTCTCCCTCCTTTTCTTCAGGACTAAATTCTTCTAAATTCTCCATATTCCCTTAAAAGTCCCTGAACAACCTCAAATGAAATAAGCCTGGTGATCTTTCCTGCAGCAGTTGTTAACACACACCTATTTGCTATATATTTCTTCAGTCTTTTGTCTAGTCCTGTAGGTTCCAGTAAAGTGGTGGATAACAGACACAAACAATAGTCCTACACAGTATCCTGCTTGTAGTGTTCACTACTGGTGTGACTTGGGGACAAGTCACTTAGCCTCTCTGGGTCAGTCCATTCATCTGTAGAATGCAGCAGCTGGCCTCACTCACCTTTGAGGGCCTTTCTGGCTCTGTATCCATAATCATTCCTCAATTTATGAACTATCCCTGTGGACTTGTCTTAGTGACATCTACTATTCTGCCACATTCCAAGCACCAGAGTGGCCATGGCGGTTGGAGTAGTGGGGTACAGGTGCATTTGTCTTTTGTCTGGACCTGTGATTTTATCTCACTGCACTGAAAGGCAGGATGGTCGTGGGAGAAAAAGCTGACCTCAGGGGGCAGCTAGGTGGCACAGTGGATAAAGCACTGGCCCTGAAGTCAGGAGGACCCAAGTTCATATCCGCCTCAGACCAAACACTTGACACTTACTAGCTGTGTGACCCTGGGCAAGCCCCTTAAACTTACCAACTGCCTAAACAAACAAAAGAACAAAAAAAGCTGACCTCAGAACCTGGAAAACCTGGATTCAAGTCTAGTCTCTATCACATACTATCTGTGTGACCCTGGGCAAGTCATTTACCTTGTCACTGTCCCAGCAGCAATTTCTAATTTAATGGAGTCTTTTCAAAAGGAATGTCCCTATACAGAAGAAATTGTAGGAGACATAATTACTAAAAATTAACTATCCAAAAGCTTTTGAGGCTCTCATTTAATTAAAATTATTTCTTGTCCTCCAATTGAAATTATGACCCTGCATCTGACATAGCCTCACAATACCATGACATGAGGAGAAAGCTCAGGATCCAGGTTTCAAGGACTTCTGAAACAATAATGATTCAAAAAAATGACCACAGACAGGCTAGAAATGAGACAAGAAAAGTAATCAGCAGGAGCTTAGCCATAAGGGGCCATACTGGAGACGAATCAGGAAAAGGAAGTTTGTATCACTATCACACAACACAATCTATTATTGGGTGTCACACTGTGTACTTACTATGAAAATTATATGACAAACTGGCTTCCCAATGAAAAAGACAAACTAGATAAAATAATAATATGGGGAAATTCTAAACTCCTTCATGAACTAATCTTTAAAAGATGGTCATTCTAAAGGACCAGATCAAATGCAGAGGGCCTATGGTTTCAGTGATGTGGGTACTCACAGAGAACATTGCCCCTGCAGACCTCAGTAGACTGACTTTAATAAACTTTTTCACCAAAGTTTTCACCAACTTATTAACTTTCTTGTGATCAGTTTTTGCTCACTAATCAGGCAGGTCATCAGATGATAGACAAGGGGCCCATGCTCTATGTTTTATCTAGTCTGCTAGTACCTATGAAAACTTGAACTCTGCCGGCGTAGATTTCAAGATCAGGGCCACTTCCACATGATGATGAGGCATCAAAATAGGACTTGGTGGAAGTACATGCACAATATAAAAGATAATTTCATAAAGGAAAAATGGTGACTCTTTTTCCAAGTATGAAATGGGTGTCTTGATCAAGGCTCTACCAGCTGAGGATTAAGTGAACTCAATTAACCTAATTTCTACTTGTCCATACTAAGTGGTTTATTTTAGATGTTACATTATCACACAAAATCCTTTAGAGTAAAACACAGAAAACCATAAACAGGCTGTAAAGGTTATGACATTAATTTTGCTGTCATTCTCATGCCTTAAGTAGCCATCAAAAATCATGTCCTCTGGGAAAGAAGGAAAACCTGAAACTAATTATGGTTCTTATTATCGTAATACTATTAAATTAAATGCTACGACCCTAGCTGAATTTATTTTGGTACCTTTTGTTAATGAACAAAGCTTCTCAAATAAGATGACTGCACCTTCGAATACAGAGAAAAACAATTCACCAGATGACTACTAGAACAAAAGTAGTCACTACCAAACCTAAATTTTCACTCACCCAAAGCTTAACTGGAAAACTGAACATCATAATAAGCACAAGAGAAAGCACTTTGCATTTGCTGCTGTAGTGGCTACATAGCTTTGGTTAAGTAGTGAGTGGGTAGAGAAAACGAAGCTGAGAGACTTCAGCAGCTACTACAGCCTAGAGCTTTCACTTTTTAGGAAAACCTTCTGACTTGGTTCCTCAAGTTAAGGATCAGCTAATTCATAAGCTCAGATAAATTTTTCTCCTGGTTGATTGTATGGAAAGGAATGCTTATTTAGATTATCTGACTCTTAAGAAAAATAAAAAGCATTTCCTTGGTTTCTTTCTCAGATTCAACTTTTCAAGATTCAAACTGCTTTAGGTGTTTGGATGATAAAATGGCTGAATGATTTCCTGCTGGCAGAATTTTCTCTCTACTCAGCAACACCTGGCCTGGATGACAGAGGGAGTGGATAAAGCTCACTAACCTGGCACATTAGGAGCCTTTACATGTGTGTGCACATGCATACGCACACATTCTGGTGCACTGGAAACTGGAGAGCAGGACGACGAGCGCACACACACTTAATCTGGCTCTGTTATTTTTCTTATAGGTGCCAATGGCGAAGGAGGGACTGATGGAAAGCAATGAGGCGGGAAAGAATATATGTAACTGATGGAGAAGAAAGAAATATAAGTAGAGAACAGAAAAGGAGAGAGAAGAAAAAGGAGGGCAAGAAAGAACAGTAAAAATGATGTTTAAATAATATGGTGTCCACAAAAAAAGTAGAATTATCACCTGCAAAAACCCACTTGACAAGACATATGCCAATCTGTTTAACATGCAACACCATTAAAAGAACTGGGTTTTTGACATGCACATCAAAGAAAAAAAAAAGATAGCGCTGAGTGCACTGCAGGTCTCCAACAATCTGCCCCACTTAAAAAGCTGGGATGCGTCAGGGGTAACACTTGAACCCAAGTGCAAATATAAATGATTTTGATGCTCTATCTTTTTATACCAGTTTATCAACAAAATTAAGACTTCACCAATTCAACTACTCTGGTTTAAATAAAATTTTCATTTATTCAAGTTTTAAAGTTTAAGATGAAAAATATTCCTGCTCCTTCAATTCCAATTTGGGGTTTTTTATTTATCACAGATTACCTGCAGGCAGCAGGTCAGTCAACATACCTGTAAGGGCTCTCCTCTGCCAGTAGTGTGTGAAGAAGAACTGGAGGAAAGGATACAGAAGAAGGCAGCAGTGTGCACACACAATCACTCTTGGTCTTCTTGCAGCACACTGTCAGAAATAGTAGAATGGTACCCTAACATGTCAGGGAGATACAGTGAATGGGATCCGCTAACATTACTAAAAGGAGCTGACCAGCCCTGCTCTACCTCATAAACAGCATGCCTGACGCTGCGGAGC
This sequence comes from Phascolarctos cinereus, assembly GCF_003287225.1. Classification (NCBI taxonomy): domain Eukaryota; kingdom Metazoa; phylum Chordata; class Mammalia; order Diprotodontia; family Phascolarctidae; genus Phascolarctos; species Phascolarctos cinereus. The sequence continues at coordinate 68,331,819 of NW_027555514.1, forward strand.
TCTGAAAGACAAAGAAAGGCTTCTCCTTCATTCAGGAGTGCTCCCTCACACCCCAGACTACCAACACAATCTTGAAGAAGATGAATTGATTTGTCTCCCTTGGTTTCCCTTAACCCTTATCAACCTTTCCAGCAGGCACATCAGAGAAGCAGGAGATGATGTGGGAACACCAGCTTTGTTCACAGAGATATGTTGACATAAGTCTCTCACAGTGTCCAGGGCTAGGGAAAAGTATCCCAGTTAATGTTGTCCTGTCTTTGTATCTTTAGGAAATTCTGTACCAGAGGACCCCGCTGGTGGCAGAAATAGGTTCAAACCCTAGGGCAAGGGTTTGAGTCTGTTCCAGAGCAGCCTAAGGGATCAAAAGGACTTCCCTGAGTGGATTTCTAACATCAAATCAGAGAAGTCTACCCTAGTCAGCTCTCTAGGAATGATCCAGCACAAGGCTGTGGTTTTATGGGATTATGTCCTATGAGAATTGAACCTGTGTAAGACTGAGTTTTTGAATCAACAACATTTTTAAGGGCCTACTGGAACAGGCTATGCTAATTCTAAAATGCCAGTTCTACAGTAACGACTGGAGGGATACAAAGCTTAGGTAAGAGAGGGTCCCATTTCACAGACAGCAATAATCTAGCATGGGTATTAGTCATACAGAAATAATCCTTTGGAAACAAGAGGATAGGAAAAAAGCCCTAGTAAAAGAATGATTGAAGATGCAGAAGAATTCAGTTGAAGCTGAACTATTCATAAGTATGGGAGGAAGTATGGAAGGTCAAGGTCACTATAAGATTTCCCATACTGTATTTGGATTTGGGGGATTCAAAACCTTACAGATATTAAACATTCTTTTTTTAACTTTATGCCATCTTAATTAGCAAACAGCATGAAACCTGAAGCTAAAATACCAATGGAAAATCTTGAGGAAAACCCATTTTCTCATTTCAGTATATAATCTGAGATACTGACATTACAAAATCAATAATTTTGGAATTAATTTTTTATTTCTTTTTATTGATTTTTATGTTGGGGTAGTAAGCATTGAATTAATTGATCTTTGCTTCCTGGATGACACTTGAAAGCACAAGGCAGCATTTCCCTTTTAGCAATGTAGACTTTTTAGACTTTCATGCTAATACTTTAGTGAGCTCATATATGTATATATGTACATATATATGCATGTACACACATATACACATACGTATGTGTGTATATACATACAGATCCTAAAAAGGGGGCGGGTAACAATTTCTATCTAACCAAATAAATTTTTTTAAAGCCCTCTCTAGTTTGAATTCACTTTCTACTAAAAAATACAAGTATCTTTATTTCTCAGGTTCCAATTAAAGAACTATTCATTGATGCCTCTTCAACTTCAGTTGTTCCCCACCCACCCAATTTTAGTTTTAGGATGGCCATTATAGTCAGTAAAAAAAAAATCTTGTAGTACACCTGGAATAGATATTTTGATGCCAATGTGCCACCAAGTAGTATCAATCAATGAAAATAGGGTACTTGCATTGGTGAAGAGGCATTTTTATACGTTTTTTTTAAAAAAAGGGGTTGAAATTCCTCCCTCCTCATTCTCCAACTGATATTTTCACTTTCACAATAAATTCAAATAGGTAACAAAAACAGGTATCATAGCTTAAGGGCAGATTATAAAAATGGGTTCAGTATATTCTTCATGCAGGCTTAAATATCACAAAAAACAGGTGTTCTCAGACTTAGGTGAGAAATTTTCCAGTGTTAACCTGAACCCCAAGTAAGGCTTATGTATTCACCTTTCAATTTTTAACCAAGTAGCATTAAGGAGAAAAATGCTATTTGCTTTAAACTATTTGGTATCCAGTAACTTTGGAGAACAACCTGGAATTATGCCCAAAGAGTTATAAAAACTGCATACACCCTTTGACCCAGCAATATCACTATTAGGCCTATTTGCCAAGATGATTAGGGAAAAAGAAAAAAAAAATTATATGTTCTAAAATATTCATAGCAGCTCTCTTTGTGGTGGCAAAAAACTGGAAATGGAGGGGATGCCCATCAACTGGGGAATGAATAAACAAGCTGTGGTATATGACTGTGATGCAAAATTGCTGTGCTGTAAGAAATGATGAGCTGGTTGATTTTAAAAAAATATGCAGAGACTTGCATGAATTAATGAAAAGTGAAATTAGTAGAACTAAGAGAAGGTTGTATACAGTGGTTTTTTTAGTGTTCTAAGAATAATTGTGAACCAAGTTATTCTTAGTATTATAAACACTCAAATCAACTATAAAGGACTTATGAAGGAAGATGCTTTCCACCTCCAGAGAAGGCACTGAAAAACAGAAGTGCGCATAGTATGGTTTTACATATATTTATAAATCTGCGTCAAATGGTGGCCTTCTCTAGTGTGGGGTGGGGAAAGAGGGAGGGAGACAGTTCAGAATTTAAAATATAACAAAAAAAATTAAATTAGGAAAAACTATTTGGTATGACAAACTAAAATATATTTTCTATCAGTACAAACAGCAAAACCCTATAGCATTTTGAATGCTTCACAAATCTGGCATTACTGCACACCCCCAAAGTATGTGTGAAACAACACCACAAGTAGCTTCTGATTAGTATATTAAATAGGATTATAATTTGTTATAATATTAAGCACATGGTGATTGAAAGTTCAAATATTAATTAATTACTTTAGAAACTTATTTTTTAGAATCATCCTAAGCAAATGGAAGCACCCCAAAAGGCCTATTTAGCAAAAAACATTCCTTGGGATCTTGGTCACAGATGCAGAGATCTGATTGCTAAAACTGAAGAGACTATGAGAACTTTTAAAGATGGAATCTTTTTTTCAAGTCTCATATTTCTTCAGCGGGGAGCACCATCTATACAATTATAATTACAGCATGGCATTCCCTCTGAAAGAAGCCCCACTGTGAATGAGCAGGGCCTTGGCCTTAAGAGTCCAATACAGTTGTGAAGAAGATTGTGGATTGTTCTTCCTAAATAAAATCCTAAAATTTAAACTATTTACATTTTAATAAAAAAATAAATATTTAAGAAAACTAAAATAATTAAATGATGCCATGTCTCCTGAATTTGTTTACTTTTGTAGCTTTTATTTTACAAAGACTCTAGTCAATGTAAGATTTTGTAGCTTATTATTGAAAAAATAATTTTTAAAAAACTACAAAATCTTTCACCGACTAAGCCTCTTTTAGTTTAGTCAGTGAACATTTTCACAGTTTTTAGCATTTTTTAAGAATATGGTTGTAGTCAACATGTATTATTCTACCTCCTGTTCTTTGCACCAGGGACTATGCCATTTTCAAAGCTGTCGATTTCTCAGATAGCACATATCCTTCTCCATAAGTAGGCTTCTGTGCAGAAACCTACATTGTGATAATTCTTGAGAAAAATCCAGTTCTTAATATTCCCTGATGCATATGTAAGTCCTTCAGCATGGCTACCCTTGGATCATCTGCTAGGGCAGAACTGAGTCTCTTCACTCACTTGCATTCCAGTTTCAAAAGTATTTATATGCCAATGAAAACTAAGTTTAAATGTACAGCCTGCCCATGTAGAAGTGACACTTCTAAAACAAAACAAAATATTTTCTGGCTACAAGGATATCAAATTAAAGTAATACACTTTCTCATAAGAGATCGTATCTGTTGATATTCATTTAAATGATTCATCAACCTCTTCTAAGTTCCTTCAGGCTTAGAATTCTTATTTTTAACAAACTCTAGCAATCAATGGCTTTTATAAATGTATGCCATTTGCCCAGTCTGTGAAAGACAAACCATAAAGCACTAACAATATGCAAGATATCTCTCCCTTAATTCAATCAAGTCACAAGTCCAAATGAGTGGTTTTATTTTCCAAGAATATTTCTAAAATAGGGCCTTTCTAGTTCTAAAATGCTCAGATCTGACATAATTAAATAAATAGGTTCTTTATCGTCATCAGCCTAAATATAAAGTCAACACCCAATCAACAGTCCCTCAGAAATAACTTGGAATGCCAATTCAGAGTAGGAATTTTTACTTGGTATCCCAGTTGAACAAAATGCAAGTCAAGAATGCTATAGCAGCTTCAGGTCTTGGCTGGATAACGAAAATAAAAAGTGCTGTTACTGAATTCAGGTCAGGTAGTCTGTGAATCCAGATTACTCACTACAAAACCATTTTGGAGTTAAGGAGAACACATCAACCATATATCCATTCTCATTATTTTTTTCATAGTAAGGTAACCTGTGATGAATAACAGATGCTCCCCATTATAGCAGGAATCATGCACATTCTAAAAAAGGCATGAGAGTATGCAGATTACAGTGAAAGGGGCTCTATGAATGAAATTCCACCTTACAACTTGCTATGCATTGAAATGTATTTTTGATACCAAACTTGCCTGAGATCATATTGTCTCTGCCTACCTATCAGTTATTAGGTAACAGCTCTATTTAAGATAGACAGATAGACAGACAGACAGATATTGACAAAGGGTATCTATTAAGTACTATGTGCCAGGCACTTAATATGTGGATGCCTTCATGAAAAAGACCTTTACACTTGATTGGTATAAAATAAATGCCTCTACATTACTTGATGCTTATAATTTAGTTTGCAAAGAAAATGTCAGGATGACTTTTAACTGTAGACCTACTACTGTACGTTAATTTGTGACCTAAAGGCTATTTAAAGTCTTGGTTATCCCACTGCCATGTCCAGGGCCATGTCCAGTCCTCCTGATCTATATCTTGCCACTGGGCCCAGATGGCTCCAGAGGAGAAAGTGAGGCTGGTGACTGTGTACAGCCCTTCCTCACTTAAATCTAATTCACTTATAAGTCCTTGCATCACCATCCTGATGTCATGGTCCTCTTTAAAAATGAAGGACAAACACTATACCAGTCCAACAGAATGCTATATAGTTTTGTGCCAAAATACCTTCTTAGGCTGAATTCTAAAAGATCATCTTAACTATTCTTCTTAAAAACATGAATTATATTATTTTCAAGCCTAACGGTGGGAAAAAAGCAGCATCTTTATCAAAGTTAAAAGCACATTTTTATTGCACAGTGGTAACTAGGTAAATGCATCTCTTTATCTCCCATGTCAGAAGCAGGGAATCTTAGGGCTGTTAGGAAGCTCAGGGATAATCAAGTCTGACGCTCATAAACAATAATCTCTACTAGATACCTGACAATGGTCCTCCATTCCAGTTCACGCTTCAAGATCTCCTCCGAGGGGGAATACACAATAAGCCTACTTTTAGATATCTCTAATTGTTGAGAAGTTTCTCCTTTTGTCAAGCCTAAATATGCTTTTCTTAATAATCTAATCCCTCCACCACTTGAAAATCTTTCAAATTCTTGAAGCAACCATTACGTTTCCCTAAATCTTTTCTTTCAAAGGCTGAACAATCTCACTTCCTCCAAATGTCTATATGACAAGGCAGCTAGGTGGCACAATGGATAGAGCACTGGCCCTGAAGTCAGGAGTACCTGAGTTCAAATCCGGCCTCAGACCAAACACTTGACACTTACTAGCTGTGTGACCCTGGGCAAGTCACTTAACCCCAACTGCCTCACCAAAAAAAAAAAAAATTAAAAAAAAATTCAAAGGTCTATATGACATATTCTCAAGGTTTCTTCACTTTCATCCTTCCCAGGATGCTCTTCACTTATCAATGTCCTTAAAACATGGCACCTAGAACTAAACATAAAACTCCAGACGTAGTCTAACGATGGCAGAATATCATAGTACTCCTATTTCCTTAGTCCTAGGCCTCTCAATGCAGTCTAACATCACATTAGTTTCTTGGTTGCTGTCCTCACACTGTTGCCTCTTACTGAGCTAAATACTAAAAATCCCAAGGCTTTTCTGAGGTACTGATTACTGTTCAGCCATGCCTACCATATACTTAAAAAGTTGATTTTGTATTAGTTTAACATTTCAGGTATATCTACTAAATTTAATCATACTACATGTGACCCAACACTTAGGCCCTGCCAAGCTTTTTAGACCCTATCATTAAATCTGTTAAGTACTCCTCTCTTAGTATTTTATCACCTCCAAATTTAACAAGCATGTTATCTATTCCTTAAGGAAGGGCACATATAAAAATATGAGAAGTCACAGGGCTAAGTTCAGGAACCTGGGATGATTTACTCAAGACCTTCTTCTAGGCTAACACCGATCTCTTTTTAGTTCCTTTTTTTAAAAAATATTTTATTTTTTCCCAATTACGGGTTAAAAGTTTTTTTCTAACTACCTCCTCTCTCAATCTGTTCTTCCTTCTATCAGCCCTACCCCCTCCTCTAATCCTTTTTCTCTCCTTCCCTATAGGGTAACAGATTTCTATACCCAACTCAGTGTGTATGTCATTCCTTCTTTGAGTAATTTCCCATAAGTAAAGTTCATGCAGTGTTCTACACCTCTCCCATCTTCCCCTGCACTGTAAAAACTCTTTTGCACCTCTTTTATGTGAGAAAATTTTTCTCATTTAACTCTCCCTTCTCCCTTCTCCCAGTGCATCCCTCTTTCTCACTACTAAATTTCAGTTTTTTGGGATATCATCCTATTATTGCCAACTCACACCTGTGAACGCCGTCCTACACTCCTCCTAACTGACCTAATAATAAGAAAGTTCTTACTGGTTACAAGTATCATCTTCCATGTAGGAATGTAAACAGTTTAACCTTACTGAATCTCTTATGATTTCTCTTTCCTGTTTACCTTTTTATGTTTCTCTTGAGTCTTATATTTGAAAATCATATTTTCTATTCAGCTCTGACCTTTTCATCAACAATGCTTGAAAGTCCTCTCTTTCATTAAATATCCATTTCCCTGCTAAAGAATTATGCTTAGGTTTGCTGGGTAGGTTATTCTTCATTGTAATCCTAGCTTCTTTGCCTTCCAGAATATCATATTCCGAGCGCTCCCATCCTTTAAGTAGAAGCTGCTAAATCTTGTGTATCCACAATATATGAACTGCTTCTTTCTGGCTGCTTCAATATTTTCTCCTTGACCTCTTGACCTTGAGCTCTGGAATTTGGCTGTCACATTCCCAGGAGTTTTCATTTGGGGATCCCTTTCAGGAGGAGATTGGTAGATTCTTTCAATTTCTATTTTACCCTCTGGTTCTAGGATATCAGGGCAGTATTCCTTGATAATTTATGAATTATGAAATACAATGCCTAGGCTTTTCTTTTTAAATCATGACTTTCAGAGAGGCCACTAATCCTTAAATTATTTCTTCTCAATATATTTTCCAGGTCAGTTTTTCTGTCACGTGATATTTCATATTTTCTTCTATTTTTTTAAAAAAAATCTTTTGATTTTGTTTTATTATTTCTAATTTTAAAGAAATTATTTTCTTCAGTGAGTTTTTGTATCTCTTTTTTTCATTTGTCCAGTTCTATTTTTTAAGGAGTTCTATTCTTTAGTGGATTTTTGTGCCACTTTTACTATTCAGCCTGTTTTTTTAAGGTGTTATTTTCTTCAGTGTTTTTTTGTGACTCCTTTACCAAGTTGTTGACTTTTATTTTCATGATTTTCTTGCATCACTCTCATTTCTTCCCCCAATTTTTCCTCTAACATTCTTATTTGATTTTCAAAATACCTTCTGAGCACTTCTAGGAACTCTTTGTGGGGCTGAGACCAATTCACATCTTTTCTTTGAAGCTTTGCATATAGCTATTTTGACATTGTTGTCTTCTGCATTTGTGTTTTGCTCTTCCCTGTCACCACAGTAACTTACTACAGTCAGATTCTTTTTGTTGTTGTTTACTCACTTCCCCAGCCTATTTCTTGACTTTTAACTTTATTTTAAAGTTGGGCACTGTCCCAAGCTTCAGGTTTTTTCATGCTGCGATTTCAGAACTAGTTCTAGGGGTCTGTAAGTTTTCAGTTCTTCCAAGGTGGCATGATCTAAGGATCTGTGTGATCAATACTCTCCTAGCCTATACTTGTGAGTGACCACGAGCATTCCTGTCTACCCTGGAACTGTGACAAAGGTCCCAGCCTGCTGGTCCTCCTCTTCACCCTAGGACCGTAACCCACAATTGTGTACAGGCAATGCAACAGAGTCATGCTCCCAGTGCCAGCAAAAGGTCTCCCGGAATCTCCTTCTGACCAATTGCCCAACCCCCTTGTCATCTGTGGACTGAGAGTTCCTGCACTGGACTGCACTTTAATCTTGCCCCAGTGAGACAGACATTTCTTACCAATCTTCTAAGTTGTCTTAGGCTGAAAAATTGTTTCACTCCATCCTTTTGTTGGTTCTGCCGCTCTAGAATTTGTTATTTTAACATTGTTTGGAGGGGGAATTGGGGAGAGCTCAAGCGAGTTCCTGCCTCCACCATCCTGGCTCTCATTATTTTTTAAATTTAGTTTTATTTTTTCAATGGATGAAAAACCATTTTCTTTCCCTCCCTCCTTTCACTGAAAAAGAAAGAAAAACAAAACCCTAGTAATAAAGATATATAGTAAAGAAAAACAAATTCCTGTATTGGCAGCTTGGAGGCACGGTGAACAGAGCCTGGAATCCAGAAGACCCGAGTTCAAATTCAGCCCAAGACACTTACTAGTTATGTGATCCCAGATTCAAACCACTTAGTCTCTGCCTTAGTTTCTTCAACTGTAAAACTGGAATAATAACAGCACCTACCTCTCAGGATGCTTAACATAGGGCTTGGCACATAGCAGGTGCTTAATATCCATTTCCTTCTTTCCACAGGTGATGTGTGTGTGTCTGTGTAGACATGTGGTTATATATATATATATATATATAGATACTTAAGTATATAGATGCACATATGTATACACACACACACACACACACACACACACACACACACACACACACATGTTTGCCAGTACTAGGGTATAGATGGTCCCAGGGTATAGAATGAGACATACATACATACACGCATTGTGTATGTATGTATGTGTGTGTGTATGTATATATATATATGTATGTATGTATGTATGTATGTCTCAATCTGTATCCTGGGGCCATCACTTCTCTGTCAGGAGGTGGGCAGCATGTTTCATCATTGGGTTTTGGTCTGAACAACACAAGTGTGGGCTTGTCTCTAACTGGAGCTCCAGTCCTCAGCCACTGACAGCCTGCTGAGAACTGCAAGCTCCCCTTTAGTCTGGGCTTCCTGCCCTAGTTACGGCACTACAGGTGTCAGACTGGGCAGGGGATTGATCTATTTTCCGCTGATATGGTCAGAGCCACATAGCAGCTGCTCACTTGGATACTTGCTCCTTTCTTGCTACACAGCCTAGGGCCCCGAAGGCTGTGGTCCTCACCCTTTCCCCCCGCACAGGTCTCCTCCTCAATCTATATCAGATCTGCTTTGAAATGTGAATGACGGAGCTGCCTGTTAGCAACTCTTCCGGCTCCCTCTCTGGACATCTTCTTATGCTAATCTGGGTTGAAAAAATGGCTCAGTGATTTTTTTAATCCATCTCCCAGCCCCAGCTTGATCTGGTGCATATTCTATATCTTTGTGGGCAGTTGTGGAGGACAGCTAGGCTCTGCTTCCTCCTAGTCTCTGACATTGATCTCTTAATGGCTACTCTTTGTATCTTGACATTCACATGGTTCAGAATCCATCTAACTGTATTATAAACCAGCAGTTTCCAAGGCTGAGGCTCTAAGATCTAATCAGAAGATGATGAGAAAATAGTTTACAGCTCACCCTCCCCTGGAAAATTCAGAGGTTTTACCATTAACAAGGAATTCTCCCCCTTTCTGCTCCTTCCTATAGCTGGTCAGTTATGCAACTCCCAGTCTCCTCCCATATTCTCTATTTCTATTGTGTGCCTCACTATCCTTCTAGTTTCCCAGGTTTTCATCTTCCTTGTTATCCTAACCTCCTCACTCAAAAGAAACTGTTTTTTTTTTTGGGGGGGGGGTTGTTTGTTTGTTTGTTTTTGTGAGGCAATCAGGGTTAAGTGTCTTGCCCAGGGGTCACACAGCTAGTTGAGTCAGTTTCATGTGTATGAGGCTGGATTTGAACTCAGATCCTCCTGACTCCAGGGCTGGTGCTCTGTCCACTTTGCCAACTATAATGGCACTATTTCAATCCTCATTCTTGCCTTTTTTTGCTGCATCAGACACTGCTGACCACCCCTCTCTTCCTGGATATTATTCTCCTTTTTGGGTTGCCAAAAACAATGTGTCAACTATAAAAACTCTCATATCTGAATACTTAAACTTGGATACAGAATTTTCTAAGCTGTTTAAAAATCCTGAAGTGTTTCAGTAGGTTTTGAAGCCATTTAGTAAAATCATAAAAGTACATACCTTCCAACTAGTTTGTATAAGCAACTAACTAACATCAGGGAAGACAGAAATTTACCAGCCAAATTTCAACCAAAATCATTCTACAACTAGTGGATGGGATTGAAAAATGACTATCATGATTTAGTAAGCAGAACCAATGATGCAGTTCTTCTATTTTGTTTTATGCATCTTTTCAGTTATGACAACCGTTAAAACTAAGTATTGAAATAAACTTAATTCAGAATCAGGCCTCCAAATTGCTATACCTCAAAATGTTCCAACCAAGATTTTCAAAAGTAAACATATTCAATTACATTGCTTTCACTAAAAAACACTATGTGAGTAAAAAGCTGTCTGTAATATTAAGAAAATGCTGGTTAATCTTTAGCTTGTCTTTTTAATGTCTATTTTTGTGTTTCTTAATGTATTTTATGATTGCAGCAGTACATATACAATTTATAAATAAGGAAATATCCACGTCCCAGTCATGTGTATCAAACATTTTTTCTGATACAGTCATTGGGTCAAAAAAGTCTGGAGACCACTTACGACACGTTTGAAAAAACGACTGGACATCAACAACAACAAAAACCAAGACCACAGCTGCCATCTTTTCCTCAAGGATGGCAAGAAAGACTTTGGGAGGCTTTGCTAAAATCTAAGGACAGAGTTCCCATGATCTACCATTATAGAAACCCTGTCAAAAAAGGAAATTATGTTAGTCTACAATAAGTTGTTCCTGATGGTCCCATGATGTTCTTTGTTATCACCGTTTTCTTTTTCTCCATGTTTGCGAATAATTCTTTTAATAGTATGTTCTAGAATTTTGCCAGAAGTCAAAGTCAAGCTCAGTGGCTTCCTTCTTCCTTTTTCTTTTCTTTTCTTTTTTTTAAAATTGGAACATTCTGTCCTTTCTCCAGGCCTGCTCTTCACGAAAGTCACTGACAGTGGCTCAGGAATCTCATCTGCCAACAAATGTGACCAAAGCATAGGACTGAAAGTTAAGGCTACTCTAAATAATACCAAAGGAGCTCACTGGTTGATGCACTCAATTCAGAAAGAGGGTAACTTAGGGGGAGGAGGAGAATCAAGTAAGGAAATTCAACAAGTATCTATTACACCTCCAAACTGACTGAATGAAATTCAGTTCAGTAACCCGATAGACATATTCAAAGTCTGGATTTAAAAGCAATCAAGTTCAATATCCTAAACAGTTAGTTCTACCTGCCTTTGTTTTGCCAATCAGTAAATAAGCAAAGACATTCCCTTCAACTTTTCTCCTCACTAGCAATTCCCCCCCTGGACTTGGCTCCAGAGGAGGATCAGAACGAGTGTGAAACGCAGTTCACTAGCACCAGAGGTAGATAAAGGGTATCCATTAAGTATTCTTCATCCTATTTAAGACTGCCCTAATGGACAAGATTCATTGTATCCACCTATTTAGTGTGAATGCAGCTGCTCTACCTTTCAGACTACAACTCTACCTCACAGAGGTCATGTGAGGATTAAGTAATGAATAACTGTAAAACTCCGCAAATAAAAAATGTAAGAGGTGCGGAATGAAAATAAATGTTATTTTAAATAGCTAGCTAATACTGAAATTTAATTTGTCCAAGAATTTTCTGGGAAAAAAAAAGATTACACACCCTCTCATGTGACAGAAATAAATTTTAGGATTAAGTAAGTTCAGTTATAAAATACAATTTGGCAAATGGAATCCAACGCAATAAATACCCTTAAGTATATATTATGAACCGTACCCAGAAATTATCATTTTATTATGGTGATATGCAAAATATTTTTCTAATTACATACCTTTTAAATTATTTCTGCATAAATTTCATGGCTACATTGCAGAAAATGTGCCTATTAGGCAAAATCTGTAGTTCCACATACCTATTTTTAAGTTGAGTTTTTAAACTACAAAAAAAAAATCTAATCACTCAATATTATTGTGTAACCATTTACATTACCCTGCTGCAAGATCCACAAGCTGTAGCAGGAGAACATTTCACTGCGTAAAACAAATAGTGGGGCTGGGAGGACATACGATGGGGCTTAAATACTAGCTGTCAGGCTTCATGAACTTATAAAAATAACAACAGTGGTTAGCTATTTTACTCTGTACATCAAAATCATCACACTACACCCAGGAGCTGTTACTAAAATATGGCTGTATCCAAGTCAGAGACAGCGTGGTTAAGTGACTTCCCAATTCCTACAAGAGAGGAGCTCCACCCCCCAAATCCTGGCCCCCTAGCAGATCGGAATTCAGAGCATCTGTGAGAATTTGGCTCCCTGAGGGTGCTGAAAACTTCATACTTCAGAAAATAACCTTATCTCACAAACAACACTTGAAAAGTTAAATGGCAAAAATTAGTTTCTCTAGCTTCTACCTTCATTTCTTTTCCTAATCCTCATTCCCTCTCATCTCTCTTCATCTTCACCCAGAATAGCTGCCCTTATATCAAATTTTACTTGGTTGCAAAGGAACATGAGTGTTTTCCTTTTCATCATAGGACCAAATCATTTTCAAGCTGGTCAGAGGAACAATGGTAATGTTGTTAAAAGGATGTATTCTGGGGCCCCTCCTTAACCACTCAGCAAAGTCTTTATGGCCTGACAAGATGACGAAGAAAAAGGGAAGCCTGAGCAAAGGTACTGAGGCCTCAGCTGTGGCCGGTGCAGCCCTGGAAACCAGCTGCAGCCAGGACCCTCAGCAGAAAAAAAATGCCAGTAGAGCTGATCCTGTAACTTCAAGTTCAGCCATCTATGTGGCTGTATTATTGTAATGCTAAGGACAGGAAGGTCCGGAGACTCATAGGTCTTTTTAAAACTATCTGCACTGCTGAGTTAAAGACCTGGCAGGTCCCCAACTAATACTGTGACCTTAAGCAATAATAATAAATAGAAACTTCCATTTGTATAGTGCCAAACACATATTACACTTTGATTTTCATAACAGCCTGCAAAGGAGGTGACACAAGTGTTACTGTCCCCATTTTACAGATGAAACTGCAGTAAGGCTAAGGCAAAAGAGCACAGGAATTACAGGGTACAAATCCCAACCCTATTACTTATCTATGTAACCTTTGGCAAGCTGCCTTATCTCACCTAAAAATGAGGAGTTTGGTCTAGATCAGGGCTTCTTAACCTGAGACCCAGAAACTTTTTTTTTTATTATTGATAATTATGTCAATATATTTTATTTCCTTTTGTAATCTATGGATTTTATTTTAAACATTTGAAACCTTATTCTGAGAAGGTCCATCCATAGGATTTGCCAACCTCCTGCCAGAAGGATCCATGCCAAAAACAAAGGTGAAGACCCCTCTAAAGTTCTGATTTCCATTATCCTAGAAGAATTTTTGCAACATCACCCAGGCAGCATGTGGCAGAGCAAACCTTCAGCCAAAGGTTTTCTATCACCAAGCACAGTGTGTGCTCTACCCTAGAGGTGACACACTCTGAGCCCACTCCCCAGGGAGATCAAATGGTGCCTGAGAAATGCTTAACAAAATAAACAACAAAAAATATGCCATAGGTAATGTTAATTTGTGTTTTTCTAAGTCAAAATGCTGCCACAGGGATCTGTTTCTACTTGAGTTTGACATCACCATCTTTGTTACTCTTTGGTCCTCAGTTTTCTCATGTGTAAAGCAAGAGGTCAGTAGATGGAGCTTTGGATTTGAAATGAGAAGACCCACTAAGTTCATACCTGGGCCCTACCATTTACTACCTTTGTGACTTTAAAAAAAAAAAATCACTGTAACCTCTCTGGACCTTCCTTTCTTCATCTATAAAATGAAGGGAATGAACTAAATAGATGATCTCACCTTTAAGGTCTCTTGAGTTCTCAATATTTGCTTTTATGAGTCCATGATTTCTAAGATACCTTCCAGTGTTATGCACCAGCCAGTTGTTCAATTAATATTAGCTAATAAGCTGCCCATAACATAAAAGGATCTTATAAGTTATTTCAACATACAAAAGGTATGTGGAACATCTCTACGGTCTCAATCTGCTTCAAACAAGAACTTTCTGGCATAAAAACATTTTTTAACCACTGCTTTAAAGCTGGTACTCGATAAATTAACTTTTACATGACAATTATTGGTATCATGCTTTATATTAAGAAATTTGTCACCACTGTCAGTTTCAAGTGGGTCTGAAAGAAGACAGTAACACTAGAAAAATAACATATAAATAATATAAATAACAACAAATAATAAAGTACATCAATATTAATGTAAATTTAAATACAGTTTATAAAAATATCTGGTTAAAAAATTAAAAGTAAGGTGAATACCAAGTCTAGTAAATATACTTTCAGTAAGCATGCAAGCAAGACAGAAAATGTCACCTATCTTTAAATGAACAGATTTTTTGAAAATGATGCAAAAATCAATCAGAAAATCACAAGGGAAAAAAAATCCTAAAAATCCCAGTGTCATATTTTAAAATGAAAAGCAATGGCCAACATTAATGAGACATGAAACACAAATGAAACAAAAAATCACTCTTCTTTTTTTATTATGTAACTATGATCTTAACTCATGAACATTTTAATCAGAAAGGGGAAAAAAGAATTTAGTCATTTTTTAAAAAAAGGGCAAGAGAGTTCCTATATGATATCACTGTACCTGCACTTGGTTTCCAAATAAAATGTAGTTTTAACAAAAATCTGAGGGTAATGGAAAAATACTCATCTCCCAAATGCAAACTTCAAAATCAAGTCTCTACTTCACCATTCACTCACGAGTATTTTTGATTGTCCAATATGTACTCCCTACTGTTTCATGTAGCAGGTGGGATACAAAAGAAATAAACAACATGGATCCCTACCTCAAAGAGCTCATTATTATTAGAGCAAAAAATCAAGTCAGCATTTATTAAGCACCTACTATGTTCCCGACACTGTGCCAAGTGCTGAGGACCCAAAGAAATGAAAACAACAGTCGCCTCTTCTCAAGGAGTTCACAGTCTAAGGGGGGAGACAATATTCATAGTTACACACAAACAAGATATATAAAGGATAAGTTAGAGGTAACGAGCAGAGGGAAGGCACTGGAATTAAGGGAAATCTTGTAAGGCTCCTTACAGAAAGCTGGCTTTTAGTTGGGACTTGAAGGAAATCAGGGGATCCAGGAGATGAAGACAAGAAAGGAGAGAATTCTGGGCATGGAGGACAACCAGTGAAAATCCCTGGAATTGGGATATATGTGAACAACAGTAAGGAGACCCAGAGCATATAGGGCAGAGTTAGAGATAGGAAAGGTAGGAGGGAGGAAGGTTATGAAAAGCTTTGAATGCTAAACAGAGAATTTACTATTTGATCCTCAAGATTACAGATTTAAGCCACTGGAGTCTGATGAATGAGAAGGTGACATAGTTAGACCTATACTTTAGGAAGATTAATTTGACAGCTGAGTGGACAAAGGACTGTAGTGGGGGGAAAAGTTGAGGCAGGAAGAAGAGCCCATCGGCTACTGCAATAGTCTAGGTGTTATATGGTGAGAGCCTTAACCAGTATACTGAGAAGGAGGTATATCACAACAGATATGAAGAGAAAATCTATAGGATTTGTCAACTAATAGGAAATGAGAGGTGTGAGAGAGTGATGAACAAAAGTTTTGAGAGGCTGGGTGACTAGGAGGGTGGTGGTGTCCTCCACAGAAAGAAAAGTTTGAAAGGGGTGGAGGTGAGATTTTGGGAAAAGAAAGAAAAAAAAGAAACTACCCAGGAAACAAAAAATAAGACAGAAAGAATGATTATATGTCTACCAATGCTTTCCGAAAGAGGTGTTTACTGAGTGTAACCAGGGAGATCTATGCTTTTAAAGATAGTATTCTTAAGAAACATATTTCAAATATGTTTTACTTGACTGCATGTGTATAACCTATATGAGATTGCTTACTATCTCAGGAAGGGGGAGGGTGGGGAAGGGAGGGAGAGAATTTGGAACTCAAAATTTTTAAAAATGAATGTTAAAAATTATTTTTACATGTAATGGGAAATAAAATATTATTTTAAAAAATGAAAACATGTAAAACTACAAAAAAGGAGAGAGATATTTCTAACTTTTCACAGCAGAACTGCCTACAACCTGTCCTATATCTACCATAAAGTTTTCACACTGGTCACCTACAGGATCACAGTTTTAGGGCTATCCTATCAGGGGCCAATTCCCTCATTTTACAGTGAGAGAAACTATATTTAAATGACCTCAGTGGTCAAATAAAAAAAGAATTTACAGTCTAAACGTTATTTCCTCTCTTCTCCACTGGCCCCTTCCTGCCTTCTCTAAATTCTTAGCAAAAATATGCTACTGGCATTTAAAACACACAAGCAAATATTTCTAAAAATGCTTTCACCTTCTTATATTGTTTTACAAGGTTAAAAAGGACTACTAAAGGATTTCCTATTTCATATGATTTAGGGGGAAAAAACCCCTCAATTTCTAGGTACCGATCTTATATTTTACTTGGACTACACATGACAAAAGGCTAACAGAATGAAAAGGGTAGAAAATATTTGAACCCGCCAAAGCTTATGAGCATCACAGACCATTTCTCATTGCCTTATTAATAGCTAAATATATTTAGTTAAATAAACATGGCTACATGTGCAAGAATGGGAGGTCCTTGGGTAATAATAGGCCACGAGCATGGAGGACAAGAATTAAATAAACAAATACTGTACCAGTATTTTGGAAACAAACCAAGTAGCTGCCTTGCATTTATCAGTTATTGGCCTCTACCCCAACTCTGCCAGTTGTTAGCAGAATGAGCTATTATTAGGAAACAGGGTGACATTTTTCCACTGAAAATATGTTTTCAGGATACAGCTGGCTATTCATCTAGACTTAGCATGTGATAAGGACAGACTGACCCTATCTGCATGGCTAAAAGGATCTTGAGTTTATTTGTATTTCTAATTAATAGGTTCATGTTAACATGTATCTTCAAGATCTTGTAACATTGATATTATGCCAGGGTCTATTTATATCAACATATGCCCAGAAATAAACATTCAAAGTAGATCTAAACATGTACTTGGAAGTTTGAGATTACGTATATATAAATGTCTAAGGGGAAAAAAAGAGAATGCCATAAAAGAGAATATTTATGTAGAAGGTGCAGAACAAAGTCCTCTGCTTGTTTGCGCAGCTGGTGCTTTCCACCTTTAGGAACCTTAACCCTATCATTCTAACAGGCTCACTGGTGATGCCACAATTTCTTTACAGAGTAAATGAAATATCATAAATCACCTGACATTTTTTCAACTTAGATTTTATCCTTCATGGCTTTAAAGTGGGGCTGAAGGGAGCTACAAAAGGACAAGATCACGCTTTGAACCTCTACAGAATTTAGAATGGAAAATCAATCTACCTGTGAAACACCATTTGGCACCCTAACTTCAACACCTACAATGAAATTGGCCTAATATCTTAGATCATTCTGAGGAGAATTCAGGTAAATGCTATGGTTTCTCTCACAAAATATTGCAGAACACTTGGCCCTTCCTGTGATAAATGAAGCAATAAGGCTCTGGAACTGCAATTGTGTATATTTAAGTACCTCCTGTGAGCAGCCAGCCTGTCAGCCTGCTGGATACCTGCACTATGAATCTATTATTGCGCATCCAAAAGGAATACTGATGGTGAGAAAAAGGTTGAGTGCATGTCCTCTGAATTTTAAACCAAAGATCTAGGGCTATGTTAGAGCTACAAAGTTCAATCTACATTTTATGGCAACCTAATTTAATGAAAAATACTGAGGTGAAATCCCATTGTAACTAACTGTCTTTTATGACATTTACAATGAAATTAGCAGTGAGTTCTGTCTAGCTGCTTACTACCTCATCCTGGTTTCTGATCACAGATACATTTGACCATAGTAAATTAATGGTGGCAGCCACCATGAAGTTGATGATAGAATAATGATAATCATAGGTTTTGAATAATAATACTGATTCCAATTCACAAAATAATAGATCCAGACAAAACCTCAAGAAGTCATCCTTACCAGCAGCAGGTCGGAACCACCCCAGGATGATGCTGGGTTTTTCTAAGGATCTATCTGGATTGACAAGGTGTGCCCTAACTTGACAACAAATCTGCCAGTGACAGATGATGCAAATGGTCTGATGTGAAATATAAGATATGAAAGAGGAAGAAGGTTCAAAAAGAAAGTTCCAAAGGTGGTTCAGTTGGGGTCTTGGCAGACTGTATGTTTTGAAAAACACAAATGAAAGTGGGCAATTGCTATCAAGCTAGAAAACTGGAAAATTCAAGGAACTGATAGGTGCTGAAAAGATTTGAGAAGTTACATTAGGGATAAACTTTGCAAACATTACTAAGATATGCTATAATTATAATATATGTGGTTGTGCCACAGTAAGGGCAATGGTGTAAGGGGGAAGTCATCATGTGAACATGAAGGTGAATTCAATTCATCAACATTTCAAGTAAGGGCAATGGAGATGGGAATGGGGAGGGAGGTCTGGGTTGTGGTTGGGTTATAACTACCCTCAGCGTAGGATGTGTAAGGGGAGAGGTTGACAGCTTGCATAACTTCAGGGGGTCACTGAGGAGAAGGTGAAGTAGGAGAGTTAGGGCAATAATGGGTGAAGAGGGTGGCATGTTTGTTTTGGAGATAAGGCTCACAACTGGCTATTATGGAGAGGGTGGGATATAAACCATCTTCCTACCCTCTGATTGGTTGATCCCATACTCGAGGGATGTACTTTGGAGACGAGATGTCTGGCACAGGCTGGGTGTTCATTTCAACCACGATCTGTCAGTGGTAGGTGGCATAAGTGGCCTGAAACAGAAGGCAAATTGTGAAAAGGGAAGTACCAAAGACATCTCAGATTGATGGTACGTGTCTGGGAGACGGGCCAGGTAAAAATAATAACCAAGGTATAGGCCACACTACTGAACTACTGATCTGGTGACGGTTCAGAAGCTAAAGAAATCACATGGTAGAGCATATCTATCTCTGTCCATCTCAGTTCGGAGAGCTGGGTAAAGAGGTAAAATGGAAGACAAAAGTCCCGAGTAAGGATATATGTATAATCAAACACAATTTTCTGAAATATAAGATGGATGCTTATATTTTATCCAGAGATGAACAAGAGGGCACTACTATGAATTCTATCATTTTATCTTAAGTTATATTATATGTTTACTGAAGTTATGGATTTGGAGTATGAAAAGTAAATGAAGGTTAGGTACAGGGCTCCCTCTAACTTTGGAGTGACTAGTAAGTAGCAATTAGGTGTCCCCAAGGGCAGGGCCTGCTTTTGGCTTCTCTGTGCACACATACAACACAGCAGCTGGCACACAGCAAGTCCTCAATCGACGTTTGTTGCTCTCATGCACACACACTAGTAACTCACACAATTTCAGAGGTAGGAGAATTAGAAACCATTTAATCGGAACTCTCATTTGGTAAATGAAGAAACTGAGACTTTACAAAGTTAAATGGCTTTGCCAAGGTCATAATGCTACTTCAAGGCAAAGTAGGACTAAAACCCAAACCAGTTAAGTGAGGATCAGAGACCTTTCTTCTCCCTGGCCAAGCTCAACAACAACAATCACAACAACATGTGAATCCTCTAAAGTGACACCACCTCTAAGGGAATCCCTGATAAGAGTCTTCAGTCTGGCTTTCAGTAGCAAAAGCAATATTCGGAAAAGTAATTCTGGCATTCATCTATTTCTTGATCTTCTCTATATTTTCGTTTAGGCACAGTACAACTAGGTGACAGGAAACTAGTTCTCTAAAAGTGGTAAAGAAATAAAGTACTTATGCAGCTTTCTTAAGCAGCTATAGGAACTGATCTCAAAGAAAAACAGGAACCTACCACTCAATATTAACAGGGGGAGTTGATCTAGATTTTTAAAAAGTACAAGGGGGACAAAAATAGATCTTTTGGAAAAATGCAGAAGGCTCATAAAAACTGATTATTGGGAGTTAATAGAGACTAAGAGATTTGAAGCAGCTGCTAATTACATTCAGCTAGATAACTCCCTAACAGCTATAAGCTGCTTCTGTTTTCATTGGGCATTTGGCAGGAAGTTAAGTGTTATTTAATGGCAGTTGAGCAAGCTAGCCTGCCCATCAGAGAAAAGCAAGGAAGACTTCAAGAAACCCTTGCTCAAGAGCCCCTAACAGGCAAACAGCTAAGGCCAACACCCAGCTGGTCCCAGCAAGTCAGCCACCAAAGCTATCAACAAGAATGAAAAAGGACTGAGGATCAAGTGACTCTCAGCTGCGTTAGGAGATGCTGTTGTAGTCCAGGGGATCGAGTCAAGACTATAGGGAGTTATAAGATACATTTGAGACAAAATGTTGTTGTTTTACAGCTTGTAATTTTGTGTGTGAGATTCACCCTACCCAGCATTCTCCTCTATTTATACAACATTGTGCTGGAATCCTTGTTTCTTCTGTCACCACTGGCCAAACCTTCATGCTAATTTAGTCTATAGGGCTGGATTCATTTTGGGCTATTGCTTGAAACTACGAATTGACAGATTCGTGCTCAGACTGCTTATTGCTTTAAAAACCTATACCTGAATCACGGTTGGTGTCAAACACCCAAGGAGCTCCAGGTTGGAGAGCTCTCTTGAAACTGTGCTATTACTTACCTCAGAATTATGGGATCCTAGTTCCTGGCCAGTATAGTACATATTTTTTCATGTAATATTCCCTGAAAATGTGGTGAGTATGACAGTAGATTCCTAGTCTTAGGTTCAGGTCTATGTGCCATGTTTTAAAGAAGACATTCATAAAAAGGACAGTATCCAGAATTAAGATGCTAAAGAGACTAGAAATCTTGATATTTAACCAGTTAAAGAAACAGAAGATGTTTAGCCTGGAAAAGAGAAGACCTTTTGGCTTTCAAGCATTTAAAGTGC
The DNA here is from genome assembly GCF_003287225.1 of Phascolarctos cinereus. Lineage (NCBI taxonomy): Eukaryota > Metazoa > Chordata > Mammalia > Diprotodontia > Phascolarctidae > Phascolarctos > Phascolarctos cinereus. The sequence continues at coordinate 68,353,041 of NW_027555514.1, forward strand.
TATCACAGAAAAGGAGAATACCTTACTTTGCTTGGCCTCAGAGGGCAGAAATGGAAGCAACAGTGAGAAGATACAATTAAAGCCAAGGACAGTGGGCCTAGGATCTTCAAGATCCCCAGGTTAAGGCAGACATGGTCCCTGCCACTGCAGTTCATTGTTACCACCAACAATCTTTCCAGTAAGATGCACTGCCATCTGCCTGGTTGCTCTATGCACTTTAAGGAGCACCAGGCCTTTCCTTCGGCCTATGGATATACACTCCTAAGTGTTTTCTCTCCAAATATAAGTTCTTTAAGAAGAGAAACTCACTTTTCCAGTTGTATCCCCTGCACTTGGCCCAGTGCTTGACACATAGTAAGCTTTCATTCAGAAAGATTTACACTTATTAATAAGAAAACATTTCCTAAAAATTAAAGTTATCTGAAAGTAGAATGATATGCGCCTTAGGAAATACCGAGTTTCCCCCTTGTAAGAGATTTTCAAGCACATTTCTGATGATCGCTTTGGGGGATGTTGTTGAAGAGATTCTTAGACTAGATGGCCTTCAAGATTCCTTCCAATTCAGACTGTGATTTTGTGGAAAAGTTTCTTACTCAAGGACTACGAAATGGCATTTCATTATTCAAACAAATGAAAACAATAGTCTCTGAATTGTAGAAAACAGCTTTGTGTTTCATAAATTAAATTTAGAAACTTTTTTTGGCTTTTATTTCATTTGCCTTTTCTAGTTCATAGAGTAAAATAACATATTTGGGCATATGTTTTATTCAGGGAAGAAACAGAAGACAAATCTGATACTCTATACCTATTCTATGGGATTAATAATTATTAACAACTCATATTTTACATACATACACATATGAATATGTATACATACATAAACTATATGTACAGTTTTAAATTATTAAAGCTTAAAACAACACTAAGACTTTTGAGATATCTTGTATCCCTCAAATGATCAAGAGTTAAATTTTAATGAACCAGCACCAAAACTTAAGCATTAGCAGCTGCCTACCTTCCTGTGATTGGGCAGGAAATAAAATGGAAAAATATCTGACATTTTACCATCCCTGTTCCTATTATTGCTGATGGCTTGCCCACAGTACCTGATTATGAGCATCTTTAGTCAAACATATTTATACAACACCAGATGTGTAAGTTCTGCATTAGATCCTGTGGAGACACTGCAAAGGAAGTAACTCTTTCAGGTACTAACTTACCTTCCAACATTCCAAGCTTATTCACTTACTGTGTCATCTTGAGCAAGTCATTTAATATCTGTGAGCCTCAGTTTCCTCAACTATAAAATAAAGAGGCTGGACATTGCAACTTCTAAGGACTCTTCCTGGTCTATCTCTATGACAATAGGATGCTAAGTAGCAATAAGTGGTCATACCCAACCTTACAGAAAAAAACAAAACAAAACATGAGATTGTATAAAACACACTGGTATGTCTCACTTTATATAATAGATATCTTACTGAGAAGTTGCATACAAATGGAATTTTTGTATGCTGAGTTAGGTTTTGAATATAGGAAGGAGACTTTCTAAAAACATCAATAGTACTTGGATTACCAGAGTGTGAGTGGCACAAAGTGGCAATTGAATAACACATTGTAGGTATAAGATACAGATATTACCAGTGATGACTTACACACAAGGAATAGCATAAAAGCTATCATCAAGAACATGGAAGTGAAATGGATTAGTAGTAAAGAATGAGATAATGTCACTAGAGGGCATTTACCTCAAGGAGATCAAAGGCAAAAAAGCAGGTCCCTTATATAATTACCACAGCACTTTTTGCCATAGCCAAAAAAAAAGGAAATTAAGTGAATGCCTGTTGATTGGAAAATGGCTAAACAAACTATGGTACAAGAATGTAATAAAATATTACAAAGAATAGTATAAATATGAAGAATTCAGAGAAATCTGAGAAGACATATATGAACTGATACAGAGGGAAGAAAGAGAAGGACAATATGTACAATGACTTCAATAATCCAAATGAAAAATACACTAAAAGGCAGTTTGAGCTCAGATCAAATTCAATGACCAATACTGGTTCCTGAAAGCAACTGTTGAGTGTTACATATACCAAGAGATGTGGGCATGTGTTTGCTTGATTCTCTTTGTTTTTCTGTGTCACCATGGAAGTTTCTTTGGAGTGAGTGGTGTATTGAAAAAATGATTACAGTGTAAAAAACAAAAGGCAGAGATGAACTTTTTTCTTTTAAAGAATGAAGGATAACAGACCAAGTGTTAAACTGGTATGCATGAAATCCTATAAGGACTAAAGGAAGGCCTCCCGGGTGTTGGGTAGATTCTGTAATAGACTGATAGTAGGACATGGTCAAAAATGACACAGCAAGAGAATAAAAAGGATGGACTGTGATCTGTTACCAGTCAAAAGTGTTTCCATCAGAGATCTCTGAAGTATCAAAACAAGGAATAACTGAAGAATTATTTTACAATTGTCAGTCAAGCCCTAATTTGTGTCTCTCATCTCTGATTGCTATAGCTCAATTTTTTTTTTGGTTGGGCAATGGGGGTTAAGTGGCTTGCCCAGGGTCACACAGCTAGTAAGTGTTATGTGTCTGAGGCCAGTTTTGAACTCAGGTCCTCCTGAATCCAGGGCCAGTGCTCTATTCACTGTGCCACCTAGGTGCCCCCTATAGCTCAAATTTTTAAAAGCATATCTGGAGACATAATTAATTATAGCTTTACAGAGATTTTCAGGGGTGAATACAATGTCTGAAATTGGGTAGAGCTAGTCTGGGAAGCTTTCTTAGAGAAGGCAAATCTTCTAAAGTTTTTTTTTTTAATTTTAGAGCTACAGAAAAAACAATGTCCAACAGAAATTTTTAATAAAGCTGACTTCTGATAAACCACAATACAAGATATCTCCAAAAATGTGTTATCTCAAATTAATATATGTAAACATTAGGTCAATTCAAATGAAACCCTAAAAATATATTTCATTTTAGTGACCAAGATATACAACTTCTATTTTTATTTCACTTATTGGTTACATTTTTTTTTACTGTGTTATAGTCTGTAAATAACTTGTAATAGTTCTGCCTTTTTGCATTTATTTAGTAATTATACACTAACAAGGGATTAGTTTTTTTTTAAGCTGCTGTGGTGCTGAAAAGTAAATATATTTAAGATTCATTTAAAGGTTTTTCATCCCTCACTTTTCTAACATTTTGTTTAGATCCATAATTTATTTCTTGTTAATCTTTGTCAGATTTATCCAAGTCTGAAAGAAGCACAATGAAATCACAACTATTCTCACTTTCTAAATTTTTGTATTTCAATTAGTTTTTCCTTTTAGTACTTGCAAGTTAATGCCATTTGGTATATATATATATATATATATATATACATATATACACTTAATATTTAAACTCAACTGGTCCTTTAATCTGCTTGTTGATCTACCTCAAAGAGGTGAGAGTACCACTACTAGAAATATCTGCTGAAATGCTGAAATACCTGTTTGAAATGTTAATTGATTATTTAATATGGCTTGAAGTTTGGAATGTCGCTGGAAGGGACAGAGGCCTCAGGAAGCATATATCCAAGGTCACAAAAACCAGACACAGGTACTTTGGAGGGATACAGATAAAATCTCTTTCTGCCTTCCTCACTTAACAATCTTGCTGAAGTACAAGTTCAATCCATGACTCCTAATATAAGCCCTCACCTTTGCATTTCAGTTTAGACTAATCTTAAACTCTCATTTTGCAAGAAGTCTTTTTTTAACGCATTTTTCCCTTAAAAAAGATTACACATACAACCATAATCAATAGAAAAGTCCTTCCAAATTATAGCTATCACTCTTTCTTTTTTCTTTCCTTTTTTTTTTGGTTTGTTTTGGAGGCAATGGGGTTAAGTGACTTGTCAGGATCATAGCTAGTAAGTATCTAATGCCATATTATATCCCAAAATGTCTTTCCAATAAACGTGGCTTCTGATATGTAAATGCTACATGTGGGGTGTCTCATTTTTCTGGTGCACTTACACTGACTTACCATAAAAATGCCCTTTTAGCAAGCATTTGCTACTAAATAGTAGAGAAAGTAAACATTAGAGCATGATCACCTCTTTTACCTCCAATACATCTTCCAAACTTCCAATACAATAGTGTGACATTGTCTATGATGCTTTTAAGCAAAATTTAGCTTCCTTGTTAGTTTTTCTTGAAACTTTTTCACTGTTATATTTTCTGAAATCATGAGCACTCTAGCTTTTTTATTATTAGTTGATGTATAATAAACTCTACTCCTAATTTAGTTAACTAGCATTCAAAGTTGTAACTTAAGAGGTTTTTTCCTCTTCCATCAAATCAGATTATATTACTTTTATTGGATAGTTTGTCTTTTTTTTTTAAAGAAAATATGTGGGAAGTTAGATAAGTACAGCTTATTTTGATTAGAAAAATCTGAAACCATTGCCCTCCCTTTCTCCAACATATCCCCTTCCAGTGTGGACCCAAATCTTCCCTCCATCATTGGTTCTTAAATTTTTGTGATCAGCTTTACTTAGTTGTGATTTGGTATCTTTGAAACAATTCCTTACTAACCTAATCAACCTTTGAACTCAGATCCTCCCCTCCCAAGCTCCAGCCTCATCCCCTGATCATTTCAATTAACATAATCTTTCTTATACTTCCCTTAAAAGTGTGGTTCATGTTCATCATGACCATGACCACAACCACCAAACACACTCTCATACACACATTCTCTCTCTCTCTCTCTCTCTCTCTCTCTCTCTCACACACACACACACACACACACACACACACACACATACACCCTCACTTCTTTGTCTGACTTTCAACTGGAATCTCGATTTCAAGAAATTCCAAGTTCTTGTCTCCCCTTCCTTCTCTAGGGTATTTATTTTTAGCATTGTGGTTAAGTTAGATTGGAGTTGGGAGAAAGCTGAATGCAAGGGTATCAACTTGGAAATTATGCTCAAAGAAATGCAAAGGAAAGAGGAGCAACAGAACACAGAGAGGGAATAAGGGACATAGCAGTTAAACTTCACTTCAAGGGAGTGAGGTGGGTAATCACCACCAATATCACCGATAATAACCGAGAAGCTAGGAAAAGACAGGGATCTGAGGAAAACAAACTGACTAATGGTTAGAAGAAAAAACCCCACAGGGAGATGATTTATATGTTCTTACACCCAATATAACTGCAGGAATGTTTCATTTGCCAGGTCTTATCAAGTATAACATATTACAAAGAAATGATATTTCTACATAACTGACATACCATTTTATTTTAGACTTTCTTGAGGGAGTTCTCTCTAAAACATATTGCATTAGGCCATGCCTTATTAAACAGAGTACACTGAACATAATTTAACTTTGTCTTGATGATCCAGGGGCATCACCATGAACAGTAATAATTGTACTATGCTGTAATAAAGTGATGACTTCAGGGACTATTGAGATGTGGAAGGCTGTCTGCCCCTACACTAATGGCCCATGACTACCATCAGCTTAATTTTACACAAAATTTTAAGCCACTGGACTCCCACTTGAGAGTGGCTCTATGTCCCTAGGGAATAAATGCAAGGATTACGTAACAGCAATTTTCCTCATCCCTCAAAATCCTTCTCCACTAACTCATATCTTTGTGGCTATGTTCCATGTGGCTGAAGTTGCCACAGCTCTAGCCTCCAGCTAAGCAGGAACATAACTACACAGAAAGGACTATGGCACAGTAAGCTCCAGCTTCTGACACACTGCGGCTGTGTGACCCTGGGCACGTCTCTCTAGTTGAAGTGCAGGCACTTGCTGATCTGCACTGGAAGAAGGAGTTTCCTAACCTGATTCTTCATGTCAATGAAATCATAGCTATAGACCAAAACCAAACTGTATATTTAGATTATTATTTTAACAATAACACCCACTTATTCCAAATATCCCAAGAGATCAAATGGATTTTGGGGAGCTGGTGAGTATGCTATGTTCCTTCACACCTAATATTATCTTTCTTATATTCACAACTTGCCTTTGTTCACCCGGTTCTTTCACTCCCTGTTAGACCTTTCACTGTCCTTACACCTATTTTTATTTTTGCAAAGCAATGATTATATCACGCCTTATTAACACTTGCAACATCCATCTTTGTCCCATATTTATAGCATGTTAGCTCCCCCCAAGCAGTTGGCCAGGTATGCATTTGGAACATGCTCAATCATTGAGGTAATTTTACTGGGAGTTCTTAGCCACCATTTTCCTGAGGTGGCTATTCATTTAGCATATACCTAATCCCTGGGGAAATTTCCATGGAAGTCCTTATTTCCCACCTTCTTCCCATCTTTAATAATTCATTTCTGTGGAGTCTCAAGTTCACTGGAAGATATGGACTCCCACATTCTGCATTTTACTCTCTAGACTCTATGGCTCCTGTCTGGCTACAGCTGTTGGCCATTTATTTCAATCCCATTGTTGAATTGCCTCCTGTCTCCTATAGCTTTCTTTTGCCAGCTGCCCTTACTGAGCAGGAATCCTAAAGATATTTATTTGTTTGTAGCTCGAGGGCCCATAAGGATTAATTTATCTACTCAAACCTCTCTGTTTCAGTAAGAGATGGCATTAAGGACCATTTTCAGCATCCCTACACATCAGGCTGCAACTAAAACAATCTCAGCACCTTCAGCTCCTGGACTGGAGCCCAGACCCCTCATATTAGCTTCAGGGAAGGCAGCAGGATGTAGCTGAAGAAGTGCTGGACTGTGAGTTAGGAAACCTGTGTTCAAATCCCATCTGTGACACTCTCTGGCTGTGTAGCCTTGAGCAAATAATTTCATTTCTCTAACCAGTGGGCTCCTTTATAAATCAGGGATTATTCTATTGGTGTTACCTTTAAAATGACACAGAAATGGGAACCCTTACAATCATTATATGTTTTTTCAGCCAGTTTCTGACTAATGTAGGATGCTCTTTTACCCATGCTGTAGAACTAAACAATTTCCAGGTGGGAAAACAACCAGGTTTCCTGGTACCTACACTCATAAGATTGTATCATAAGAGCTAAACTGACTGAATAGTTTTCTGGTTCTAATGCAAAGTTCCCTTAAATTAACTGCAAAATGTGACAGCCCAATGTAAAAAAAAAAAAAATCACTTCAAGGTCAGGACTTCCAGCTTGTCAAAAATGGTCTATTTCTACAGAATAACAAAGCCCAATTTTTACAAAAAGAATTTTGATGTTTGCCAAGACATTCTACATATGGAAGAATAGTCCATTAATATTATATGTTTTCAGGGCTCTCCTGAAGAGAATGTTTTTACATAGACACACTCCTATAAAGATATATCAATTTACCAAAATTCATATAAGCCAAAAAATCCTAACTAAGCATGGTTAGGACCCAATGGTATTGCTCTCACTCTGACCAGAAATGGAAGTGAAAAAAAGCATTTCAATAATTACTAAATTCAAAGACACACTCATTTCTAATTCAATATACACTCATTCTTTTCCCACCTTAGCAATGGTGAATGAAGTTTTAAAAAAAATTCCTTTTGGTTATGAAAATCTCAGGACAGCAACTAAGTCCAAACTCGATTTCAAAAGCCAGAGAATTTTTAGAACTAAGACACATAACGTTTCTGGCCCTCAGCTTCCTTGGCTGTGAAATGAGAGGCTGTCCTGGAAGGTCTCTGAGATCTCTTCTAGCATTTAATCTATGAACCCTATGAGCTCCTACCTTACTGTATATACCACTAAAGGAAAACACACTTAATTTTCCTAAAAAAAACCCCAACCCATTAACCTCAGCACAACAGTGGCCAGTGGAGACAAGAAACCTCAGTTCAAACATTGTCTCCATACTGGCATATCACAGTGATCACAGGCAAACTACTTGAGCTCTGATTTTAAAATGTCCTAAGTCTTACCTACAAAGTTAGAGACCAAATGGCATTTGTTTGTGTAGAAGGAGTTCCCATGATCCTAACCTCAAAAATCACAGATCCCTGACACTCATACAGCCACTCAAACATAAAATTGAACATGCCAAATACAAACGTGTATTGAACAAAAGATCTTGATTCTGCATATTTTTAAAGTGACATTTTATAGAAATCATCTCATTTTTCTTCCACCAATCCTGTGAGTGAGGTGACAAATGAGGTAGGCAGGTAAGGTTCTGAGAGGTAAATCAACTTACCTGTGGGCTGGTGGTTGTGCTGCAGCTCGTACCCAAACCTCCAGATTCCTAAATTCAGTGCACTCAGCCCCTCATGGGACAGATTTCTTAGAGCACCCTTACATAGAAACAATAATAATAACAATAATTAACATCTGTTCAGCAGCATAAGGTTTACAAAGAGCTTTCACACACAGCATCTCATTTGAGTGTCCCAACCATCTTGTGAGCTTGGTGCTGTCACTATCCCTATTTCACAGATGAGAATAAGACTCAGAGAAGTTAACTGATTTGTCCAGGGTCACACAGCTATTAAGTGTCTAAGGCAGGACTCAAATTAGATCTTCTGACTCCAAGTGCAACATTCTATCCAGAGATGTTTAAACAGGAAGTCTTCCCTTTCCTATCTGATCATTTAGACAATCAGTTAGACTATCACCACTACTGGAAAAACTCTAAGGGACAGGAAATCAATAATTTCATCTTCATATACAAAAGACAAATTAGTAGTAATTTATGTGGTTTATATGTATCATTACTATTACTTCAACCTGAGGTACACGATCAGTGGCTTTAATATTGGTTGATCACGGTCTGTTGAGAACATTATGGAAGTGTTTAGCCCATCTCTCCAGGATCATGTCCTTATCACTAATCAATGTGACTCAATGTGACAATCAGCACCTAGTAACTGAGATGCATCAGAGGTCTTTGGCCCATAAATAGTCTTCAGGGCATCATATAAGTGCTTTGGATTGTTTCTATCACCATAAAACTCAATGTCTTCTGCTTTCTTATTATGCCAGGTATCCTGAATCTCTTCACTTATGCTTGAATTTTGACAGAGTTAAATGCTGTCTTTTTAGCGACAGATGAACTGTCCTGTTGGCAAACCCTGTGGAGTTCTCATTTTTTCATTTAGCAGCTTCTAAATTTCCCCATCATTTTCATCAAACCAATCTTGATGTTTGCAAGTGTTCTGGCCCAGATGAGCAAATGCAACGTTGTACACCAAGTTTCTGAAAGCTGCCCACTCCTTTTCTGCTCCACTGTTATCATGCACTGACTTAGCTTTCCCTCCAGGTCAGTAATAAACTGTTCACACAAGGAGAAGCTCTCTAATCCATTAACACTGAGTCTCCTGACAGTCTTCTTAACTTGGGGTTTCAGCTTTTGTTGCATATGAATGTTTAGCTTGGAAAGGATAAGTCTGTGATCGGCCCAGCACTCTGAGCCAAACATCAGTTTCATCACTCTCACATCCTGCCCGTCTCTTCTCCTTACAATGATGTAGTCTATGAAATGCTAGCACTTGCTATAAGGATGCATCCCCAGGAATGTCTACACAGAGGACAAAATTGGACTGCCTACCAACCTGAAGTTCTACAAAGCCACTGTGCTGAACCCATCGTTGTATGTCTCTAAAACGTGGATAGTATACTAGTGCCATGCCAGAAAATTGAACTGCTTCCATCTGAATTGTCTTGGGAAGATTCTGGAGGTTACCTGGCAAGATAAAGTACCAGACACTGAGGTCCTTTCTTAAACTGAATTGCTAAGCATTCAAACTCTACTGCAGCAAGTGCCACTCCAATGGGCTGACCATGTAGCCCCCAAATGCCAAATGCACATTTACCTAAAAGACTATTCTACAAAGAACTCACATGAGGCCAGCACTCACACAAAGGTCACAAGGATACTCTCAAGGTTTCTCTGAAGAACTTTAGTATTGATTGTGAGGCATGGGAGACACTGGCATAGAACCTCAAAGAAGGTGCTACACTCCATGAGCAAAGCAGAATTGTGGAAGCACAAAGGAAACGTGAGATGTGCAAATCTAGAGACATCTCCATTCCGAAGTTCACACATACTATTTGTGCCCAACCTGTGGTAGAGCCTTCTGAGCTCACACTGGACTGATCAGCCACAAAGACATTATATCCTGACCCCAACATCGTGATGTCACTGGTCCTCTTTGAGAGTGAAGGACAAACAACAACAGCAATATGTATTATTACACAATACTTACGTAAGTAGTCTGGGGTCATTAAACTTTCAAGCTTGGAAACCATTCTCAAAGAGCAAAAATTACTTATATTACATAGTCTCAAATGATGGAAAGAATGAAAAACAAATGAAAGGGATCAGTGGGTGATGCAATGTTTCTAACACAAGCAGTTGACTGGTACTCTTTAACAATGATCAACCTTGCAGTACTTACTTCCCTTATGTCTGACCAAAGTGAGTTGGTAAATATTTTTATATTTGGAGAATTATATAATTTTATAATAAAAAGAGGCTTAATAATCACATAGACCAACCCTCTAATTTTAATAGGAATAAGAACAGCAGCATCTGACAAGCCTTACGGTTTACAAAATACACACATTTTCTCATTTGGTCTTCACAATCCCCTGTGAGGTAGGTTTAAATAGTATTTTTATCCCCACTTTGCAGATAAAGAAACCAAGGCTTATTCATCTTCACAAAGGCCTCTCCTCTTTCCAGGTCCAGCAATCTGCTGCCTCCATTATATAATATTTAATGATTATCTAAAAATGAGTTAAGACACTACACAAATCCAAGTAAATATACAAATTGTACAGCTGCTATTTTAAAGGACTTTACACTATTTGTGGCATTTTTTTTTAAAGAGCTAAAATTTATTACAGCCTAAAAGACAAGTCACTGGGTACTAGAGTCAAAAGTCATATTTTCAAAAAAGCACTTTGTCTAGAATCACAGAATGTCATGGTGAAAAGAAGCCTCAGAGGTCATTTAGTACAACTTATATCTGAATAAGAATCTCTTTTACAGTCATGCTTGATAACTGGTAAAGACTTTGCTTGAAGACCATGAAAGAGTCGACCAATAATTGCTCAGGGAGCCTATTCTACATGTGGATAGTTCAAATTATTTATAAATGTTTCCTTACAAGGCTAGATCTGCCACTGGAATTTCAAAAATCAAGAACATTTCTGTATAACGATAACAAAATCCAAGAAGCAACAATACAAAGGGAAATTTCATTCCAAATAACTATAAAATAAATAAAATATCTGGATATCCACCTACCAGAGTACACAAAATATCTGTATAGTTTTAATTTCAAAGCGCTTTTTTTTAAAACATTTCTGTTGCATTTAATTATTTATTTTTGTGAGGCAATTGGGGCTAAGTGACTTGCTCAGGGTCACACAGCTAGGAAGTATTAAGTGTCTGGTCTGAGGTCAGATTTGAACTCAGGTCCTCCTGACTCCGGGGCTGGGCAATGCTTTATACATTGCTGCCACCTAGCTGCCCCCTCAAAGTGTCTCTTAAAGGAAAAATGGAACTCTCCACACAACAAAGTACCTGGCCCAGGATAAGCTGATGCCTCCAGACCTCATCACCACGCTGCTTAACTCAGTCTTGAATACTTAAACTCTTTCCCAGCCTCCTTTTCCCTCAGATTGGAGGCCGAATGGTGAAGCACTCAACTCTACCCAAAACCTTCCTTTATAGACGACAGAACCTGACCTTGCCAGCTCACTGAACTTTCCATCTACAGCACCTGGTTTTCACTCCCTAGAACAAGATGTCCCCAGTTACCTGCTGGTGTCTCCCTTTTTGCCGCCCCCAGCTTCCTTTTAAGTGTTGAATTACCCCCATTGGACCGTAAACTCCTTGAGGGCAGGGGCTATTTTTTTTTTCTTATTTGTATCCCCAATGCTTAGCACAATGCCTGGCATATAGTAAGAGCTTAATATTTATTGAATTGAAATTGAATCAATAATCCAGTGTTCAATAAGGCAGGAAACAAATTATTTAGGAAAAACTTCCTATTTGATTGAAACATCCATGGTAAAAATTAGATTTAGACCAATACTTTACATTAGGCTACCATGAGAAAGTCACAGAATCCTTATCTGTAAAATGATGAAAAAATGAGACAAGAACATATAGAGCTCTGCAAACTTTAAAATTTAAGGCTTAAGTTATTTAAGGCTTAAGGCGATGTAGTACTTATAGGAGCCCCAAATGATATGGTCTTTCTAGGTTCTCAAGGTAAATTGTTCTAACCCATAGGTTAGGTTAAGATAACAATGTGGTTATGTCCATTCCCAAGGAGCAAGGGAATTGACCCAAGCCATATTCAAAATTACACCAGACTACTAAAAACTGGGACAGATCTTTCTTTACATTCTAGTCCACAGGACAATGTAGAGTAGGGAATGGATTTGCTACTGCCCCAGGAATACCACTAGAAGAATCTTTGCACAGGATTCCCCACATAGACCACTAATTATGCAATAAAAGTTTCAAAGTTATGCCAATTTTTTGAAAAACCACTTCTAAACAGATGCACAGAAGCTATTGGTGAGAAAGTCTGGATTTACCCTAGAGACAAAAGATAAAATATACTTTGTGGTACATGACCGCTTCTTGACAGACAATGAATAGTAAGATAAATACTGCCAATTAAGTTGGGAGTATCTGAAGAAAAGTTATGGGTATTTTTAATATACCTATGTTTCTGGGATGTAAATAGAAAAGAGAATATATTTTTGGCTGAGTTAACCTTCCCATCCTATCAACATTTCAAATATTTATAGAGAAGTAGATATCCATTAGCATAAGTAAAAATTATGGAAAAATCTTAATAGCACTGAGCTAAACATTGTTGATGGCACTAATTCTCAACAAGTTTGCAACTGTTTTACTAGGCTCAAAGTAGCTGAAAGTCAAACTGTTCTCTAAAATCAGGCAACCCAAAACCCTTAAAGAAAGCTGGTTGTTTTCCAAGTGATTAAAATGTTCCCATTTTGAGTCATGGTGGAAAAGAATTCATCACTAACAAGAGTAATGAGTCATAGTTGGATGCCGATCGATCTCTGATCATGCAAGCTAACCTCTAGAAAGCTTGTACTACACTGAAAAGGACTTTCAAAAGAAATAACTGCCAAGAGCTCCCTAAAAGCATTGAGTTTTAAGGCCTCACTGAAACCTTCAGGTGAAACTACTATATCAGCCTGGAGACTGAAGCACATATTTAGAAGAATAAGCTTAAGAAATCTGCCTTTTATTGGCCTTTGAAAATTGAGTAATACACCTTGGTCTTATAAAATCATTGCTTTTATTTTACATACATTTAGGCTAATTTTTTGTACAAATTTGTATATCCGTTTGTAAAAAGAAGCTGTACCTTTATAAGTGAACAGGCACGTTAATCTACTTCCCTGTTAAATTACATGAAAACCGTAACACAAAATTACCCAAACACAAGAACTTTGTGTTACATTATTGTAATCAAGCCACTTTTCCTGTTAAGCATATTGTTTTAGCTGTAAGATGAAATAATCATTTAATTCATAATTTTATTTATAATATATAATGTTATACTATCAAGTCAAATTATATAGATCCATCAGATTATACAGATCCATCAACTGACAAGTATTCATTGAGCACCTACAATGTGCTTAACACAGTGCTTGACAGAAAAAAATAAAACACACACAAAGAGCTTACACTCTAATGGGGGAAATAAGTACACATATAAATACAGAATAAACTGAATAAATACAAATATATGCAAGGTAGTTTGGGAGGCAGGTATCATGAAAGATTTCATGAAAGTCATGTCCGAGTTGTATCTGAAGAGAGGGACTCTAAGAGGCAAAACTCTGTCCAAAGTTCCCAATGATCTTGCCAAACCCAAGAGTCTTTTCCCAATCCTCATTCTCCCTGACCTCTCCATAGCCTTGGACATCTTTGAGCATTCTCTCCTCCATACTCTAGTCTCTCTAGGTTTTTTGGGACACCACTCTCTCCTGGTTTTCCTCCTATCTAACTGCTCTTTCTCTGTCTCCTTTGCTGGATCCTCTCTCAGATCACACCCTCTAATCATTGGTGTCTTACAGAGCTTGGTCTTAGGCCCTCTTCTCATAGGCTCCCATGGATTTAATTACCATCGTTATGCTAATGATACTCAAATCTACCTTTCCTGCCCCAATCTCTCTACTGACCTCCCAATCTCACATTTCAACTGCATTTCCTTGAGGGCAGGAACTTTCTTTTTTATCTCTTTGTATCCCCAGTGCTTAGCACATAGTAAGTGCTTAATAAATGTTTACTAACTGACTGCATTCCAGGCACTGGAAATGGCCAGAGCAAAGGTACACAGAAGGGAGATGTTATGTGTGAAGAACAAGGAGAAGGCCAGTTTAGTGGGAGAAGGAGATGTGTGAAGAGGTTGGAAAGGTAGACTGGGACCAGATTGTGAAAGGCTTTTAAAAGTCAAGATATTCATCATCAGAATGATCATTCAGATATCGGGAAGTGCATCTTTTCAAAAAGGAACTTGAGATATTATTCCCCGTTCTCATATTGAATTAAAGACAAGAATCATAAATAAGAAAATCAGCTGAAATAACTGCCTTCCTTTTCTTAGAAGTAGACATTCAAGATTCAGATCAAAGGTCAGTGGCCAGAGGCCGTTTATACCAAACAGCTCATTTTAAAACTGACCCACTGAACGGCACATTGTGCTACACGTAGTTGCTTCTGAGAGATGCTTTATATACTATCTGACCACTAAGCAGAATAGGCTTTCTGCACATTTTATTATTGCGCGTATTTTTAATGTGTTGACATATACACATGCTATTTATTACTTGTGTTAAAATGTAGAAGTAACCATTTATCTTAGGTTTACAATCTTTTTTTTCAGGCAATTGGGGTTAAGTGACTTGCTCAGGGTCACACAGCAAGCAAGTGTCAAGTGTTTGGTCTGAGGCCAGATTTGAACTCGGGTCCTCCTGACTTCAGGGCCGGTGCTCTATCCTCTGCGCCACCTCGCTGCCCCTATACTCTATTTTTTAAAGCCATGTCCTCCACCAGAGTTGAATGGAATTTTATAAATGCATCCCTTCTTCATAGGGTGTTTGAGCTTGAATATATAGCCTACTCTTGATTCACCATGGCAACAGGAGAAAGTTTCAGCATCACCACTTTTAGTGTTCACTGCGTAGTTGGGTCATTGAGAAGCCCTTTCCCTTCTCTTCCCCCTCACAAAAAAACTTAAAGGCAAAAGATGTGGCATTGAAAAGTTATGATGTAATAAACATTATTCGTTTTTTAAAATAACAAAAGCTAAGAGAGATGGATCATCTCCATTAGATGCACCCCTTGCTCTCTTTTTATTTGTATGTATAAAAGAAAGGCATGAGTAAAAGATCTGTATGTGGTAATGGTAATGTCATACATGCAAACTTTAAGAAAACCTATTATCCAATTAGTCATGAAGTTAGTGACTTTCTCTATAGTGACTAAAGTCACGTATATCCTGGCAAAGTATCAAGTATAAACCACATTCCTTCACTTACCAGTATTTGGCTAAGGCTCAGCAATGACCTTTGAAAAGTAGAATCTGCTTCTGAGATTGGACTGGATTGGCACTACCAAGTTCAATTCATACCATTAGCCTTGTCTAGCCTTTGTCACATTCTTCTCAGGCAAGAAATCTCAGAAGAGTTTTATCAAAATAATCCTTCTGGTAGTAAAAAGGGATGCTCTGTATCAAAGGGGGAATCTATTTGTAAGATTCTAATGAAGCAAAATAAAGACCCCAATGAAGGAAAGTACACACCTGGAAGCCCTTTACTGGAACATTCCATCAGCACTGTAGGGAACAGGAGATAAATGAGAAGCCATAATGATGCACATATTATATTAACCTACCCTCTTCAGTATTGTTTATCCAAAATTCTAGTTATTCTCAGGCCCTCATCCATGAAACTTTCTCCCACTACTCTTACCCCTAAGCTCCAAAGTCTCTCCCTCTTCTCCGAGGTGCTAAATTGCCCCTATTTCTTCTGATGCACTTATGTACATATAATTGTATATTACCTTATGCTATTGTTTAAATTCTCTCAAGCACATAGCTTATCCCCCTTTCTCCCTAAAAAAAAAAAGTGTTCATGATCTACCTCTTCATATTAATTCAACAAAATAAGCTGCTTGTTTGATGTTAACAAACGTCAAATAACCCCACTTCAGGTGCTAATGCACTCCTCCCACAAACACACACACCCCAAAAACCAGTGAATCTATTTTCTCTATACGCAGGCATGTACATGTTGTCTGTCTCTCTGAGAGAGAGAGAGAGAGAGAGAGAGAGAGAGAGAGAGAGAGAGAGAGAGAGAGAGAGAGAGAGAGAGAGAGAGAGAGAGAATGCAAGTTCCTTGAGGGCATGGTCTCTTTCACTTTTGCCTCTGTATCTCTAACAACTAGCACAGTACCTAGTACACGGCAGATATTTCCTGAAGTTTTACTGATTAGACTTCACACCTTAGTGCTTCAAAAGGGAAAGCTGACAGATTATACAGGATACTCTTTTGAAATGAAAGTTTTCGTTCCTTTTGGAAGATGTTTAGGTTAACTGGTTTTCATTCCAGGGACCAAAAGTGACTAAACGGCTGTCTGCATGTATACGTGGCAGAACCCTGACTCCAAGCCACCTCCATTTAGAAGAGCTGCCCAAGGACTCAACATAGCTGCGTGTAAGGGCAAGGACTTCTCAAGGTACTTATCTGCACACACTGCCCCAAACCAATGGCCTACAAAAATAGTTTGGAATTACTTTCTACTTTCAATCAAACTAATTACTATGCTACCCTGTCCATAGGAAATTAAAATTAAACGAATTTGGAAATTCAGCTACCTCTTTCCTCCCAAGCATATGTAAAATTGTACTCTCATTAAAACTACCTTTTAATAAATGTAACATTTTTAGGTAATAGACCTGAGACTAAACAAAAGTATACTGGTTCAGTACTTTCAGTGATCTCCTTAACGTGTGAAGTGATTCTGTAGATCCAAATCATGTTGATAAATGATTCAATTAAATCAACAAATACTTATTAAGCATCTATTATGTACAAAGTATATGCTAAGAGCTAGAGATGCAAAGACAAAAATGAAACATCCTAGATTTTAAAAAGTAGGTTGAAAATGAGAACACTTAAAAGGAATATAATCATTATCCTCAAATATTTGAGGAACTATCATATGGAAGGGGAACTGGGTTTATTCTGTCTAGCTCCAGAGGACAGAACTAGTAGCAGCAAGTAAGGAAGAAGATTTTCACTTCATTAAGTAAGAGCAATCTAAAAATCAGAACTGTGGTCAAACACAATGGGCTGTCTTTGGGAGAGATGAGTCTCATGACACCAGAGGTTTGTTAGCAGATACTGGATGACCACTTGGTTGGGACAGCTGTAGATGAAATCTCTCCTTGCAGTAGGGTGAGATTAGATGCTCTAAAGACTCTTTCACATGGGGGCAGAGCCAATATGGCAAATTAAAGGCAAGCCATCTGAACTCTCTCAACATTTCCCTGTAAAAAATTTTAAAATAATGCCTCAAATCAAATTTTGGAGTGGCAGAGCCAACAAAAGATCAGGGTAAGACATTTTTCCAGCCTAAGAAAACTAAGGAGATCAACGAGAAGTCTATGTCACTGGGACAGAGGTCTGCCTAGAGCCCACACACATGAGGGCAGCAAGAGCAGTTAAAGCAGCAACAGCAGTTGAGGGGGTCAGGCAATTGGTCAGAAACGGATTACGGGGGACCCTTTGCTGGGAATGGGTACAGCTGGCACTAATTGGCAATTCTATTACCCATGTGCAGTTCTGTGTCACAGTTTCAGGGAGAAGAGGAGCACTAGTGCTTACCACTGAAGTAAAGATCAGAACCCAGACCAGGAAAGCACTGACCACACCTGCCCCCAGATCACACTGCCTTGGAAGCACCAACAATTGCAGACCCCCAGAACTAGCTCTGAAAACAGCAGCACAAAAAACAAAACAAAACAAAACAAAAAAAAACCAACAACAACAACCTGAAACTTAGGACAGTTGCCTACCCAAGGTGAGCAGAACCCAACTTTAACATAAAATTCCAACTCAAGAAACAGGCTGGAAAAAAATAGCAAACAATAAAAAAGAATTTAACCATAAAAAGCTACGGTGACAGGGAAAACCAAGACACAAACTAGTTAATGATATGAAAGCAGTTACAAACAAAGCCTCGATGAAAAAATGCTAATTGGACTCAAGCCTAACAATAATTCCTAGAAAAGTTAAAGAAAGAGATGAGTGGTAGGGAAAAATTGGGAAAAGAAATGAGAGTGATGCTAGGGAAAAAAAGAGAGAGAGAGAGAATTAACAGCTTGGTAAAAGAGGCACAAAAATATACTGAAGAAAATAAGACCTTAAAAAAACAGAATTGGGCTACTGGTAAAAGAGGTACAAAAATTCATGGAAAAAAAAGAACTCCATAAAAAAGCTGAATTGGCTAAATGGAAAGGTAAAAAACCTCACTGAAGAAAATAATTCCTTTAAAATTATCAAGTGAAAGTGAATGACTCCAGGAGACATAAAGAAAACAAAAGTCAAAAGAATGAAAAAATAGAAGAAAATGTAAAACATCTCATTGGAAAAACAACTGACCTGGAAAATAGATTGAGGAGACATAATTTAAGAATTATTAGCCTTCTTAAAAGCCATGATCAAAGAAAGAACCAACACATCAGATTTCAAGAAATTATCAAGGAAAATTGCACTGATATTATAGATCCAAAAGGTAAAATAGAAATTGAAAGAATCCACTGAATACTTCATTGAACATTAAAGGATCAGAGGCTTGGCATATGATATTCTGGAGGGCAAAGAAGCTAGGATTACAACCAAGAATATCCTACCCAGCAAAACTGAATATAATCCTTCAGGGGGAAAATGGATATATAATGAAATAGAGAACTTTCTAAAATTCCTGATGAAAAGAACAGAGCTGAACAGAAAATATGACATTTTCAAATAGAAGACTCCAGAGAAGCATAAAAAGGTAAACATGAAAGAGCAATCACTCATAAGGGTTTCAATAAACTTAAACTGTTCATGTTCCTCTATGAGAAGATGATACATGTAACTCTTAATAACTTTATCATTATTATGGAAGTCGAAAGTAGTTTACATAGACGTAGGGCATGAACGTCAGTCAATTATGTTGGAATGATCACCCCAAAAAATGAAAGGGGAAGAAAGAAGGATGTACTAGGAGAAGGATGAAATGACAGGTAAGAAGGGGAAATGTTTTTTTCCCATAAAAGAGGCATGCAAAGAAGAGCTTTTACAGTAAAGAAGAAAATGGCAGGGGTAAGGGGAGGGGAGGTGGGCAATGCTTGAACCTCACTCTCATTGGAATTAATTCAAAAAACAGGTTGTGTATGGAAAGGTAATTCACTCAACAAGAAAGTAGGAGGGGAAGAAAAAAAGGGGAAGGGAGAATGATAAAAGGGAGGACAAATTAAGGAAGGCAGTGGTTAGAAGCAAAATAAACTTTTGACAAGGGAATGGATAAAAGAAAGACAAAAAAAGAAACAGAAGAAAATGGGATAGAGGGGAAAACTCAGTAATCATAACTGTGAATGTGAATGGAATGAGCTAATCCATGAAATGGAAACAGGCAGCAGAATGGATTGGAAACTAGAATCCAACAATATGTTGTTTACAAAAGACACAATCTGAACGAGAAAGATACACACAGAGTTAAAATAAAAGGCTAGAGCATTATCTATTATGCTTCAGCTGAAATAAATAAGCAGAGGGAGCAATCATGATCTCAGACAAAGCAAAAATCAAATATACCTAATTAAAAGGGATTATCATGGAAACTAAGTTTTGCTAAACAGTACCACAGACAATGAAAATTAAAAAATCTCATACCAAGTTTCTATGAAAAAGGTCTCATTTCTCAAATATATACTGATTATAGAACCGAGTCAAATTTATAAAAATAAGAGCCACTCCCCAATTGATAAATGGTCAAAGGATAAAAACAGGCAGTTTCCTGAAGAAGAAATCAAAGCTGTCATATTAAAAAATGCTCTAAGTCACTATTGATTAGAGAAATGCAAATTAAAACAACTCTGAGGTACCACCTCACACCTATCAGAAATGAAAAATGCTGGGAAGGGATAAGGAAAAAAAACAAGTAAACTAATGAACTGCTACTGCTGGTAGAGTAGTGAACTGGTCCACCCATTCTATAGAACAATTTGGAACTAGGCCCAAAGGGCTATAAAATTGTGCATATCCTTTGATCCAGCAATACCATTACTAGGTCTGTATGCCAAAGAGATTAAAAAAAAAAAGAGGAAAAGAACCTATTTGTACAAAAATATTTACAGCAGCTCTTTTTGTGGTGGTAGCCAAGAAATGGAAATCAACAGGATGCTCTTCAATTGGGGAAAGGCTGAATGAGTTGTGGCTGTGGGAAATGATGACGTGAGTGCTTTCAGAAAAACATGGCAAGACCTGTATAAACTGATTCAAAGTGAAGTGAGACGAACCGGAAAATCATCACACACAGTAACAGCAATGTTATAATGGTGACCAACTCTAAAAGACTGGCTAGTCTGATCATTACAATGACCTAAGACAATTTCAAAAGTTTCATTGATGAAAAAATGCTATCTACCTCCAGAGAGAGAACTGACAAACTGAGTACAAACTGAATAGTAACTTTCTCATTTTATTTTTCTTGCCTTTTTAAAAATATGGTTAATATGGAAATATGTTTTGCATGATTTCACATGTATAACTAATATCATATTGCTTGCCTTCCCAGTTGGTAGGGGAGGGGTGAAAGGGAGGAAGAGAATTTGGAACTCAAAATTTTAAAAGAATGCTAAAAATAAATAATAATTTGGGGGAGATTAAAAAAAAAGAATATAAACTCCTTGAGACCAGAAATTAGCTTTGTTTCTCATTTATATACCCAGTACTTTAGCATAGGGCTTGGTAAATAGTAAGCATTTAAATGCTTTTCCATTCATTCATTCAAAAATAAATCTTCCATCTTGACAACCTGATAATTCTTGTTCATCTCAATGGCATAGAATTGAGTTCAAAAATCTAAGGAAAAAAACATATTTATTTCTAACTTGCTTTTGCAACATAAAATGCTTAGCAAAAATGTTTAATTAGTGAAATAAAATTACATTGTACTTTCCCCAAAACGAGAGGAAAATGTAGAAATTTTGTAAAAATCTTCCCTCTGCAGAGAATATAAATGAATTAGAAAACTTGGAATTTTAGATAAAATTCCATAAAACAGCTTAAAATGATTTGCCAATTACGTGGGCAAAAAAAAAAGAGATCCTATAGTCAAAATTTGACCTTTTAAATTCATACTCTTTTTTGTTCAAATGTATTTATAAAAGGAAAAAAGATAATCTTTAACTTATCACTGCGATTCATTCAACCAGGAATTCATTCAACTGGGATTCAGCAAATTCTAAAATCCATGGAGCTGATTTGACAACAGTTTGGCTGCTAGATCTGACTTTTAAAAACTGTTAACTTTTGGGGGTTTTTTCCCTTTAAGAGATTTCTTCTGGGACTGCAATGCATAGGAATCAGTTTTTAGTCTATCTTATACAAGAAGAAGGAGAGATTTCTATCCTTAAAAACAGGAGGTTCGCCCACATGATCACCTGGGACAAACTTGGCCACTGCAAGCAGGCTAGAAGGTTATAGGAGCCTGGGAATGTTTAACATCAAGAAAGTAATTACAGCCCAGCAAGATCAGAGGGAATTACACAGGAAATGTGAACAGTAACCCTTTCATGCCAAAAAATCCTATGAAAAATGGAGCCCTGCTGCTGCCAAACTATGTGACTACGCAAATCAACTGCAAGAAAAAAGCTAATGGAAAAAAAATGGTGTGTGCGCACGTGTGTGTGTGTGTGTGTGTGTGTATTAAAAGCCTATAAATTCATAATGATGTGTTAAAATCATGGTTCAAGAAAACAGCCTTTGGTCTTTCTCGTTGCCATGTATGCCCTGTATAACTGAATTACCCCAAGAGCTAAGAACACATGAAATCTGAAGGGAATTGTCCAATCACACACAAGGGAAAAAGAACAGATGCTGGCACACTCATCAGAGGTAGAGAACGTGGTTCATCTGAAGCTAACCAAATAAATAAATCTCCACCCTAGATGGTAGTCAAACATCTTGTTCCTATTCAGTCTGTAGGGAAAAGACTGCTTTCACAATAAATTCTATGTTATCTAACTAGAAATGTATACTCTTCCCCCTTTATCTACTCCACATAAAATCACCCTCTATATTCCGAATCAAAAAGCTGAACTTTGTTAAAAAAAAATAAAATAAAATAAGTTCAACTGCTTTCTATTCTTGAAAAAAAAAATCAATTCTCAGAAGCTAAAGGAAATGTGAGTAGCCTGACTGCCCCTGGATCAAGTTACAAGGCTTCTAAGTGTCAGTTGGGAGGAAGGAGTGGAGTGCAGATTGTATTCTTCCTTATGGACCCCTGGGAGAGATTTCCATCAAGCAAGTTGCTACTATGAGACCTGTCATTAGGGAAAAGAGAACATTTCTCAGCACCTATCAAAAGACAATTGCATAAGAAATTAATTTCATATACATACATATACACATGAAGACAGAGATAAGAGGGGCTGAGAAAGGAAGATAAAAGTGATTAAAAAAAAAAACAAAATACACCAGTTTTCAGAAAGCACTGAAAACTCCTTATGTCACTTCAAAAACTGATTAACCTCAAACAAAATAATTAGTAGCTACCAAGGCTAAATCTCAAAATAGAGACTGCCCTTACTTTGATCAAAAAAAAAAAATCAGATCAAGAAAGGAAAGTAAGGACACTTAGAGAGGATATATCAGAAACACAGATGCCAAGAACTGGAAGGGACTGTCCAAGGCAAAAATGTCCAACTGCAACCTGACCAAGAATCTCTTGTACTTCTTCAACAATTGGCCTTGCAGACTTTTGCTCAAGGACTTCTGACAGTGGGAAAACTCAATGCTCCCTCACAAGTCCATTCCACCTCTGGACATCTCTAATGCAGGCAGTTTCTCCACAGAACAACATACATACACGAAGACTGCCTACCTGCAACTTCCCCACATCCTCCTAGTTCTGCTGTCTGAAGTCAAGTAGAAGAGGCCCAAGAAGTCCTCTTCCACAGGAAGGTCCTTCAAATACTTGAAAAGAGCTATCATGTCACCCCTGAGTTTTGTGGTTCAGGCTAAACATCCCAGTTCTTTCAAATGATAACCAGGTGGCATGGTCTCTAGGTCCTTTTACTCCTCTGACTGCCCTCTTTTGCACGTGCTCCAGCTTATCCATGTCTTTAAAAGTGGTGCCCAGAACCAAACACAGTGGTCCCAATGAAGTTGGACAGAGTATAAAGGAACAATTACAGGGTCATCCTCCTCTGTTCTGGACATTACCCTATCAATAGCGGAGGTGGGAAGAGGGTGGGAGGGAAATTACCTGCTCAATCACACTTGGCTCAACTGGAGCTTTGCAGGCCATTAAAACCTCCAGATCTTTGGTAGTCCAGCCACATCATCTCCACCCCATACCTGTGAAGCTGAGTTTTTGAAACCAAGAGTAGAATTTCACATTTTTCCCCAATCAAATTTGATCTTATCTGGTTTATTCCACCATTCAAGCCTATTGAGATTTTTTTTAAGCTTGATTCTGTTCTCCAATGTGTGTTAGCAGTCCCTTTTAGCTTCCTGTCATCTATAAGTTTGGCATTAAGTTATTGGCAAAAAGTTAAACAGCCCAGGGCTTAAAAAACTGTTGTCTTGAATACTGCATTAGAGTACTCCCTACAAGGTGACATCAATCCATTAATAACTAGCATCCTATCAAACAATCCTAAATTATAAAAAATCATTTAAAAATATTAATTCTGATAGAAGACTAAAAGTATCTGGTATCAACATATTTCTAAAGACGGCATAAATCTAGAACATAGCTATGGAGCTAATGGGGTAAGAGATAAAAAAAAAAATTTTAATTTTTAAAATGGATGGCAGAAAGGTTTGGGCCCAGTATTATGGAACCTACCAATTTTGATATAACCAACTTCCTGTAAATAAAGCAACTAAGAGAATTTAAGATCTGTAAGGTAATACACATCAAGGAGGGGGGAGGTAAGGAGAGGGAAAAGATTGTTTAAAAAAGTAAAGAAAAATAAGAAACTCGGAATCTAAGAAAATATTAACAAATAACAAAGTATAGACATAAGTAGCTGAAGAGTAAACAAGTGGTAGTAACCAGTAAAGCATCTTGAAGCCAAAAATAAGTATATCATTTTGTCACATAAAAAAGAGAGAGTACTTTTTTCTAAATTCAAAAATGAATGTCTGCTAATAAGCACCACCTTGCTCTCCTGGGCTTGCCTGACAAGACAGCTCCACACCCCACTCCAACAACAGCAAAATCTAGAAAGGTCACCTGGCACAGTCTCTTTCCTGTATTTCCACATATCAAAATGATTAAGAGTACCAGTGGAGGATATCTTTCAAACAGTCTTCCCCTCCACTTTAGGATGTTCCTACAGTTGTCCTACAGAGCCTAAAAGTTAACAGATCTGGGGGGACTATAAGAACTCCTGAACTGTCTGGAAATGTTCACTATCCTTATTACCATGCATCAAATCTTTACCCCCCTCCCCAAGGTCTACAGCACCTTAATGGCCAACACACCCTTTTGATCCTAATAGCTAAGCAAGGACACTACATTTCCACCCACCTGGCCTGACCCCCACAAAGCAGGATCACAGAGCTTCTGGGCTAGACAACAGCATTCTTCCTCAATCTCTTGGTGGTTATAATTCCATAGAGATATGAAACTGAAAATGATACCCTTACCAATCTTTCCTCTTCATCACCTAGGCATGATGGTTTCTTATATAAAGTCTCAGT
Organism: Phascolarctos cinereus; assembly: GCF_003287225.1. Taxonomy (NCBI): domain Eukaryota; kingdom Metazoa; phylum Chordata; class Mammalia; order Diprotodontia; family Phascolarctidae; genus Phascolarctos; species Phascolarctos cinereus. The sequence goes on from NW_027555514.1 coordinate 68,378,031, forward strand.
AATGAGCTGCTGGCATTGATTCTTTAACGTAAAAGAAGGAAAGTGACTGGAATGGAATTTTATGCACATAAAGTCTAATATGTGGCCTTTACAAAAAGTAGATCATAGTTACTATAAGCCAGGCTTGGCCATTCTTCCCAGTTCACAGTCTTTATTTCAATCTTCTTCCTTTCACAGAGCATAATACAAGACTTCAAGTAAGTGGAGCTGTGGGAGAAAGAAGACAGCAATCATTAGTGCTAAGGAAAGCATCAGTTCCTCTCCCATGCTAAAGGTGCCTGTAAGAAGCATAAAAAAACATGGAGAGCCCAAGCTTCTGGACTGCTGTTCCTAAACTTGCCTTTACACCATACATAGCTATAGAACTAAATTGACATGAGAGAAAACAAGAGAGCCAGGTCCAATCTTGAAAGCTGTACAGTTCTGGAAAATCAAGTTACACAAGAAGCTTTCCCCCTGTGTCTGTTTCCACTGTATTTGTGTATATACCTGCGAAAGTCTTGCCTATCACAAGTATACAGGAGGTTGCCTGAGGTCTCCAGCATTCTGGTATTGAATAGGCGAGGGAGGGAAAGAGTGGTAGTCTCACACAAACACACACACACACACACACACACACCACCAAGAAGACCACATGCCTAGAGACTTCCCACAACAGATGTAAAGACCTTCTAAAGATTCTAAGCAGCTGTAACAGCTGTCAAAGATATCTTAGGAAAAAAAAAGAATTTTGTTAAGTAATAATTACAACTCTCATTTTTAAGTGCTTTAAGATTTAAAAAGCTCTTTCCTCATGCTCTGCAAAGTAGCTAGTACAAATATTATTATCTCCATTTCACAGATAAGGAAACCAAGGCTCACTGGGATTGTAATTTTCTATGGTTCCACATCTAGAAGTAGTCATAAACAAAGATCTGAACTTAGTTCTTCTTTCAACACCGGTACTTTTTCAATTACTTCATGCTGCTTTCTACAAAAGTAAGTAACTTTTAAAAGTAATTAAATAAAATTAACTGGGTATTTCATCTGCCTGAAAACTGGCACATTAAAAGATAATAACTGTTCACGTGTTTAGAATGGAATTGTGGTACAACACAGAAATGAATTAGTCACAATAAAATAAGCAGACTAGATGAAAGATCATCTTTTAGAATAATCCACTATGATGAATATTATAAAATCAAGTGACATAACTTCAAATATTCCATTGTAAAATTCCAGCATTTGTAATGCCAAAACTATATGCAGACTATGTGTAATGAAGACTATAATCCAACTTTATAAAATAACTAGCAGTTCAATAACTTTCTTGTTGATTCACAAGCTAAAAAATCTTCAGGTAGTAAAGCAAAGCTCTCATTTGACATAAGAGATCTTTATACTTTCACATACTACAAACTATGATTTTTCTTTTGGTCTAAAAGAAACGAGTCAGATGTGACTTATTCAAGGTGAAAAAATAAATCCCATAAGTAATTTAAAAAAAATAGATATGACCAACATCTTAAACCATATACCAAGATAAAGTCAAAATGGGTACATGATTTAAACATAAAGGGTGATACCATAAGCAAATTAGAAGAGTAAGGAAAAGTTTACCTGTCAGATCTATGGAGAAGGGAAGAATTTATGACCAAACAAGAGATAGAGAACATTATGAAATATGAAATGGATAATTTTAATTATATTAAATTTAAAAGGTTTTGCACAAACAAAACCAATGCCAACCAAGATTAGAAGGAAAACAGAAACCTGGGAAACAATCTTTACAGCAAGTGTCTCTGATAAAGGCTTCATTTCTCAAATATACAAAGAACTGAGCCAAATTTATAAGAATACAAGTCATTCTCCAATTGATAAATGGTCAAAGGATATCAACAGGCCAGTTGTGAGATGAAGAAACCAAAGCTATCTATGGTCACATAAAAAAAATGCTCTAAATCACTACTGATTAGAGAGAGAACACATTAAAACAACTCTGAGGTACCAACTCACACCTATCACATTGACTAATATGACAGAAAAGGAATAATGATAAATGTTGCAGGGGACGTAGAAAAATTGAGACGCTAATGCACTATTGGTGGAGTTGTGAACTGATCCAACCATTCGGGAGAGCCATTTAGAACTATGCCCAAAGGACTTGATCCAACAATACTAACACTAGGTCTGTATTCCAAAGATTTTTCATAGCAGCGCTTTTTGTAGTGGCAAAGAATTGGAAATTGAAGGGATGCCTACCCACTGGAAAATGGTTGAACAAGTTGTGGCATATGACTATAATGGAATACTACTGTGCCACAAGAAATGACAAGCAGAATGATTTCAGAAAAAACTAGAAAGACTAATATAAACTGATGCAAAGTAAAGTGAACAAAACCAGGAGAACACTGGACACAGTAACAACAATACCGTATGATGATCAACTGTGAATTGCTTAGCTATTTTCAGCAACAGAATGCTCCAAGACAATTCCAAAGAACACATGATAAAAAATGCTATCCACATCCAGAGAAAGGACTGATAGAATCTGAATGCAGATAGGAGCACACAATTTTTCACTTTTTTGTATGTTTTTTTCTTTTGGTCTCTGACTTCTTTCACAAGATAACTAATACGGAAATATGTTTTGCATGATTGCACATGTATAACCTATATCAAAATACCTACAACCTCAGGAAGGGGAAGGGTGAGCAAAGAAGGAAGAAAATTTAGAACTCAAAATGTTAAAAAATGAATGAATGTTAAAAAATGTCTTTGCATGTCGTTGGGAAAAAATAAATTATTTGAAAACAAAAAAAGAAATTCACCTCCTTGTTCTCCCTCCCCCCATCCTTTTCTGCTATGGACAAGAAAATGGCCTGGAACTGGGCAGAAGAAAGAAAAACAGTAAAGTGTGTATGTATAATCTATAGAAGAGATAACCAGTCCTTTGATAATCAAAAGTTGGCAGTATATAATGTATGTACCTCTAATAAGTCTAAACATTTTTCACCTCCTATCAGAAAATATATTAATCTAGTCTCTTACAATGTTCCAGAAAAAGTGCTCAGGCAAGGGTTTTCACAGAAATGAAATTTTACTTAGTGGAGGGGGAAATGACAACTAAAAGCTTGGCCTGACACTCTGCTAAGCCAGATCATCCAAAAAACACTTATAGATGAAACTGGAAGGAGAACAAATAAATTAAAAACTGGAACACAAATGCCAGTGTCTCTATCATAATTTATTTTCATAATCATTGGCAGTGCAAAAAAATCTGAAAAGAGGGAGTAAAATTGGAAAAGTAAGAGTATTACTTTTTTTTAAGTGATCAAGGTGAACATCAATAACTACCAACTCATATAAACTTTCTCATTACTATAATTTTTTAATACCCAAAGCAAAGGTATCCTCCCAGAAAACATAAGAATGGGAAAACAGCCTTTCACAAATAATTTTCCACAACAGACAAGATCTTAATTTATGGTCAAACAAGTGATCAAAAGGTTTAATCAACACAAAATCCCACTAGATATATTAATCACAGATTATAAAAAAGCATTAGATTCAATACAAAAAAAAAAGAGTCAAGTTCTTCTCCAATAAGGTTTTTTTTTGTGTGTGTGCATACGGCAAAATCATATAAGGATCCTTGAAAAAAGCACCCACAGATACAACTTTGTTCCCTGGTCTCTGACTCAAGATGGAGAGAAGCATAAATACGTCCTTATTAGAGGCATCTAATGTTGTCACAGACGTCATCCTAAGGAGAGTCCAAATCCAAGAAGGATCCTGAGGAATAGTGAAGTCCTTCAGATGTTCCTGCTTGCAGATGACATTATGCTGATTGCATCAAGCCCCAGAACCTCTCTTCAACAAGACTTTAATATAAGAATGCCTATCAACTCTTCTAGGACATGAGATTGGATGGGTGGCCTATTGAGTTAGAAAGTGTGTTACGGTGGAAAATAGTACCAGTTTGGAGGCAGAGGGCTTTGAATTTTAGCTCTGCAATTTACTGTCTATGTGACCATGGTCACGCGACCTTGCGCTGCCAAACCTCTGTTTCTTCCTATCATATGAGATCAAGATGGTTTGTCAGGTCCCTTCTGGTTCTAAATTTATAATCTATCAGTACATAAACAAAAGTAGAAAACATCTTTATATAGTTTCTACCACGCTGACAAAGATGCTCAACTCTCCACTTTCCATCTGTAGTTCTGCTTGGTTTGATGCCCCATCCAGGATAAACTGATCACCTTAAATCTCATCAACACCTTCCCAACTCCCTTAGGGTTCTCTCTCCTCTGACTGGAGGGCTGGAAGGTGGAGCACTAAATTCCTCCCAAATTTTCCTTTATACAGTGCTGGAAATCTGGAGTTTCTAACTAACTGTCCATTTTCAATCCACAGTTCTACTTCCTTTGAACTGTGGAGATGGTGACTTCATGTTAGGTAGCCCCCAGTGTCCTCCTGTGCCCCTTGCTTTCCAACTTCGTTTTGTGTGCTGTCTTTCCCAATAGATTGTAAACTGCTTGAGGGTAGGGGATGTCTTTATTTGTATCCCCAGTGCTTAGCACAGTGTCTGGTACACAGCTGGCTCTTAACAAATTTTAGTAAATTGAACTACAGAATTGCTTATGTTATCAATTTCGGATTATTCTTTTTTATGCATATGTCTTATCTTCCCAGACAAATGTAAGGTCAAGGGCAGGGACCTAGTCTGTACATATTTCTTTTTTTATTTTTCCCAATTTTATTAATTTACTGATTTATAAAAAATCACTTCCATATGCTTCTGAGTTGAAAATTTTTCTCCCCCTTCCTCCTCCCCACCCTCCCAAGACCGGCGACAATCTGATATAGCTTTACATTTACATCTATTAACATATTTTCACATAGTGACGTTGTAAGTAAAAATTAAAACCAATAGGAGGAACCATCAGAAAGATGAAACAAACTCAACTGAAGGTAAAAATAAGTGACAGCGATTCGACTTCCATAGTTCTTTCTTTGGATGTGGACAGCATTTTCCATCCCGAGGCCTCTGGAGATGTCTTAGATCCTTGTAATGCTGAGAAGGGTTCAGTTTAACAATATTATCATCACATAACGTGGCTGTTATTGTGTACAAAGTCCTCTTGTCTGCTCACTTCATCAGCATCAGACCATACAATCTCCAGGTTTTTCTGAAGTCAGCCTGTTCATCATTTCTTATAGAACAATAGTGTTCCATTACATTCATATACCACAGTTCTCAGCCATTCCCCAATGATGGCATCCTCTCAATTTCCAATTCTTTGCCACCACAAAAAGAGCTCTATGAATATTTTGTACATGTGGTCCTTTTCCCATTGTTTGATCTCTTTGGATATAGCCCTAGAAGTGCTATTGCTGGATCAAAGGGTATGCACATTTTTGTAGCCCTTTGGGCATAGTTCCAATTGTTCTCCAAAATGTTGATCATTCACAACTCTACCAAGAATGTATTAGTGTTCCAATTTTCCCACATCTCTCCAACATTTATCATTTCCTGTTCATGTTGGCCAATTGGATAGTGTGTGAGTGTACCTCAGAGTTGTTTGATTTGCATTTCTCTAATCAATAACGATTGAAAGCATTTTTTCATATGACTATAGATGGCTTTAATTTCTTCATCTGAGAACTGTCTATTCATATCCTTTGACCATTTATCAATTGGGAAATGGCTTGTGTTCTTCTAAATTTGTCTTAATTCTCTATATATTTTAGAAATGAGGCCTTTATCAGAGAGACGGGTTGTAAAAATTCTTTCCCAATTTTCTACCTTCCTTCTAATCTTAGTCGCATTGGCTTTGTTTGTGCAAAAACTTTTCAATTTAATGTAATCAAAATGATCCATTTTGCTTTTCATAATGTTCTCTATCTCCTGTTTGGTCATGAATTCTTCTGTTCTCCATAGATCTGATAGGTAAACTATTCCTTGTTCTCCCAGTTTACTTATGGTATCAGCCTTTATATCTAAGTCATTTTGGCTTTATTTTGGTATATGGTGTGAGATTTGGGTCTATGCCTAGTTTCTGCCATACTCTCTTCCAGTTTTCCCAGCAGTTTTTTTCAAAGCGTGGATGCTTATCCCAGAAGCTGGCGTGTTTGGGTTTATCAAATAATACATTACTATAGTCATTGACTACTGTGTCTTGCATATTTAACCTATTCCACTGATCCACTTCCCTATTTCTTAGCCAGTACCAAGCAGTTTTGATGACTGCTGCTTTATAATACAATTTAAGATCTGGAATTGCTAGGCCACCTTCCCCTGCATTTCTTTTCATTAGTTCCTTTGGTATTCTGGACCTTTTGTTTTTCCAAATGAATCTTCTTGTTATTTTTTCTAACTCTATAAAATAATTTCTTGGTAGTTTGATTGGTATGGCACTGAATAAGTAAATTAGCTTGGGGAGGATTGTCATTTTTATTATATTAGCCCAGCCATGAGCAACTGATGTTTTTCCAATTATTTAGATCTATTTGTGTGAAAAGTGTTTTGTAATTGTGTTTCATAGAGTCCTGGTTGTTTCAGGAGTAGACTCCTAAATATTTACAATGTCTACAATTTTAAATGGATTCTCTTTCTATCTCTTGCTGTTGGGCTTTGTTGGTAATATATAGAAATGCTGATAATTTATGTGGGTTATTTATAGCCTGCAACTTTGCTAAGTTGTTTATTATTCAAGTAGTTTTTACTTGATTCTCTAGGATTCTCTACGTATATCATCATGTCATCTGCAAAGAGTGATAGCTTGTTTCTTCTTTGCTCTTCTAATGCCTTCAATTTCTTTTTCTTCTCTTATGCTAAAGTAAGGTCCAGTTCACCCCCGATCTTATTGGAAATGCTTCTAGCCTGTCCCCATTACATATAATGCTTGCTGAAGGTTTTAGATAATGCTATTTATTATTTTAAGGAAGACCCATTTATACTATGCTTTCTAGTGTTTTTAATAGGAATGGGTGTTGTATTTTATCAAAAGCTTTTTCTGCATCTATTGAGATGATCATGTGGTTTCTGTTGGTTGGTTGTTGATATGCTCAATGATGCTGATAGTTTTCCTAATATTGAACCAACCCTGCATTCCTGGTATAAATCCTACCTGGTCATAGTGTATTATTCTTGTGTATTGCTGCAATCTTTTGCTAGTATTTTAAAATTTTGCATCTATATTCATTAGAGAAATTGGTCTATAATTTTTTTCTCTATTTTGACTCTTCCTGGTTTAGGTATCAACACCATATTTGTATCATAAAAAGAATTTGGTAAGACTCCTTCTTCACCATTTTCCCAAATAGTCTATATAGTATTGGAATTAATTGTTCTTTAAATGTTTGATAGAATTCGCATGTAAATCCATCTGGCCCTGGAGATTTTTTCCTAGGGAGTTCATCAATGGCTTGTTCAATTTCTTTTTCTGAGATGGGTTATTTAAGTATTTTACTTCTTCTTCTGTTAATCTGGGCAATTTATATGTATGCATTTCACTAAGACTGTCAAATTTGTTGGCATATAGTTTGGCAAAATAATTCCTAATTATTGTTTTAATTTCCTTTTCCTTGGTGGTAGCTTCGCCCTTTTCATTCTTGATACTAGTAATTTGGTTTTCTTCTTTCTTGTTTTTAATTAAATTAACCAAAGGTTTATCTATTTTATTGTTTTTTTCCATAAAACCAGCTCTTAGTTTATTTATTAGTTCAATAGTTTTCTTAATTTCAATTTTAAATTTTCCTTTGGTTTTCAATATTTCTAATTTGTGTTTAGTTGAGGATTTTTAATTGTTCTTTTTTCAGTTTTTTTAGTTGTATGCCCAATTCATTAATCTCCTCTTTTTCTATTTTATTTATGTAAGCATTTAGAGATATAAAACTTCCCCTAAGAACTGTTTTGGTATGTTGTCTCATTATTGTCATTCTCTTGAATGAAATTATTGATTGTTTCTATGATTTGTTGTTTGACCCAATCATTTTTTAGGATTAGATTTAGTTCTCAATTATTTTTTAGTCTATCTTTCCATGGCCCTTTATTACATGTAATTTTTATTGCGTCGTGATCTGAAAAGGATGCATTTAATATTTCTGCCTTTCTGCATTGGACTGTGAGTTTTTATGCCCTAGTACATGGTCAATTTTTGTGTAGGTACCATGTACTGAACAGAAAAAAGTATATTCCTTTCTATCCCCATTCAGTTTTCTCCAGAGGTATATCATATCTAACTGTTCTAATGTTCTATTCACCTCCTTAACTTCTTTCTTGTTTATTTTGTGGTTAGATTATCTAGTGCAGAGGGGGTTCAGGTCCCCCACTAGTATAGTTTTGCTGTCTATTTCTTCCTGTAACTCCCTGAACTTCTTCTCTAAGAATTTGGATGCTATACCATTTGGTGCATATATGTTTAGTAATGATATTACTTCATTGTCTATGGTGCCTTTTAGCATGATGTAGTTTCCTTCCTTATCTCTTTTGATTAGATCTATTTTTGCTTTTGCTTTGTCTGAGATCAGGATTGCTACCCCTGCTTTTTTACTTCAGCTGAACATAATATATTCTGCTCCAGCCTTTTATCTTTACCCTGTATGTGTCACTCTTTTTCAAATGTGTTTCCTGTAAACAACATATTGTAGGATTATGGTTTTTAATCCATTCTGCAATCCGTTTCCATTTTATGGGAGAGTTCATCCCATTCACATTCACAGTTATGATTACTATCTGTGTCTTTTTCTCCATCCTTTTCCCCCTATTTATGCTTTTCTTTCTCCTTTTTCCTTCCCCTTCACTAGTGTTTTTGCTTTTGACCACCGCCTCCTTCAGTCCCCTCCCTTTTATTATCCCTTTCCCTTTTCTTCCCCTTTACTTACTGCTTCTTCCCTCCCTTCTTTCCCCCCTCCCTTTTCTTTCCCCTTTTCCCTCCTACTGCCTATAGGGCAAGTTAGATTTCTATACCTAACTGATTATATTATGCCCTTCTTGAGCCAAATCTGATGAGGTAAGGTTCAAACAATGCTCCCCCCCCCCCGCTATAATAGGATTTTGTGTCTTTTCCTGTAATGTAATTAACCCTTGTCTGCCTCCTCCTTTCTCAGTACATTTTCTAAGATCAGATTGATCCACTTATTTGGATCCATTTAACCCACTTGATTAGATTTTTTTTATCATTACATCAAAGTCAACTAATATCCACCCTCTTTATGTATACTCCTTTAACATGGTGTAATAACAATACAGTTCTCAAGGGTTGCAAGTGTCATATTCCCTTGTAGGAGTTTAAACAGCTCCCCCCATTATAACATATTGTATCTTTGTCCCATTTACCTTTTTATGTCCTTCTTGAGTCCTGTACTTGAAGATCAAATTTTTTGTTGAGCTCTGGTCTTTTTATCAGGAAAGTTTGGAAGTCTCCTATTTCGTTGAATATCCATCTCCTCCCTTGAAAAACGATGCTCATTTTTGCTGGGTAGTTGATCCTTGGCTGCACTCCAAGCTCCTTTGCCTTTTGGAATATCATATTCCACGCCCTGTGGTCTTTTAATGTAGAAGCTGCAAGGTCCTGTGTAATCCTGACTGTGGTTCCATGACATTTAAAGTGTTTCTTTCTGGCTGCTTGTAGCACCTTCTCTTTCATCTGGTAATTTTGGAATTTTGCTATTATATTCCTTGGCGTTGACAATTTGGGATCTCTTTCAGGTCGTGATCGGTGGATTCTTTCTATGGTTATTTTCCCTTCTGGTTCTAGGACTTCTGGGCAGTTTTCCTTTATGATTTCCTGAAAGATACTGTCCAGGCTCTTTTTTCATCATGATTTTCAGGTAGTCCAATAATTTTTAAATTGTCTCTCCTGAATCGATTTTCCAGGTTGGTTTTACTGATGAGGTATTTTACATTTTCATCTATTTTTTCATTTTTTTGTTTCTGTTTGACTGATTCTTGCTCTCTCATAGAGACATTAGTTTCCATTTGTCCAATTCTAGTTTTTAACAGATTTTTTTCTTCTGTTAGTTTTTGTACTTCCTTCTTCAACTGGCCAATTGTGTTTTTTATGGACTTGTTTTCTTCAGTGTACTCTTCTGTTAGTTTCTGTACTTCCTTCTTCAATTGGTCAATTGTGTTTTTTAGGGACTTGTTTTCTTCAGTGTATTTTTTTTCCAATTGGCCAATTGTATTTATGAAGGACTCTTCTACCTCTCTCATTTGACTATTAAAGTCCTTCTTCAGCTCTTCTAAAAAGGCTTTTTGGGCTTCAGACCAGTTCATATTCCCTTTTGTTGTTGCAGATGTGGGTCTGTTGACAATGTTGTCCTCTTCAGAATTTCTGTCTTGATCTTCACTCTTCTCATAACATGAATCTATGGTACTTTTTTTTACTCATGGTGTTTCTTTATTCCCTGGCCTTTAAAGAGACTGAGTTCCCCTATTGGGGATTAGAAGGCACTGACCCAAGCTTCTTGTGTTGGAAGCCTAGGTCTTGGTCACTGGCTTTGTGTGCTGGGGCCTCTTATGTTGGCAATTGGGGGCTGTAGGTTTCTGGCAGCTTACCTCATGTTGGGCTGGAATCAGCAAGGCTGGAACTTTCAGGCAATTCTAGGTTGCCTGCTTTTCCTTTCCTTTAGCTTTCTTCAGCTCCTTTTAGATGGGTGCTGCAGGGTGTTTATCTGCCTGGGGGCCCCTGCAGTGTTGTCTCCTTCCTTTCTGCTAATGCACTAGGAGATTCCTTTGTGGAAGAGTGCCGAAGCACCTGGTGGTTTTCTGGTTTTCACCGGTCCCCACCCCCCTGCCCCCACTGAGGCACTCGGAGGTCCTGGTGTTGGTGTTTGCGTGGGCTTCAGGATTTCTTCACAATTGGAGGCTGCAGGGCTCCGACAGCTCACCTGGTGTTGGGCTGGAACCAGCAAGGCCGGGGCTTTAGGAAGCCTTTAGGTTGTTTTCTTCACCTCTTTTCAGAATGCCGCAGGGTACTTATTCGCCTGGGGCCCCTTGTAGTTCTGCCTCCCTTATTTTTGCTGAGGCACTGGGAGGCCCGTTTGTTGGGCTGCTGCACTGCTGCTCCCTGTCTTTCTTCTAGTTCAGTTGTTCCATGGTTTTTTTCTCGGGTGACATTTTCTGGGTTTTCAGAGGTTGACAGGGGAGAGTGAGAGTGGCTACCTTTTCACTCCGCCATCTTGGCTTCCGGAAATGGAAGTCGTCTGTACATATTTCAAAGGAGAGTAACAAATGCCCAAAGCACTTTGGGTGAGCCAAGCCAGGATTCCCATCTAAGTTTCTTTGAACTGCTTCATAATGCCTTTAAGGAAACTTGCTAATTTATAGAAATCTCAGCATTATCAGTGAATTGTTTCCTATAACTTTTGTCACCTATAGTCCATTCTTTATTGTTCGGTTGTTTCAGTCATGTCCAACTCTTCATGACCCCATTTGGAGTTTCCTTGGCAAAGATAGTGGGGTGGTTTGCCATTTTCTTCTCTGGCTCATGAATCTTCATGAATTTATTCATGAATCATGAATGTTCCTATTTACAGATGAGGAAATTGAAGCAAACAGGGTTAAGTGACTTGCCCAGGGTCATACACCTAGTAAGTGTCCCTTGCTTAGTAAGTCAGATATTTTCCATATAAGGTTTTCCTGCATCTGAGGTAAATGTGCATGTACATCAATTTGACAGTCCAATGTACACATGGGTCCTTGAGGCATCTCCAATTTTTAATTCCTACTGCTCATTTGCAGGGCACTGACATGAGATGACTTAGCTCTATTAGTCAACAGGGTTGTTTGCAATTCTTTATCCCCTTGGAAGAAACCTAAAGGGCTAAACTAGTAACACTTATCAAAAGGATTTTTACCAGATAAAATGGCCCACTACTGAATGAAAGTAACTTTAAAATCAGCCATATAAAGAACACATAAAAAATCTTCAGACACTCTCAATATTTTATAATCAGCAATCTGCCAAATGTAATACAGCCCAATTCTGAGCCCAATTCACTGTCTACCTGCAGTGCGTGTCCCAGACATATGCAGTGCTGTGCTAATTCAACAAACCACCCAACTGAACAGGCATTTTTTCATTCATTATTTTTTTTCCTGCATGGATCTTTTAGGTCAATCTCTTAAGTAATCATGGCTTTCACTGAGGAGGCATCTGAGATTTCATTTAGGAAAATACACAATGTGCATTCAGTGACCTCAAGCCTCTCAGTAGCATAATAAAACCCATCTTTTTAATACAAATGTTCTCTTGGCACCCTTTATGGTTACATATTTTGGAACATCACCATCTCCGAATGATCAAAGCTGCAGATAACCAAAAGGGCAATGCAGAGACACATGAACACAAGCAGACTGTAGGATATTTTCCGTAATGATCCATACATAAAAATAGCTTAAGAAATATTATCAAGGATAAAAATGAGAGCAAGGAATAAGACATGGGCAGTTCAAATATTCCTGTTTCAGGCAGATCCTCTGTGAAGACCATGGAAGAACAAACAATGAGTACACAGGGTCAAGCAGAACGAGCCTAATCCCCTCTTTTGCTTACAAGCCCTTCAAATACCCAAAGAGATCATCTTCCCCTTATGTCTTCTCTTCTTCAGGCCCCAAACACATCTAATTCCTTCAGCTAATCCTCACATAGCAAGTTTCCAGTCTCTTATTGGTGGTAGTACTCCTCTCAATGCATTCTAGTTGACCAGTGTCCTGGCTAGAATGTGACACTCATAATTAACTGAACACAATATTTAAGATGTAGTCAGAGTAGACATATGTTGTTGATTTTGTTGAATAGAGTCTGTCACGTAAGGTTATATAAAGTTCATAGTGTGGATGGGCTAGTATAGTATCACCATTTTTACCCACTATGTAAACAAAAGAGGGATTAAAATAGTTAATTCTCCAGTCTTTAGAGAGAAAATTGGTTTGAATGTTATATATACTTAATCAGTAGCTAGGGATCTGTCACCCTGCGTCAAGGTTAACTTTCCACAGTCACCACAAAGGATCAGATGGGAAAAAATTTATTCTGTGACTACTGCCCTTCAGCTCATAACCTTAGTCTACTTTCCCTTCTTTTTTAGTAGTATGTCTCTTATCTTTAATTCTGGTGCCTTCCTTCTGTTGATTATTTCCTATTTATCCTGCATATCCTATATATGGCTTGCTTTGTACTATTTAATTATTGTATCCTTCAATAGACTGCAAGCTCCTTGAGGGCAAGGACTGTCTTTTGCCTCCTTTTGAAGCCCCAGCACTTAGCATAGTGCCTGGCACATAGTAGACCCTTAATAAATGTTTACTGATTATCTTGGTCTCCTGCTGTCCTGATCAGGCAATCAGTTCAAGGGCAGTCTAACCTTGACTAGAGTGTGAAGCACTTAACTAAAGTAACTTGCAAGTACAACTTCAAATTACACTAGTTGAAAAGTATTAAAGTCTCTTTCAGATACTTCCTGTTATCATTTTCTTTTTCACTATGTTAAGGACCAAGTTAGTGACATATAAAATAAATTCTTTAAGATTTCACAGGAGGGAGAAATCAGTTTGTGCCTCAAAGAAGACATAAGAGGCATCTTTTCCCATCTGGGCTCCAAGTTCAACCCCTTTTGTCAAATTAATGGTGGGTAGGTTTGAGCACCTTCACAATGACCCATTGTGAGGCAAGAACAAGGAGCGGTCTAGGGATAATACAAGGAAAGTGCAGTATTGTTTTTCTGAGCTCAGATTTCAAATCTGGACACTACTGTAATGCTAACCTGGAGAGAAAATGGGGGAATAAGCCACCCATTAAAACAAATTATATAAAACAGCAACATTCATTTTATTTTGATGTTAAAAAGATTTTAAACCTCACTAACAATCTATCAATTGAGATTATTATCAGCTCATATTTTTGACATGAACTCCACAAGCTAGTAAACAAGCCACATATATCATCTAGGTACCTGGAAACACTGGTTTGATGGTACAAAATAAGTTGGATTTTTACTTGACCAAAGTCTGCTAGTTTATAGAAAAGAAACAAACAGGTCATCCATGGTAGGCTAAACTTCTTTTCTCAGTATTGCATGATTTTTGATTCTTACTTGTGACTAAAACCTATAAATTAATTCAACTATTTTCAAAGGCTGGAAATTTTCAGCAGCTCCAAAATATCAAGAGTCCAGCTATATTATAACTTGACCTTAAGACTGCTAAGCCATGCCCTCTAGCTGATAAAAACAAAGTAAAATATACAATTTTCATCTTAAAAGTTATACATATCTACTATATAGGGAGCAAAAGGATATTTCTCAAAAACAAAGTACTATTTGATGTACTGGCAATATATGAGGAAGTATTTCACACACATGAATTTTCCATATAACTGAAGATCCATTAGGTGACACTTTTTTTTTTTAATTTTGCCCATTTTGAATTGAAATTTGTTTGGTTATTCATCTTTTTTGTATCATAGACCCCTCTCCCTCCTTTGGCAGTCCAGTGAAGCCTAGAGACCCCTCCTTAGAATATTGTTTTTCAAATGTATAAAATAAAATACAGAAGATTACAAGTACACCAATTATAATGAAATGCAGTTCTCAAAAATTTTTATCCTAAAACAAATTCAAGGAGAGCAGAGCTAAGATGGCAGAGTAATGGCAGTGATTCATCTGAGTTCTCCCAAATTCCCCTCCAAACATTAAAATAATGCCACAAAAGGAGTTCCAGACCAGCAGAGCCCCCCCCCCAAAAAAAAAAAGACAGGGTGAAACAATTTTCCAGTCCAAGACAACTTAGATGTTCCGCAGGAAAGGTCTGTCTCACTGGGTGAAAGTAGAGCACAGTGCAGTGCAGGCCGCACCAGCATAGGCCCTACCCCAGCAAACCAGCAGCAGGCCTTGGAAGCCACCAAATCAGCAGGAGTGGCAGCAGCAGTGATCTCTGGTGCTCTAGGACCACAGATAAGGAGATCAGAAAAGACTGCATGGGGACCCCTTGATACCACGGTACAGGACTCCATTCATCACACGGCTTATGTGGACCTGCGTTGCAGTCCCAGGGCAAGGAGGAGGACTTAGCAGGAGGGAGGAGCAAAGATCCTAGTCACAGTTTCAGGGTGGGAAAGAGTGCTGGTGGTCACTCACAGAGCAGGGCACAGGCTAGGAGAACATTAACCACACCTCTCCTTGCACCATACCACTTCAGAGAAACTGGAACTTGCAGAACCTCAGAGCTAATTCTGAACACAACAGGGCTAAAACAAACAAACCAGTCAACCCTGAAGGTTGAGACTAGGTACACCCCCACCCCCAGGAGCAGAGCCCAACTTTAAGTTAAAAGTAAAGAAAAAAGGATGGGAAAATGAGCAAACATTAAAAAAAAAACCAAAACCTCGCTGTATAAAGTTAATATTGTGACAAGAAGGAACAAACATAAACTCAGAGGAAGACAATGAGATTAAAGCAGCTACATGCAACTCCTCAAAGAAAAATGTGAATTGGTCCCAGGCCCTGGAACAGCTCAAAAAATGATTTTAAACATCAAATTAGAGGCAAAGGGAAAATGGGATAAAGAAATGAAAATGATACAAGAGTCACAAAAAAATACTGAAGAAAATAGCACCTTGAAAAAAAAAGAATAAGCCAAATGTTAAAAGCAGCACAAAAATCCACATAAGAGAACTCCTCTAAAAGAAGAATTGGTCATATGGAAAAGGAGGTACAAAAGCTCACTGAAGAAAATAACTCTTTAAAAATTAGAATTGGGGAAACAAAAGCTAATGATTCCATGAGACATATAAAAACAAAATCAAAAGAATGAAAGAATATGTGAAATATCTCACTGGAAAAACAACTGACCTGGAAAAAAGATAGAGGAGTGATAATTTAAGAATTATTGAACTATCTGAAAATCATGATTAAAAAACTTAAAGCTATGATTTTTTAAAAAAAGCCTAGACATATTTCAAGAAATTATCAAGGAAAACTTGATATTCTTGACATCCTAGAACCCAAGGGTAAAGTACAAATTGAAAGGATCCACTGATCACTTCCCGAAAGAAATCCCAAAATGAAAATTCCTAGGAATATGACAGTAAAATTGTAGAACTGCTAGGTTAGAAAATATTGCAAGCAGACAGAAAGAAACAATTCAAATATCATGGAGCCACAGTCAGGATAATGAAAGATTTAACAGCTTCTACATTAACGGATCAGAGGGCTTAGAATAAGATATTCTGGGTGGGGCAAAGGAACTAGGATTACAACCAAGATCACCTACGCAGCAAAACTGAGCATAATCTTTCAGGGTAAAAACTGAACATTTAATGAAATTGAGGACTTTGAAGCATACCTGATGAAAATAGAAAATTTGATAATCATATATAAGACAAAAGAAGCATAAAAAGGTAAACAGGAAGGAAAAATCATAAGGAATTCAATAAAGTTTAACTATTTACATCCTACATGGGATGGTGATATTCGTAACTCCTAAGAATTTCTTTATTAGGGCAGTTAGGAATGTACACAGATAGAGTACACAAGTACGAGCTGACTACAATGAGATGATACTCAAAAAAATAAAATTAAGGCATAAGAAAAAAGGATGCACCAGGAGAAGAGAGAGGTAGAGTGAGGTAAATTATCTTACATAAAAGAGGTGCAAAAGAGCTTTTACAATGGAGGGGAAGGATGAGGCAGGTGGTGGGCAAAGCTTGAACCTTACTCTCATGGGAATTGGCTCAAAGAGGAAATAACATACACATTCACTTGGGTATAAAAATCTATCTTATCCTACATGGAAGTAGGAGGGGAGGGGGATAAAAAAAGGGAGGGGTTCTGATAGATGGGAGGGTAGAGAGAAGGGGGCAGGAGAATGGACAGAACAAAACACTTTTGAGGAGGGACAAGGTGAAAGGAGAAAGGGAAGGATAAATGGGGATGGGGAGAGTAGGATGGAGGGAAATAAACAGTAATCACAATTGTGAATGTGAATAGGATGAACTCACCCATAAAATGGAAGCACATAGAAGAATGGATTAAAAACCAGAATCCTACAAGATGTTGTTTACCAGAAACACACTTGAAGCAGAGAGAGACAGGGCTGGAGGAGAATATATTATACTTCAGCTGAAGTAAAAAAAAAAAAAAGGCAGGGGTAGCAATCATGATCTCAGACAAAGCAAAAACAAAAACAGATCTAATTAAAAGAGATAAGCAGGGAAACTACATTTTGTTAAAAAGGTACCAGACAATGAAGTAATATCAATACTAAATACATATGCACTAAATGGTATAGCATGCAAATTCTTAAAGGAAAAGTTAAATGAGTTATAGGAGAAAATAGACAGTAAAACCACTCTAGTGCAGTACCTCAACTTGCCCCTTTTAGAACTAGGTAAATCTAACCAAAAATAAACAAGAAAGAAGTTAAGGAAATGAATAGAATTTTAGAAAAGTTAGCTATTACAGACTTCTGGAGAAAACAGAATGAGAATAGAAAGAAATACATATTTTTTTAAGCGGCACATAAATTGACCTGTACAAAAACTGACCATGTATTAGGGCATAAAAACCTCACAACCAAACACAGAAAAGCACCAATGTTAAATGCCTCCTTTTTAGATCATAATGCAATAAAAATTACATTCAATAAAGGGCTATGGAAACATAGATTAAAATTAATTGGAAACTAAATAATCTAATCCTAAAGAATGAGTAGGTCAAAGAACAAATAGAAATAATAATTTCATTAAAGAAAATGACAACAAACCAAAATTTATGGGATGCAGCCAAAGCAGTACTTAGAGAAAAATTTATATATCTAAATGCTGACATCAATAAAAGAAAGAACAGATCAATGAATTGGGCGTGCAATTAAAAAACTAGAAAAAGAACAAATTCAAAATTGCTAGTTAAGCACCAAATTGAAAATTCTGAAAATCAAAGTAGAAAACCACTGAATAAATAAAACTAGGAGCTGATTTTAAAAAACCAATAAAATAAACCACTGGTTAATCTGATTTTTAAAAATTAAGAAAAAAGCCAAATTACTAGTACCAAAAATGAAAAGGGTAAACTCACTATCAATGAAGATGAAATTAAAACAATTATTAGGAACTATTTTGTCCAATTACATGCCAATAAATATAAAAATCCAAGGGAAATGGAAAAATATTTATAAAAATATAAATTGCCCAGATTAACAGAAAATAGAACTCTTAAATAACCCTATCTTAGAAAAAGAAACTGAATAAGCCATCATTGAGTTCTCTAAAAAAAAATTCCCAGGACCAAATAGATTCACAAGTCAATTGTATTAAACATTTAAAGAACAATCAGTTGCAAAACAAAACACCTTTCCCTTGGTATCACCCCACTAGGTTATCTCAAGCCTATTAAAGTCTACATCCTAATGTTCCTAGAGAGTAGAAACTGATCTTTTATATTCGAATCCTCAGTACTTAGCACAGTGCTTAAGAACTTAATAAATTTTTTTTTCATTTATTCAAAGTGATATTTAAGAATTTTTCTGCGGAACCATGATTTCTAGCCATGTCCTTGAGTCTGCTTGGAAACTAAGGACCAAACTTTTTTTTTAAGTAAAATTTGTATCTTTTGTCAAGAAAACTTCAAATGGGGTCACAGAGAGTGGGACTGGACCAAAACAACTCAATAACAGTCTATTAGAAATGGCTAACACAGTTGCTGATATGAAATAGTGCTAATTGGCCCTTGATAAAAGTTAGGAAAGTAAATGCCAATATCTCATTTCCCACTCAAACCTCCCGGGGGAGGAAGATTACTGTTCACATAGGCCAGTTAAGAGGTCCTGACTTTGTAAGTAACAGAGTTCAACTGCCAGTCCAGGTTTCAGCCTAGACTGTCTTCAGATAGCCTAGAGGCATCCAGGCAGCTAGGAGAAGCACAAGAACTTAACAGTGCCGAGTGGTAGGCATCAGGCAGACATCCAAGCAAGCCAGAAGCTCTAGGAGCAAACATGACAGATTCTATTGTAGAGGCTGAGGTGAAAAGCAGAGCTTAATTCCTTAAATTACTGTGGAGAACGAGGCAGGAATCCAGTCCTAAAGGAACCAGACTTACTGGGAGCTAAGAAAGAGCCAAAGATCAGCTCAGACATGGTTCTTGCCCTCATGTTATAGTCTAGCAGGGAACCTTAGGTAATAACTCTTCATTAAATTTCTCCCCCTAAGCTTCTGGTCTGGGTTAAATTCCATTAGCCTTCCTACCCCATAACCTATAAATGGGTCTAACAGCCATCCCTTGCTGAGTGTCCTTGTTTTCTTCTACTTTTTCTAAGACTTATAGTAATCACTCTCTCGGAATCATGAAATCCTAAGTCAAACTCCTCATTTTCCAAATAATGAAACTGAAACCCAGGCATTACATAACTTGTCCAAGGTTAACTTGCAGCATAACTGAGTCTAGAACCTAGGTTATGTCTAGAACCTAGGTTATATTAACTCTCAGCCCATCATCCCATCCTTCTGTCCTCCTGGATGCCAACTATAGTCCTGCTCACTTGATTCCTCAGGTATCCTTTTTCTATTCAAGTACTTTTATTTTCTCTTCCTTTGCCTCCTGCCCTCAAATCTGAGATCTATTCCTGAGGCTTTGCCTTACTAGTCCCCATTTCTGCAGCTCTGTCAAATAATACTCCTTACTCATTTTAAAAGAACATCATCAAAACCCACATTTGCACCAACAAAATATAGGCTATCGGCTACAAGTCAAGGAAATAACTTGTAAAAACTGATTTAGTGAACAGAATCAGGAGAACAATTTAAATTGTAAACAGTAACACTATAAAGAAGAAAACATGGAATGACTTAAGAACTGTGACAGATGCAATGACCAACCAGCAATTAATGTAGAAGATCAATGACGAAGACATACAGAATGATAAACATTTTTAGACACAGAAAGTATGTGGATTAGTTTTGTTTGACTATGTCTGTTACAAGAATAGTACTTTTTTTTTAATTGGGGAAGGAGAGTTTTGAAAGGCAAAGCAAGCAATAAAGTTAACCCCCACCAAAAAAAAAATGAAAAGAAACACAAGAGGGTCACTGAAGCCTATTTTTAAAATCCACAGAAGAGAACAGAAGGCTTAGAAGAAAACACAGACAAGCAAAATAGCTTTGAAAGTTGCATGTTATATCATATAATTTTTTAAAAGAAGTTATAAGTAATAGTTATATGATTTCATATATAATCCTTCTACTTCACATATGGAAATGTTCTCTTTTTTTGGTGTTGGTTAAATTCTGAATATTAAAAAAATTTTAAGTGAAAAGAATAAAATTATACATATGAATAGAGAAAGAAAGATCTCATCATACCCAGTGCTAACAGCTTTAGTCTCCTCGGTAGCAGGGATTACACACATGACCAACACTTGGCTCTGAACGCAGCATTTGGAATGACATGGCACCAAGATCATAGAAGCACAGAATTTTGGAACTAGAAAAGAGTTTGGTGTTTATCCTAGTCTAATACCATTATTTTATAAATACTGAGTAAAAGGGACCTAGAAGGGCAAATGAGTAAGAAAAGTAGACTACAAAAATGAGAATAAGGCAGTAGACAGCAGACAATATTCTTTTTCTCCTAAGCACACAGTAAGCATTGTCATCTTTAAAGTTGTTATTTTTCAAATTCATGATTACTTAAAAACTGAAGATATGGTAAATACTATACAACAAAGTAAGTATACCATAGAGAGTAATGTCACAAGGCTAACTACAAGCAGTTGCATAATTCTTGCTCATTGGTTCTGGCGGAAATGAACGAATAAATTCAAACCTTAACTGGTATATTTAGCATTTAGACTGGAACATTTCTATTTTATTAAGTTACCTGTCACTATTGAACCTTCTCCATGCAATGTTAAATAGATCAAATATTTTAAGCTCCAGAGCACAACCCTACAGCACTGCTATGTAAATGCTTCAAATTACATGTTAAGAAAATTCACCATTAGTTTCCAAATCAAAAAAAATTTGCCTTTAAAAGAATTCATTGACAGAAAAATTGTCACACTAGTGCAACTCATACCCAATAAAAGAGGGACGAAAGAGTACAAATGACTACAAACTACAGATTACTGCACTTTTTTCACTGAAATTACTAAAGTGGATAAAAAGCATCAAATATTCTATTGCAAGGCATGATTTTAAACATATGTTTCTTGTTAGTGTCCATTTATGAATAAAATATAACAATTTATTGATGCCTTATGAAAACTTAAAATATGAAGTAAAATATGCCTATTTCTAAAATCATTATTAAAAAAATTAACTCAAGTTATAAAGCATCAAACATTACAATAAGCTGGGGGTGGGGGGTGGAAGGGAAGGGGCACATCTCAATCCTGAACCATAATCTTCTTCAAAGGTCTGCAAAGATCATACATGCTTCCTCCATGAAGCTTTTCCAGATTTCCTAGCATTCGCTCCCTAAACACTGCTAGGACACTTTATCCAATCTTCATTATCCTCATCATACTCTATCTTTTATCATGCTTATCTATATGCATGACACAGTCCTAATAAAACACAAGATCCTTGAGGTCTTTGTAGAAAGTGTCTTGCTCTTATCTTTGAGCCAAGAGCACTTAATAACTGCTTGTTGACTGACTAAAGGCAGGAACTATGTTACTTTTATCTTTTTATCCTCAGTGATGAACACAGTTCCCTGCACTCCAAAAGTGCTTAATAAATGCTTGTGAACTGCACAGAAGATACGGTGACTGAGCTGAGACTAGAAAAGAAGGATTTCCACAGTCAGAGACGAATGAGTGTGTTTCAGGCTAGAGGCCTGGGCTACAGGCAGAAGGCAGTACTGAGACAACACTGGGGAAGAACCACTAATTTGGTTTAGCTGGGATGAAGAGCATGTGTACAGAAGTAACACAGGTAATGTTGGAAAAATAGATTGAAAATAGATCACAGGAGGCCTTAATGCCACGCTAAAGTGTGAATGTATGACACACAAAGTTTTGATGCTTAGCAGTTAATTTAATTTTACTCCAATACTTGGAGGGCCTATAAATTTTATTGAGAAGAGTACTCCCTCGACCAACATAAAGTACAACATATCTATGACTTATCTTTGAGAACTGCCATCACTCTGAAGCCAACTAGGTGGTGAGCCTCTCTTGAATTTGGCCAGGCTGTTCCTTAGACAACACACAGATGATTATCACTAAGCCCTTTCTACCTTCATACAAATTTTCAGCTTGGAAATATATGAGTTCAATTTTTTAAATATATGGACAAGGTACAGTGTGTGCAGGTGCTGGGGAAACAAAGACAAAAACAAAACCCTATCTTCCTGGAACTTATTATTAACTATAATTTCATGAGCCATACATTTATTGTATGGTGAGGCTTAATTCAGCTAATCAGTTTTGATAAGATTTAACTTATGTTGTAACTGATTTATGATGCATGAGATAGAGTCCTGATTAAAGGCTCTTTTGTGTCAAGCCCTACTTTCCTCACTATGTACACTATACCCCAAGGCAAATCTGGTTTCCTATTTTGTAGCCAAGCTGGTCTTTGCTTGTAAATTCATAATAGACTAAGTTCCCTATTCCGTAACCAGACTAGCTTTTGAAAACTCAGAAAAAAACTCTATGGTGCTCTCACAGTATATCAGTGAGTTGCTTCATTTATCACAGACACCCAAGCCAATGAGAAATCCAAGCTTTGATCTAATATAAGTCACATGGAGTTGGGAACACCTACAGTCCTTATATTACAAATCAACTTAATTCCCTATTCCTGTAAATCCTATGAATATGCATTAATATCACAAATATGTATTAATCTTATGTATATTTATTTTGATTAGTTCCTCTTTTTAGACTACAAGAATGTTGTGTATTCTCCCATGAATGTCTTTAGCTTCTAAGGAGCCACTGACCCAATTTATCGGCAACTGCTAGCTTTGCTTATAAATTGAACGTGCTCAGAACTTCTTTTGCCTCAGTTTCTCTTTACTGCAGATTTCTATCACAATATTATAATCATTTGGGGGTGGAAAGGAACAACTATAATAAGTAAAGAACTAAATTCAAAGTAATTCCAAGAAAGGCAGAGTGCTAATAGCTGAATGAATCATGAAAGGCCTCATACAGTGAGCAGCACCTGAGCTATTCTTTGAATTCTGAGCTTTATCGACTCAGATTTTTATAAAAATATATGGAAGATGGAAGCACAGGTAGGTAATGGAGAAAGAATTAAACACCACAGTCTTTTTTCTTTCAGAACAAGACAAGACTAGACAAAAACTAAAGGGAAATACTGAAATGCATTGTTAGAAAATTTAGACTGAATTATGTCACCAAATGGAACATTAAAAAATGTACATAGCTCCGGCCTTGGAGTCAGGAGGACCTGAGCCCAAATCCGGCCTCAGACACTTGACACGTACTAGCTGTGTGACCCCTGGGCAAGTCACTTAACCCTGATTGCCTTAACAAACCCCCCCCAAAAAAAAATGTACACATGCTTCAGTACCATATAGTACCTTTCCTCTCCCTTTTACCCCCAAAAAAGGTGCTAAAGCAGAAACAGCTAACATTTATTTAGTACTTTAAAGTTTGTAAAATGTTTTATATATACATTTGATTTAATCAGATTTACTAAAGTTTTTGGGGGGAATACAGATAATAAAAGTACAAAAAAACTATAAAGGCAGACAGAAGCTTATATAAATACAAGTTTTTAAAGTGTAAAATGAGTAGATTAGATCTCTAAGGTTCTTTCCAGTTCTAAAAATTCTACAGCTTTATGACTGTTAAGATTACTAATGACCATATTTATCAAAACTATTTGAAGCAAGGCTTCTAATTCCTTTTGCTATTTACCTTCTGCATTCCATTTAGATTTAAGCAGTGAAATTAACACAGTCTCTCAACTTTCTATTTACAACCATTTTGAAGTTAGGTTTTACTTTTCATAGTCTCATAATTTATCGCACTGTATTGAGTTATGATTTACAGAAGGAATGCTTAAATTTAAGAAGAATGCACTTTGAAAATAAAAACAATTACTTAAAATATTTACTACCATAAATTTTTAATGTGTTTTTACAAGATACAAGAAAAAGATCAACAATGAGGACCTTGAAAGCAGTCATAAAATAATGATTTTAGCACACATAAGAATAAACATTAATACTACGTTTATTCCCTAATTTACAAAGCGGTGGTTTCAAAAGTTCATTTTAAGTCAATATTTGGGACTTAAAATGTTTTTCCATAAAAATATTATTAAAAATAATGAGTTCCCATACCAACCCACAAAAGTCTACTTAACTCATAATGTACTTCAACTATAGTATTAATGCTGCTGGTTCATATCAGAGATATTTGCATAAGGAAAGTGTCTCTACATTTACATAAAGAGAAGGTGGAGGCAGCTAAGTGGCGCAGTGGCACCAGCCCTGGAGTCAGGAAGACTGGGGTTCAAATCTGACCTCCGATACTTGACACTTACTTGCTATGAGACCCTGGGCAAGTCACTTAACTCCATTGCCCAGCCAAAAAAAGAGAGAGAGAGAGAGAGAGAGAGAGAGACAGAGAGAGAGAGAAAGTGAAGCTAAGTCAGTCAACCTACTGGTGTTTCCAAATTAGGACAACTACCCTTCAGGGTTCCAAAAACAGAGGCCTTGTCCACATCCTTGATAAGGAATACATCCCTACAAACAAGAATTACTTGACCACCTGCTCTTCAAGCATAATCTTACTTGAATGTGATGTCACCTCTCTATAGTATAGAAGACTATACTAGTGAGGCTCTTGGGGCAATTCCAGTTCTATGTCCTATCAAATAAGGAACTCTATAACAAGAACCTCTGAGCCTAGGAAATAAGTTTTTTTTACTGATTTTAATTGAAACATACAATATTATCAACAGGTAAACTGATTAAGAAACACCAAGACTTTTTTAAAATATCAAACATGCAACAAGACATAGGACTAAAAATCGCACTACTGAAAAGCTCCACCATTTGTTGTGATGGTAATGTAACTGTAAATGAAGGTAAATTCTCTAGAAGCTAGTGCTTTGGCACTGAAATACAAGGTTTGCATAATTGAAGTCATTTCTATCACTACTATATCATGTCTTTTGCCCAAGCTATTTGCAAATGCATCTATTTCCTCTTTCTGTCCAGGTGGCCTGTAGCGTACTCCAATAAAACAAGTGCTTCTATTTCAGTATTTGATCTTCACCCAAATGCTTTCTGTTATGCTTCTACTGCTTAGATTCTCTCACATTGAGTATATCTTCCCAGTATAAGATCTACTCTACATTTCACCACCACTACTTTTACCAATCCTATTTGAGTCAACTATGCTCTTTTGAAATGATATTCTAGTCATAAGTCTCTCATCCTACTAATTCTCAGCGATAGCTATGTGGTCAAATACCTATGATACTCACTTTAAGTTGATTCACCTGTATAAAAAGGGAGACAAGAAAAACCAGAATATGATTTACTTTGGATTCCAAAACCTTTGGAGATGGCCTTGGATCCCATATCCCAACAAAAGTAGCTCTACATAAAAGGCCTGGATCTTGTAAGTTATGTATCAGTGCTAGTTTTGAGCTGAAATGTCCTCTACAACTTCAACAATTAAATTCGATAAACATTTATGTGCAAGAGCACCGTGCCTAGACATGGGATAAGGAGTTTGTCATACAACAAATGGGGGTGGGGTGAGAAGGATAAATAAGCATTTCTATAGCACTCACTACGTTTCAGGCATGGCTCAGTGCTTTTTCAAATATTATTTCATTTGAGCCTCACAACAATCCTGCAAGGTAGGTTTGGATTATTATTATTATTCCCATTTTACAGTTGAGGAAATTAAGAAACAGAGATTAAGTGAGTTGAGCAGTCATACAGCTAGCTATTAAGTGTCTGAGGTCAGATTTGAACTCAGGTCCTCCTGACTCCAAGGCCAGTGCTTTATCCATTACACCACCAGCTGCTCCATATAAAATGACCCAAGTATTAAAAAAAATATATTATATATATATATATATATAATAAAATATAAAGATAAAATAGATAAAATATTTAAGTCAGTTATCAAAAGAAGAAGATAGACAAAATATTTAAGTCAGTTATCAAAAGAAGGGGAAAGATAGGAGAAATATTGTGGAGACAAAATCAACAGGATTTGGCAAATAAATGGATATGACAGTGAGGGAAAGGAAACTGTCAAGGATAACTCTAAGCTCACAAATTTGGAAGGCTAGTGATGCTTTCAATAGAAGTATCAAAATTTAGAAGAGGGCCAGGTTAGGAGAGATGAAGAGTTCTGTGTTTTGGATAGACTGAATATGAGATGCTGAGGAAATATCTAAATTGACATGTAAAGGAGATCGATGGTATTCTGGGACCTGGAATAAGGGAAAAGATTACAGCTGGACATAAATGAAACCATAGGAATTGATGAAATGAACAGGAAACAGGGGAGAAAGTTAGAGGACCACCTCCTTCCAAGACAAAGCCTTGAAGGATCTCCAGAATTGGGAAGATCTGGACTGCAAGGAGTTGAGAAATGAAGACTACCTAAGGAAGTAGATGCAATACTCGAGCATAGATGGATTTTTTTCTAGGAGTATGGGTATACAAGGGAGGTGAATTATAGAATCAAAGTTGGAAGTGACCTGAGAAACTATCTAGTTTAGCCAATACCTAAACAAGGATCCCCTTCAACAATGACAAAAATAGGATGTTAACTTGAGGGGATTGCAGAGACAAGAAGGGAAGAAAAGGCATATGCGCAGGTCGCAGGAAAAAGGGTGGAAAAATTGAAGATGGGGAAGGCAAAATAATCAAATAGCTAAGTTCATGAGACAGGATCAAGGACACAAGAGGCTGGCCTAAGCAAGTGCCCAACTCTTCATCAGGAACTGAGAGAGGGGAAAATGAGAGGATCACGCAGACAAGTTTTGAAGTACAAATCTGAAAGAAAATCAATTCAGGACACATAACCTCAATTTTTCCAGCCACAACAGGAGTCTCAAGGTCCTCTGCCAAAAGGAAGGAGGATAATGAAGGTCTGGAGAAAGAGGATACAAAACTGAAAATTTTAATTGTATTTTTAAGACTTAGTCAAGCTAGATTTAATATTCTCTTTCATGTGTAAACTTCACCCACCACCCATCACCCACATTGCCTAAAGTCAAGCTTTTGTCTTATAATTACCTCTACCTTTGTAACCCCACCCATCACCCACTTTCCAGAGAAACTATTGTACCAACTCCCATCACCTGAAGACTACACCTATCATATGAAGATCTTTGTCTTACAACCTGACAATCACATCTTGACAGTGATTAAGGGAGTTTTAGAAGGGGAAGTTCAAATGATGTAATCTCAATTCGGACTATGTCATCAATAGCCAATCTGAGATTTTGCTGTCACCTTGCTAATCATTAAAAAAGACCCTGTCAAACCTCATTCAATGTCTCTAGCATATGTGAGGTAGTCATTGACCCTTTTTATTTATAAATTCATGCTTTATTAATAAACTGATAATGCTTAGAACTTTGTGCCTCAGTTTAATTTCAATCATGACAAGGAAAAGGTTCGGAATAGTCACTATAGGAAATACCATTATCAATTAGGAAAGAATAAAAAAAGAACTGGTGTGAATCAGTGAGAGCCTAGCTGTGATTAGGTAGGAAATCTGTAATGTACCCAAGTCAGCATGATTTGACTTCTTCCATCAGCATTCAGCAGCAGAAATAGAAAAGGCAAATGGGGTTTGGCCAGGAATAATGTGGCAAAATATTTAAGGGAAAAGGGTAATATATAACTGAACTGGTTAAGCCTAGTGTCAAGACTGTAAATGAAGGAACATGAGGCCAGAGCAGTTGGTCTGTTGACCCAGGCAATGAGAAGCTGTGTCATGACTGCAGTTCTTAGTGAAGTTAAAAAGTAGGTTCTGAAAGAATAAAGCAGAGGGGGAGAGAGAAGGGGAAATGATTATGATAAAAAAGAATTTCAGAGTTTTAGATCACAGACTAATGGGCAATAGCAAGGGCAATTTCTGACCATTCCAGTGTGTGCCTGAGGTAGAGTCAAAGTAAAAAATATGGGATTTGAGAGTGACAAACTGAGAGGTCAGAATGCAAGGGGAAATCACCATGTATACCGCAGACCTTAATATAAGGGGTAGAGAGTGATAATGTGAGAAATGATCTCTCAGAAATGAAGCCTCCTCAAAGGGTTAATAGTTCTTATTAATAGTTCTCACAAAGGACAGCAATTAGGAGATCACTGGTCATTTGGAGAGAGCTGTCTCAGTTAAATAATGTCAGAAACCAGATAGTAAGAGGTTAAGCAGACAGTGAGAGGAGAGAAATTGGAGGCACCTGTTGTAGATGGCCTTCTCAAGGCATTTAGTTGTATTGTTGAAACATACTCCCTTCTGATCTTGTCAAAACCAACCCGCTCAGACCTTGTTTTTTTAAGTGCCTAGCTGGAAGAATAGCCCTACCCCCAACCTAAACTGTTTACCTTTGCAAAACTTCCTGCCTTTTTGTTCCTGGGGAAGTTTCCGTGAATAGATTGTGCCCCCTGAAGCCCAGCCAAAGGGATAAGGGGAAGGGGTTAGGGAGGAGGAGCTCGAGTTAGGGTATAAATAAGCCTTGCTTTCTGTAACCAACTTGTACTCCTTCGCCGGTGCCATTAGTGCGACTAGGGGTGGTACCCTTTTTCATGAGAAAGCAATAAACTCCTTTCTGCTTTCAAGGCATCTAAGTCTTTGTCTTGATTTTGAGTAGTGGTCTCTGTGCCACACAATAAGGATAATCCCCATGGGATTCTTGAGAAAGGAGAGAGAATGACCTAAGAGCCAGTACACAAATGCAAAGGTGATAGAGATGAATTGAGAAAGCCTCAAGGAAAGAAAGGTTGCTGACTGGTAACAGAAGGCAGAGGGTCCTGGGACTGTGATAAGGAGAGGGAAGTATGACTATCACTTTTCCTGGACTAGTGCAGTGGGGGGCATAAGAGAAGTTCTATCCAGTAACGAGAACATAGGCAAGGGCAACTATTTGGGAGATGAAGAAGGAACCAGATTTCCACAGGAAGAAAAGACAGAAGTAGGATGAGAGGAAGAGGTTTAAAATGAAGGCAGTTAAGAAGAAATGTGGAAATGTAGGCTGTCTTGTTCTTATAATCATAAGCTGATTTCATATACAAGTATAGCATCAGGTTTTACAGTTAACATTTCATTCTATGCAGAAAATTTTCTACACCTCAGTTTATTTACGATGGTACCAAAAGGTATAATAGAAATGAAAGGCAGAGCAGGATGAGGACTTGGCAGGAAGGAGATGGGAAGGTGGATGGAAATGCAATCAGGAAGTAAAAAAAAGAGTTTTCTGACTAGGCACTTGGTGACTCAATCACAGGGATTAGGGAACAGAAGCTGTGGTTGAAGTCTTGGAGTCCTTTATACTCCAAGAAGACCAATGACACCACAATGCTGAGGTCAAGGTAGAGTGTGTCCAACTGTGGCTGATGAGTCCACTACAAGCTCAGAAGGCTCTACCACAGGTCAGGCACAAATAGTCCATCTGAACATTTGGAATGGAGATGTCTCTAGATTGGAGCATCTCATATTTCCTTCATGCTGCTGTGATTCTGCTTTGTTCTTAGAGCACAGCACCTTCTTTGATGCAGGCATGCCATGCTGGATGGTCCTATGCCAGCATCTTCCATGTCTCACCATAGACACTAAAGTTCTTCAGAGAATCTGGAGTATGTCCTTGTGCGAGTTCTCTGTAAAAGAGTCTTTTAAGTAAACATATGTTTGGCATCCAGGATATATGGCCAGCCCACTGAAGTTGTGCTCTCTGGAGTAGAGTCTGAATGCTTAGCAATTCAGCTTGAGAGAAGACCTCAGTTGTTTGGTACCTTATCTTGCCAGGTGATCTTCAGAATCTTCCTAAGATAACTCAAATGAATGTGGCTCAATTTTCTGGAATGGTGCTGGTAAAATGTCCAGGCTTTACAGGCATAGACAATGAGGTCAGCACAATAGCTCTGTAGACCTTCAGTTTGGTGAGCAGCCTAATACCTCTTCTCTCCCGCACTTTCCTTCAGAACCTCCCACGTGCTGAGCTAGCTCTGGCAATGCTTGCTTCAACCTCATGAAATACCACTGACTAGGGCTCTTACCCTGAAGAGTTCTAGGATGATGACAGGTAGAATCAAACACCAAGGAAGAAGGATGGGGTCCATCATCTTGAGTCAGTACAATTTACTTGGCACTAATAGAAGTTCAGCACTATGACAAAGGGAAGTGACAATCCTCCAACACTATGGCTCGCCCTAATTATTTTAGGACTTTTAACATTCTCAGTGTCTTTTAAGACTCAGAGCAGGAGTCAGGTTCCAGGAGCAGCCTTTGCTAATACAATACCCCTAGAAGTTGATGTTCTT
Organism: Phascolarctos cinereus; assembly: GCF_003287225.1. Classification (NCBI taxonomy): domain Eukaryota; kingdom Metazoa; phylum Chordata; class Mammalia; order Diprotodontia; family Phascolarctidae; genus Phascolarctos; species Phascolarctos cinereus. The sequence continues at coordinate 68,408,508 of NW_027555514.1, forward strand.
TCCCTCCTGAAATGACCTTGCATTACCTTCCCTATGTATATAATGTATTACAAGCTACTTGAAGGCAGAGAGAAGATTTCATTTTGTCTTTTCATCCCCAGAGCCTAGCAAAATACACTTAAGTATTTGTTGATTCAAAATTGAATTTGTACTTAATTCTTTGATCATGCCAGTACAATTAAGGGAAGTCAGACAAGAACTGCACAGGATGAGAGGGTAAGGGAGTGGTTTAAATCTCTAATTGTGGAGTAAGTAGCCATCTTTGAGGCCATCTTTGATTTTTTTGATTTTGATTTTCAGAATCACATGGTAGGACACTAAAATCCATTAATTCTGAAAGAAAAGGCAGGTTTTGAGTCCAAAGGATAAACTTTTGCTCTGACCTAAGAAATGGGCTGCAGTCAGTAAAACAGATAGGCAAGAAGGTAGGTAGCAATGGAGGATCAGTGCAGCTCCTATGACGGGTATTCCATTTGGAATGAAGACATGGTTGAAAACTCTTCTACTGACTTACTTTTGTGACTTCATCTGTAAAATGAGGAGGATGGTCTGTCTGACCTCTGAAGTACCTTCCAGCTCACATCAATGACCCTATCTATAATACACTCTATATGCCAATGACTCTGGCACCAGAGAATCACTGCTTTTCTACAGAAAATTCATATCTCTGCTTAGCACCATCAATATAAAAATGTATAGATTTTGAGAATAAAAAATTAATCATACTTAATAAATGAGCTTTGTGACATTCATCATGACAGTAAGAAAGACATTTGGGCCTGTAACAAAATACAGTAAAAATATTCATATTCCTGTAAAGGCTACTTATCACCTAAAAGTGCTTTAGAGGATACATAAATATAGCTTCACCACTGCGTAACACCCACATAAAAGACAGAAGGTGTCAAAAAAAAAAAAGGTACTTATTGAGGAAGGAAATGTGGGTTAAGGATCCAAACATACTAACTTCTCAACTCTTGTAAAAATTGTCATAAGGTGATCTCCTACACAAATAAAGGTTGGGCTGTTAAAATAAAAATTTCATCCTATGTAGAAAATTATACAAATCTCAATTTATCTAATATGGCCTGTTAAAACGCTAAAAACTGCCCTCTGAATTTGTTTTGAAAAATATGTATATTTTTTCTTTCTCATAATACTTTTGTTTCTGAACATACCACTCCAATCCTCCACAATCCAGTCACCTCTCTCTTTTAACAAGAATTGCAAGAGTAGAAAAAAGCAGCTCAATGAAACTATCCAACCAAATCTGACAGCTTATGCAATGTTTCACAGCCATAGCCCCCCACTTCTTCAAAGAAAGGAGACTGGGACATTTTCCCAACTCTTCTCTGGGGTCAGGGTTGGTTATTACAAGTATGAAGCCTCCCCTGAATTTATTTCAATAGCAAATTCAGAAAATCAAAAAACAATATCTCTCATTTGCATTTCTTCAATAAATAGTTCAGAAATAAATATCTCTTTGTTTCATTCTGAAAAACATACTTTAATATTCTGAGGGCAGAAATTTAACTATAGAGAGCTAAAACAGATTTTGTTAAAGTCTCACCCATGAATTACTCATATTAAAACCTGTTCTTACCTTGAGGAACTGACTCCATGCATGTTATAATCATTAAACTTTTTCAAGTGATGCTAAGATATGCATAGTATATGGACTAGCCATATGTATAGTTTCAAGGAGCATGCCCAACAAAAACAAATCCCAAATTTTTAGCTCAACAATACAGCACCAGACTAAGTGACTAACAGACTACTTCTGACATATCCATGACATGTCATTAAATCCTCCCAGAAAAAAAAGAAAAATAGGAACATAAAAGTAACACTGCCTTCACCTGAATGTTTAAAGCATTAAAGTATTTCTATAAATGATACATTACCTTTTTAACTACATATAAAAATACTTGAAGCTGCCTGGATCACATATAAAGAATGTTCAGGAAGTATTATACCATATAATCATCAGACCTATAGATAAAAAACACATGACAGTCACTGCAGTCATATTTTTAAAACCTCATATGTAAAACAAAGTCAAAAGTATACTCTATTAGCATAATCTCTAATGTTAATGTGCTTGACACAAATACAATAAATATAAAGGTTGCTCTGGAAACTAGCATTTTTCTTCACGGAGGTAAGGAAAAATATTTTTACATTATACTACAGTTGAATTAATTGCTTCAAATTCCATTATTCTGACAAGCACTGAAAAATGCTAACAGCATTTAAATCTCTGGCATACTATATTAGCATTTCTTTCCAATCTCAAATAGCATCTCATAATACTCTTTTCCCAAATCAGGATTTTAGTGATTAAATGGAACTTTTCCCCAAAGCAAAAATATAGAATTTAGCAAAATGGTACAAAAGTATAGTTTTATAGATAGTAACTTTGTTTAAAATATTATATTAGAAGATAGGAGATTTTTTTTGATGGGACATTGGGACTTTGGTCCCTACAGTTTATCTGGAACTATATTACTGTCTTAATCTATGTGATGGCAGCTGGAAACAATAATTCAGCTTTATGCAAGCTCAAAACTCTCCTCTTTTTAAATCTAATCACAATCCCTCCTCCTTGATACACTGCACGAGCTAAAGTGTAACTCTGCTCCATCCCTTGAGTCTTGCTGTTCTTGCTCAGTCACAACCCAGCACTGCCCATGGGGTTTCCTTGGCAAAGATACTGGAGAAGTTCGCCACTTCCTTCTCCAATAGATTACGGCAAACAGAGGTTAAGTGACTTGCCCAGGGTCACACAGTTAATAAGTGTCTGAGCTTTAAGCCTTAGGCCTTCACTAAAAATGTCATTCTGTAACAGACAATCTAATTAAACAAACAGTTTAACAAGCTTACCAAATGTTAAGACAGGGGTTAGGTGCTGAAGATACAGAGAGATAAAGGAGATACAGAACCTGCCTTCAAGAAGGGTACAGTCTAGTAGGTTAGAATGACAATCAATCAACAAGCATTTACTACATGCCCTACAAATAAACTCTAGAGATAAAAAAAGAAGAACAAATAATCTTACAATTAAGAAAACAATAAATCCTACAAGGTATAAGGTTTAACGAAATTCCAAGTAGTGACATCAGAAAAAGTTTCATGGAGGAAATGGTAGCACCTAGCCTTGAAGGGAAGGATATCAGTAGAAGGCCAGGGAAGGGGTTGGGAGTGGGGCAGGAAGAATCTGACTCAAGCATGAGAAATTATGTACACAAAGACAGGCGAATTCATGAAGTAGAATACAATGCGATGAGGCTGGCATTCCTTAGGAAGTGTGCAGCCAAATTATGGAGATCCTTGAGAGCCATTATGAGGAATTTTCAATGTATCCAGTCAGCAACAGTCAATTTTTGAGTAAGCATATGGAAGTGATTGTTGATAAATCAAAATAAATTAATAAAATAAAATAAAAATTATTGAGGGTTTTTGAGTACGGTGGTAACACAGTCAAACCTATACATTAGAAAGATTCCTTCAGTAGTACAAACGGTAAGCTGTAGGATGTGGGGGGAGAGGAGAAGGAAATCGTGAGCAAGCAAATGAAATAAAAGGCTTTTACCACCGTCAAGATGGGAAGTGATGAAATGAGGGCCTGAACTAGGGTGGTGGCAAGTAAGAGAAAAGAAAGATATAAGAGATATTATAGAGGAAGAATCACAAGAACTTGGCAACTGACTAAATAAGAGAAGGTTAAGGAAGAATTGTGAATGACTTCAAGGTTTTGCATCTCGGTGACAGATTTTCAGAACATCCCTTCATTAATCAATTATTAAACAATAAGGATTTATTAAATGTCTACTATTTGCCAAGTAGCATGGTAGAGTGGATAGAGCACAAACCCTTAGAGTCAAATCAAACTAGATTCAAGTCCAGCCTATGATACTTACTGACTATGTGACATTTGTCAAATTACTTAGCCAGAGTTCTCCAGGAAACTCTGTATGACAAAAATGTGCAGAATAGCAACTGACCTGCATTGGAATTTTCTCACCAGGAAACTCTACAGCAATTAAATCACAGCTGTAAAGTAAGGGGATGGGGGAGAAAGGAATAAAGGAAAGAGTGAAGGAAGAGGAGGAAAGGTAACAGGTAATGAGCTAGGTATATAAGTACAAAAGTAAGACAGTTCCTGCTCTCAATAACGGCAAGATGGATTTATTTAATTGAGCATGAATTTTATACCTAACAACCAAAAGCACCAGCAAGTAGAAAGGAAGAAGGTAAAAGAATATGTTGGTGCTTCACGTTATCCAAAAGAGTGAAGCACTTACAAATCGCAATTAATTAGTTCTCTACCAATACTTCTATTTTCAAAAAGTTTTCTTCAAATGCCAACAAAATGTCTTTACCTTTAAATGTTAATGCCAAATGGTCAGACATTTATAAAATATACTCAGTATTAAAATACTAGCTGGAGGCTGGAATGCTCTCATAAGAATCAGAAGATCTAAACGTCTTGACTCTGACACCCACGAGAGCAAATCCCTTAATTCTTCAGTTTCATAATCTGTAAAACTAAGCTAAAACCACCTATAAATGAACTAACTTAAATGACTGTAAGAACATTATGATATGTTGTAAGATCACTGTTAATTGTTTAGAAGGGGGAGAAGGGAGTCTTCCTAAATACAAAGTAATGAAAAGTAAACTAGGTCTAAAACTCAGGGTTGTGGAGGAAAGTTTCTGATTTTCAGTTTGCAAAATGTATCCATCAAAAGCCCAGGGGGAAGGATATGCATGTGTGTTGGTGTTTCCCTGAAAAATTGCAAAGAATAATATTAAATAAATCAAAATTGGAGAACAAACTCAGGTTTAAATTGGGAAAAGGAGCCGATATCTCACAAGAATGGCACAGGATGAGGCGTTACAGTCAAAGCTAGTGAATGACATGCCCACACCAACGAGATCACAGAACCATCTATGTAAATAAAGAAACTCTAAAGTAATAGGCCTGAATGAAATTAGATTAGAATTACTAGAGGAAGAAAAATGGAAAGATATAAACTACTTATGCTCTGTGTGACAGCGGGCAAATCACTTTGAGCCTCTGTTTCTTCCACTGTTGAACAAGAGGGTTGGACTAGACCGCTAGTCACTAAGGCAACTTGCAACTCTAAGTCTAATGCTATGAATTCTCTCTTATTTGGTTGTCAAATTGGCCAAATGCCAATAACTTACTATACCACCTCTGGCAAATCACTTAACCTAAATCTTATTTTTCTTATCTGACAGATGGTTATAATACTAACCTTTCACTTATCACACACAGAATAACAGTTGTGAAAATCTTTTAAAAATATAAATGTTTCTTCAAATAAGGTCTTATTATTCAGGATTCTAAAGATGGCCAGATCCTATATATCACCATATTTGATCAAGCTTTGTATTCTGTATCGATGCCTATTTAGTTTGAGCATGAATGTGCCTAACAGCCAAGAGAACAATTAAAAGAGAGTAAGGTAAAAATGTTAGTGACAAATCATCCCAAGGTAGTGGCCTATAAGAAACAAATCACGATTTTATATTTAAACACCCCTTCCGCCAAGGTGTTATGGTCAAAATAATCCATCACCTGGAGACCAACCTTCTGGTAATGAGTGCTTTGAAGTAAGCTAGCCATCTAATCACACAACCTGTTACTGGGCCTGTATTCAATTTAACAAATATTAAGAAACATTAAGTGCCTGTTGTGTGCATAGCACTGCAAATGACAGTGGGGATACAGATAAAAACAGTACACTCCATCCCCTCAAGAGACTTTATAACTTAATAAGGATAAGATATGTTCACAAATTAGTATGATACAAAGTAGATTAGAGCCCCCCAAAAATCCATTTTACTTTAAAATCTTTTTGTGGGGGGTGGAGAAGGAAAGAAGAAAGAAAAGTTAAGCAAGGCTTTAAGGGTAAGACAGAACTTGAGCTCGTCCTGAAGGAAATGAAGGATGTCAGTAGGCAGAAATGTATAAGGAATGCATTCCACACCTTATTATATGACAGTGGTAGGAGACAGCAGGGCAGCTAGGCGGCACAGTGGATAAATCACAGTGTCTAGAGTCAGAAAGACTCACCTTCCCTAGTTCAAATCTGGCCTCAGACTACTAGCTGTGTGACCCTAGGCAAGTCACTTCACTCTGTTGCCTCAGTCCCTCATCTGTAAAAACAAGTTGAAGAAGGAAATGGCAAACCAGTATCTTTGCCAAGAAAACCCCAAATGGGGTCACAAAGAGTTGGACACAACTAACAAATGAACAATAACAGAAAGAGTAGCAGGAGATGGTACAGGGGACATAGAAGGAAGAGACAGTCAGTAGGTCAATTTGGCCAGATTCTTGAAAACTGATGCAGAATGGAATGAAACAAGTCTATAAAAGCAAGATTATGGGAGACTCCAAATGCCAGGCTAAGGAGTCTATGTTTAATACAATAGCCTATGGAAAGACACTAAAGTTTTGAACTAGAGAGCAATGTGACTATTTCAGCAGTAAGGTAAAGACTGTATTGAAGAAGGGAGAGTCAATTAGCCAGGTAAAAGTTAATAAGGACATAAATGGAGTTGTGGCAATGTTAATGGAGATGAAAGGACAGATACGCCACACAAATGATAGGCTGGGGAAAGGCAAACAGGCAGGGAAGCAAAACTGGTAAAGTCAAAGCTGACTCCAAGTTTTTAAGCCTAGATGACTGAAAAGTGAAAATAGAGAAGCTACAACAGGGTAAGTTTGGGGGGAAATAATGAGTTCAATTTTGGACATGTTAATTTAAAGGTTCCAGCACGATATACATTATGTCCAGCAGAAAATCAGAAATGCAGGTTCAACAGATGTATTAGGGCTGAAGAGAGGAGTTCTGGAGTCATCATCACTGAAACAATAAATAAAATCATGGTTTAGATGAGATTGCCAAGGAAGAGAGTATAGAGAAAAGGTCAAAAATAGAAGCTTGAAAGGTACCTACACTTGTGAGGCAAAATCTGAAAGAAGACAGACTAGCAAGGAGCAAGAAGTCAAGAAGGAGAATCTGAAGAGATAATGTCCAAAAAGCCAAGAACATCATAGAATCTCAGTGATGAAGGGGTTTTCGGGGCCATCTCGTCCAATCAGGTATAGACCTGATTAAAAATCCCCTCTACAACATATACAACAAATGGTCACCTAGAGTTTGCTTGAAGATCTCTGAGAGGAAATAAATGCTACAACAAGGTCAAGCAGGATAAGAACTAAGAAAAGACTTTGGAGTTAGCAATTAAGAGCATATTTGATCTTAGAGTTTTTACAATTGTAGACTTGAGAGAATAGATGGTGAAAACAGGGATTGACTTTTCATTCTGTAAGTTTAGCATTATAGGGTGGGAGAACAATACATTAGTAGTAGTAACAACTCAAATTTATACAGTGCTTTTTAGTCTACAAACTGTTTTTAGATTATTGCTTGAGGCAAGAGAAGAAATGAGTTAAGATTATCTTTTTTTTAGGATAGGAAGCACCTGAGTATATTTATATAGGCATAGAAGGATCCAAAAGAGAGAAAAAATTACAGATAAGAAGGATAATGACTGATGGCGCAAGACTTTGGAAGAGAAAGGGCTCCTTGGAGAGGATGGAAGAAGAGCCATTAATGGAAGAGATACCCTTATTAAATAAGCTGGCCTCAGAAACTTACTATGTGACCCAGGGAAAGTCACTTAACCCCTATGTGCCTCAGTTCCTCATCTGTAAAATGGGGACACTGGAGAAGGAAATAGCAAACCACTCCAGTATCTTTGTCAAGAAAGCTCCAAGGATAAGTCCATGAGGTCACAACAAGTTGGACACAACTAAACAACACTGGTAAAAAGGACTTCCTCATTTTGTGAGACTGGAGGAAAGGTCAGAGATGTACTGGTACTTAAGAGGAGAAATGATGAATCCTCTCAATCTTCCCAGTAAGGTAGAATATGTGGGGGAAAAGGATATTGTAGTTGGATCTTGAACAAAGTTTAAAACAGTTGCTACTCGGAACATAACCAAAAGTCAGCAAGAGAGGAATACAAAGATTATTGTGCAGCAGTTAGGGCACAGATGAAATTAAATGCTGTGAATGTGTAGCCGACCCAGTCAGCACAACTGTCAGTTCCTCCAGCAGCACTTCCGAGCAAAAGTACAACAGAGAGGAGGATGGAAGAGAACGGTAAGTGACCTCTCGGTTGGCCATTAGCAAAGTAAGAACAGCAGACAGGAGAGGAAAGGACTCAAAATGAAGGGCAGCACATTTAGTGACAAGGCAAACTCCAGGGTAAAAGCTGTGAAGGGAGGGAAGTGGAATCAGAAATCAGAACAAGGGTGATAGATTAGGAAAACAAAAAACTGCAGGGTCTGAGGTTATGATGCGGTCAAAGGGCAGGTTCACAAAAAGCAAGGAGGTGAAAGGAAATAGAATAGATGAATCAGAGAGGGCATTTTCAAGATTCAGAATCTGGAAGGCAGAGCAGTTAAATGGTGGTGAGGTCTAAGATGTGACCACCCACATGGCTGGCTGAGGTACAGTGTGGAAATGGAGGTAACAAGAACTGAAGAGAGTGATGAACTGAGAAACCACAGTATTTTAAAGATCATCAGCTATGCTGGGGCAGGGGGAGAAGAAGAAAGTTGTCTTGAAGATGACACAGATACCAAAAGCCAGAAGGACAGGCAAGATAGGGAGACTAGTGATGGATGATGAGGAAATAGTAGGGGATATGGTGGGGAAAAGCAAAGAAACTCTGCAGTAACATGCCTGTTACTACATACTTGCTAAAATGTATGCATGAAACATTACACTTCTTAGGCTTGGTTAATATTTATCAGTATAGATTGCCAAATGACTGCAAAATTGTTGCATTAAAAGTATTTACACTCTTGGAACTGGAAAGGACTTTGGAGATCATATTGTCCAATCCTCTAATTTAATAAAGTATGATTCATGTAACAATGGGGCCAAAAGAGACCTCAGTAAACATATGGTCCAAGTCCCTTATTTTACAATTGAGGAACCTTATGCTTAGAAAAGAATGACTTGCCCAAGGTTACAGAGTTGGCTAAGAAGCCACAGCCTCTCTACCTGAACATCTGAGCAATAATTTCAGTCAATCAAAAAGCACTTATTACCCACTTATTATGCACCAGGCATTGTGCTAAGTGATGGGTATTCCAAGAAAGCCCCAGCTTTCAAGAAGCATACATTCTATTGAAGGAAACAACAGGACATTCAAGATATATACAGATACAACCTCAGAAGAGAAGGCATTAGTAGTCTCTTTCCTATCCAAGTATTACCTCCTGTAAGTTTCATAGAGGGCCTAGTACATAGTGGGCCCACAAGAAAACATTTAATACATTCAATGAAGGTTAAAAGGCTGGGGGGAGGGGGGAGGGGGGAGGAGGGAGGAAGGCAGGGATCATCAATACAATATTGACATCACCAAGGATGACAACATAAATAGAAGTGAAGAAGACAACTGTAATCAAAAGGATCCATGTTGCTTTTCATAATGTTCTCTATCTCCTGTTTGGTCATGATTCTTCTGTTCTCCATAAATCGGATAGCTAAACTATTCCTTGCTCTCCCAGTTTGCTTATAGGATCAGCCTTTATATCTAAATCATGAACCCATTCTGACTTTATTTTGGTATATGGTGTGAGATTTGGGTCTATGCCTAGTTTCTGCCATACTCTTTTCCAGTTTTCCCAGCAGTTTCTGTCAAACAGTGAGTTCTGATTAAATTGAAAAGTTTTTGCACAAACAAAGCCAATGCAACCAAGATTAGAAGGAAAGTAGAAAACCAGGAAAGAATTTTTACAACCAGTGTCTCTGATAACAGCCTCATTTCTAAAATATAGAGAGAATTAAGTCAAATTTATAAGAATACAAGTCATTCTCCAATTGATAAATGATCAAAGGATATGAACAGGCAGTTCTCAGATGAAGAAATTAAAGCCATCTATAGTCATATGAAAAAATTTTCCATATCACTATTGATTAGAGAAATGCAAATCAAAACAACTCTGAGGTACCCCATCACACCTATCAGATTGGCCAACATGACAAAACAGGAAAATGATAAATTTTGGAGAAGATGTGGGAAAATTGGAACACTAATGCATTGTTGTTGGAATTCTGAAATGATCCAACCATTTTGGAGAGCAATTTGGAACTATGCCCAAAGGGCTATAAAAATGTACATATCCTTAGACCCAGCAATAACACTTCTACAGCTGTACCCCAAAGAGATCATAAAAATGGGAAAAGGACCCACGTGTACAAAAATATTTATAGCAGCTCTGTCTGTGGTGGCAAAGAATTGGAAATTGAAGGGATGCCCATCAATTGGGGAACGGCTGAACAAGTTGTGGTATATGAATGTAAGAGAATACTACTGTGTTGTAAGAAATGATGAGCAGGGAGACTTCAGAAAAACCTCGAAAGACGTGTATGGACTGGCTGAGTGAAGTGAGCAGAACTAGGAGAACGTTGTACATAGTAACAGCCATGCTGTGCAATGGCTGACGTTGATAGATTTAGCCCTTCTCAGCAATGCAAGGATCTAAGACATCTCCAAAGGTCTCATGATGAAAAATGCTATCTACATCCAAAGAAAAAACTATGGAGTTTGAATGCAGATCAAAGCATACTATTCACTATTTTTTTCCTTCTGTTTTGTTTCTTCTTTCTGATGGTTCCTCCTATTGGTTCTAATTCTCCCCTACAACATCACTAATGTGAAAATATTTAATAGGAATATATATGTATAGCCTATATCAGATTGTGAGCCATCTTGGGAAGGGAGGGAGGGGGAGAAAAATTTAAAACTCAAAAGCCTGTGGAAGTAATTGTTGATACATCAAAATAAATCAATAAAAAATTTAATTTAATTTAAAAAAAAGAAGACAACTATAAACCAGGTACTGTAATCATGAAAGAAAGGAAGAGAATGTCCTGATGTGATGGTAAATAGTTGGTAATGATAAGGCAAATAGCAGATGATACAAACTATTAGGAGAGGTTGTCAAGTGATGGTGGCAGAGGAAAGACATCTGGAAGTTGCTATGGAAGCCAGGAAGTATACCAATTCCTCCCACTGGCCCTAGGAGTGCATGGGAGAAGGAAGAGTCAGTAGTACAGAACATAGCAAGAGTCGTGGCTTCTTCAGAAGTTAGCTAATATTCAGTTAGTGCTAGATGGTGAAAGGAGCATAAGAGGAAAAGATCAAGGATTTAAGAGAATTTGTTCATCAAGGAGCAAAGAATCTCAAGGTCATACAAGGTATCTGAAGCCTTTCTAGCTCAGAAGGCCCTTTTAGAGTTTGTGCCAGCACACCCTTGTGAACTCAGGGTCAACTTTATGCCAAGAAGCAGCATCCAAATATAACTCTGATGAACATTATCAATTATTCTCCATGGAAGGACTAAGCCAAATTAACCAGTCCCCATTAAAACTAAAGGCACTAGGAATTTAAGATACCAAAGAGAAACAAAATACTTGTTAGAAAAGTGTTCAAATTACCCATTCTTTATACAATATGCCAACTTGTACATGTTACTTTAACATACTATATGTTTGTCTTGCTCAGGATTCAAGAACCCCAATAAAGGTCTAAAATCATCAGAACAAGACAAAGAAATATTACTACAAAAGAAAAAATATTTAAAGGAAATTATAATATTCATGGTAGAAGTTATAAAACAATACTTCATTCTCTCCAAAAAGTTTTTCTCTTGAGCATTCATTTTGAAGTGGGAGTTATGTTAACTTTGTTCACTAAAATTTTAGTCTCCACCAGATTTACTAATTTGGTAACGTTATATGAGTGTTCGATTCTTTCCAATCATTTCTGTATTGCACAAAATGGAATAAAAGATGACCTCTTTAAAAATAAAAGCTACAGCTAACTGAAACATAACTGATTCTAATCTTTAGGATTTTAATGTATATCAAATAAAACCAAGTATTTATTGGGAAGCTACTGTCTGCCAACCCTCTCTCTGTTAGACAAATTATCCTCTGATGAAACAATATCCTTGGGTATTAAAATATTTTTAAAATAAAATATAATAGGGTTAGGGATGGGAATTGGACGTCTAATTCCACTGGCACAGGGAAATCCCAGGAAAGCAAACTCTGTACCAATGCAAATCAACACCTTCTCTGCAACTTAGTCTTAGAAAGTTGCCTAGAGCACAAGTGTTAAATACATGGTTGCCCTCCATGTTGAGACAACACTCCTTAATGCTGCCCAAACCATATTACAATATAATTGATAAATATTTAACAAAATAAACAAAAATACAATAGGACATAGATAATGTTAACATGCAGCTTTCTAAGTCCGAAGAGATCCTTATGTACAGTTTAGTGGCTCTTGTTTCTACCCGATTTTGACCAGTGGCCTAGCGCACTGAGAAGTTAAATAATCTGTCCAGAGTCACACTGCCAGCATGGATCAAAAGCACTATTTGAGTCCAGTCTTCCTATCCTCAAGGCTGGCTCTCTCTGCCATGCTACTAAAATGGCTAACCTAAAAACTCTGATCCATTCTATTCTCCCAGGCCACCTCTTACATTATGGCTTGACTAGCCTCGATACTCAGCCCTGATTCCATAGTCTGCTACTTTAATGTTTCACTATTATACCAAAATCCCTTACCCCACTATCTGATGCTCATCATTAAGTAACCCAAAGTATCCTATTTCTCTAATTCTGTCCCAGATCACTGGAGGGAAAAAAAATCATAAATTAGGCTGATTCTACCCACTATTTATTCATGATGTTATATACTGTTATTTGATACCTAAATGTTAAATTAAAAATACAGCTAAACCTTTGGGCTTGATAAAAGAATCCTCACCTCTACCTGACTTATTTTTTTAATAAATATAAAAATCCAGAATACTGCAATAATTGATCTACCAGTTTCCAAATTCTAAAAAGCTATGGTAGAAGATAGTAAATTTGGGAATACCTGTATCAAGGTTTTAAAGTATTACAGCCCTTTGAAAATAGGTAATGTCTTTTTTGCATCCGGGTTTGCTCCTAGGTCCTAACACAACTCCAGACATAAGAAATATAAGTTCAAAACACTATTATTCTACCTAAGATATTTATTATTTGGGTACCTTTTAAACAAAACAGTCCTATTCAATGTTTGTCCACATGGATGATCACCATAAGGAAGTATGTCAAATATGATGCAATGCATCACACTTAGCTGTGAAGTTTTTAAATTCATGAAGATGAAAGCATGAATATGTATGTTTCACATGCTAATATCCAAAGCATGAAAGAAAAGAATTCATTCAATCTAATAATGGGTATTGTCAACCAATCACAAAAAATTTATTGTTTCCTGCCCTCAAGGAGCTTATAATCTAATGGGGGAGTGCAACATGAAAACAACTATGTACAAAGAAGCCATATATAAGATAAATAGGAAATAATTAGCATAGGAGAAACACCAGAATTATGAAGGTTTGGAGGATTCCAGTAAAAGAGATTTGAGTCGAGACTTGAAGCCAGGGAGGTCAGCAGTTAGAACAGAGGAAGGAGAGCATTCCAACCACAGGGGACAGCCAGAGAAAATATCTGTAGCCAAAAGATAGAATGTCTTGTCCGTGGAACACCCAGGAGGTCAGAGTCACTGGATCGAAAGAGTAAGGGGAGTAATAAGAAGACTGGAGAGATAGGAGGGGGCTAGGTTAGGAAGGGCTTTGAATGCCAAACAGAGCATTCTGTATTAGTGTCAGAAAATGAAGAGGAGAGAAGAGGAGCTCAGAGAGAATGGTCTTCATTTTTCTGTAAAATATGAGGTAAGGATCTCAGCTGAGAGGGTAAAGGAAAGTTTGAGGAGGGATGAAAAAGCCTGGAGGGGCTGCTGTGAAAAGTGGGCTAGGAAGGTGATAAGGGAGGTATGGTAGGTTTGCTAGCAGCAATGACTGCCAGCTTGAGGTTGTGCGACACAAATTTTTAGTGGACTCAGAAAGGCTACAGGTTTTTCTTCACCTTCATTCCACGCATGTGTAGAGCAAAAGTGATGAAGGCTGAGATTTGGCTGGGAATAAAAGTAAATACAATAATGAAGCTAGGGAGAGGAGGACAGATGATAGATCTAGAAAGCAGACTCCAACTATATTGTTTCATTTGTAATGCCAAAATTTAAGACAGCTATTGCTAAACTGAGGAGCATCCAGACAAGAGCAAATAGGATGGTGATGGTCCTGTGTCTATTAAGGGAAGATCTTTTCAGCTATGGGTTAGACAAATGGATGCTGAGGTACCTTCAACACCAAAATTCTGAGATGCTATATTTAATTACCAGAATTACCATCACTTAGTAAAATGTTAACGTTGAATAAAACTAATACTCCAGATATAGAAAAATAGTCAAGTTTATTAGAGATTCTTTTATGAAAGCCTCAACCTAAAGATGCTCTTCCCAAACTTTCTGTGCTAAAGCCTTGGCAAAGATGCTTCTTTAAATCTTTTCTACTCAACTTTCTTTTATACTCACCTCTGCTACTGTGACCTCTCCCCTCTCTAGGCTATGGGAGTTAATTTTTCAAAATAACTTTAAGCCCAAAGTTAAAACGCATAATGGAAATGCTAATAGCTTTTCCTTGGAAAGCTGGCTCTAAACAAGAATTCGGTCTGCTCTAGTTTTTATTCTCTTGGGCTTTCCTGCTGTTCAAAGAAAGTGCTCCCTTAGGCCTAGTGCCTGCATCTTCTTTTCCCACCCCTCTACCTGGGCTCAAAATCAACCAAGGCCAACAAAGGGAAAAAAGTTCTCTTCAGAGCAACAGCCTCAGGCCCAGCTGCACATCTGCCTGAGACAGGCACTGAGGGCAATTAAGGTCAAAAGAATATCAGGCTGTTCCTCAATTTCCTGAACAGGAAGGACATGTACAGAACACAAATCTACTACAACAAATAAAGAAACATACAAATGTGTATGGCCCCAAAACACATATGTGCACACCCTCATCCAAAAAGTCCAGCACTGCATGACACAAAGATATTAAAAGTAAGAGTCTGTTACATGTCAACATAATAAAAAGAGGGCCCATGAGGTCAAAGAAGTGCTCATAAAACATGACAAGAGCAGACTATGGCCTCTCCCCCCTCTGAAGGGAGCACAAGGAGAGGAAGCACTGCAAGCAGCTGCTAGGTTCCAGGCAGTGTCCCCTCTGATCCGGGGGCTGGAAGGCAGAGCCATCAACTCCTCCCCAAGCTTCCCTGGAGGAAGGCCTTGGAATTGTCCAGCCAGCTCTTATTTTCCCATCAGCTGCTCTGCTTGGTTTGATTCTATGAACCAGGCCTCCGTACTCTGGAGAGCCCCTGCCCTGCTTTTCAGTTCCTTTTCTACGTGGTCTTTCTCCATTACATTGTAAGCTCCTTTTTCTTACTGGTATCCTCAGGGCACGAAGCACAAGGCTTTGTATACAGTAGGTGTTTGATAAATGTCTGAATAGTGACTGCACTGGGGATACAACTACAATAAATATAATGAAACCAATTCTACTCTACAGCAGCATTACATATATAGCAGAAAAAATGTACTGGACTAAGAATTAGAATTCCTAGGCTGTATTCCCAGTTTAACCACTAAATGTATAGCCCTGGGCAAGTCACTCTGGTTCTCACTTTGTTTTGTAAAATGGTGGTAAAATTTACCCCACCTAACACATTAGGTTATGAGAAAACGAAGTTTATACAAATAAATGCAAGGTGTTACTGTCTTTCAGGGCTTTTTCCAGGCAAAAGTGCAGCTATATTTGGAAAAGTGTAGGTGTTACCATGTGCTAATGGATTCATGTCCATGTCCATGTGTGTTTTAACAAATAGATGTGGAGGTAGCAAGCTATTTCTCCACCTCCCCCAGAGTACTGAAACAAACGTAATTTCTCATGCCACTTTCAGGTGAAGAGTATTGGAAATGATTACAGTAGTATTTTCTTTTATTCTGTAGGAGTGCTCAGGAAGGAGTAACTGGGCCTCTTTAGATAAAATATAACCAAGCCTGACAATGTAGTACTTTCCCCATGTTCCTTCTTAGCACCAGTCCCAACTAAAATCCCACCTTCTACAGGAATCCTTCCCCAAGCCCTCTTAATTCTAGCACCTTTCCTCTGTTAATTATTTCACATTTATTCTGTCCACAGCTTGTTCTATATTTGTTTGCCAACACTTCATGCTGGGGAATGGGGGTGGAGGGAAGGGTGGTACTTCCCTTTTCAATCCTTTCCTCTTCGGTAGTTGCCCCTACACTGTTTCCTGAGCTTAAACCCACCAAGCACACTGACCAGAAAAGCTACTTCAGAGAAAAACAATTTAAATATTGTGTCAATTTAAAAAAAATCTTTCTCTGACACAAAGTTTGACATGATCTATGCCAATACATTAGGGTGACCAAAGAGTCAAGTATTCAAATATAATGCTGTTATCAGAAGTCAACTCAGACAGTACTATTTTATTTTGCTCGTTGAAATATCAGTTCTATTTCAGAGACATGTGGAGGTTTTTTCCACAGGCAAGATTATGTTGGTGTCAAAGCCATTTTGCTGACATCACAACAGCCAAGAACATCTGTTGATACCAATTATGTCTTCCTTCTTTTTCTATTAGGTTCAATGCCAACCTCAAGTTACCCGGACTTACACAGGTGTGGCACATGGTTAAGAATATCGATGTTAGGGTTAGGCGACGCTCATCTTCTAGGTCCTGCTTTGGCTAACTAATCGTGAGCCCCGGTTTCCTCAATTTGAAAAAGGAAGTAGCTAAGCTCGATCTTTTAGATTCAGGTTAGCTCCTGGGTAAATGTTGCGGGGGAGGGGAAAGGAAGGACATACTGGTCCTTGCACCGAGACCATATTTTGTCTATCCCTGACCTCCTAAGTTCATTGCTTTGAATTTGACCTTTCCTTCCTGAAAGTTTTCAGTCCTCTACAGACGTCCTTCCTGTGCCTCGGTAAGGGAAATGAGGATTGAAAAAAGTCGTGACTACTGCCCCATTTTACATAAATGGATACTGAGGCATCAGCTGCCGCAGCTCCCTCTAGCTGCGCAACCTACGAGGAGAACGTGAATCCTCGGGTCCCTTGGGCCTGTGACCTAGGAGGCCAAGGGCAGTGACCCGGCTTTCAACTGGAGGGCAGCAGGAACCTGCAGTTACCAGCACCCGGACGCCGCACGGCTGGGAGTCGTCGGGGGGCATCGGCCCGGTGACCCTGCGCGTTACCCAGCTCCCACCTCCGGCTGCGGCCCCAGGAGCCGCTCCCCCGCCCCACCTCCCTGGCGCCCCCAGGACAACCAGGACAACCACCGAGACAACCACCCTCGGCGCGCGCCCCTGCAGACATAGCTGCCTGGGCACAGGGAAACTTACAGCCTTCCTACTGCGTGCGCAGCCCAGCGGGGTGACGTCACGCAGGCCTCGCGTTCGAGGACGTCAGACCGCGGGGGGGCGGAGCAGGCGGTGTGACACCTCCCCCTTATGCACCTCCCCCGCTCCCCCCAACCACACACACCACTTTTACACTTCTCCCCTCCCTCCGCCCCGCCCAGAGAAGGCCAAGACAGATAGGCCCGCCCCGCCTCTCAGAGAACTTTTCGTGCGCAGGCGCAATGTGTTCCTGGCGCCCTGTTCCCCCCGTAACTGGCGTTTTCCGTTTTCGCGTTGGGCGGAGAAAGAGGCCGAATCAGAGGAGACGATCGAATGGCCTCCTGGGTGTGGAAAGTGAAGGTGGGGGAGCCGTAGGACTGACCTGCGGGGTGAAGTGTGTATATAGGGGGGATACGAGTAGGGATCGCTGGGCACAGGCGGGATGGCGAGCAGCTCCGGGCCCACGGAGTTGGGGTGAGAGGGTCTCCCACACCGATTTTTTTAGGGACTTTTCCTCTTTCGCTCACGTGCTCGTAAAAGTTCTCCACGTGCCGTGACGTAGACGGCTCCTCCCGGCCCCCTCTCAGCCACGCCCATCCGGTCTCAGCGTGCTTCGAAGTCGCGCCAGGCCTGGTCCCGCCCGCCCGCTCTGAGCCTGCAGCCCCGCCCCGCGAGGGCTCCGCCCAGCCTGCTCTTGTCTGGGCCTGGCGTCCTGGTCGCCCGGTCTCCTCCCGCTGCAGAGCTGACCGTGCTCTACCCGCCTCACTCACTTCTTCCTCTTTCCTCCATTGCAGGGGTTCTTTACCTTGACCATGAGCTAGCTTTTAAAAAATATATATTTTAATAACTACATTTCAACATAATCGGCCTCTTTTCCATTCCTATGTAATTTTATTTTATGCATTTAAAAGCACTACTCCGAGAAGAGGTCCATAGGCTTCACCGGATTAACCAAAGTGTCTGACTCAGGAAAGGTGGAGACCCCCTGCTCTAGGGGAACCCCAGGCTGGCTTCCCATCCTCCCCGTGCCTCCCTCCACCCCCACCCCACCCCCACCCCATCCCATCCGTCATTTCAGCTTTAAATTTTAGCAAACAGCCTCCTGGGGGGAGATCACAACTTAAAAGGACGAGGGTCCCTCCTCTTTCCAACCTTTTGAACCGATATTCATAAGGAAATGTTTTTGGTTTTATTTTTTAATTTTTGCTCAGCTCTGTTGAGGCACAGGGGAGCAATCTGGCCATGGGTGACTCATGGACAGCGGAAAGGGGAAATTAAGGAAATGAGATAATAAACTATCTGAATAGGATCATTAGAAAGGAAGAAAAAAGTCTTGGGCTCAGTAAATGACACAAACAGGTATGGGATTCTGTCATTCCCTTGCAGTCTTAAATGAAGGAGTAAAACTTGCTTTCTCTTGTCATTGGGTCTGGAGAAGACTAATATTTTTAGAAAGTAAAATGACAATCAATGAAGAGTATCAGGTTTTAGGACTCTGTGAAATGGTTAAAAAAGAAACAGGGTAGGAAAGAAAAAAGAAATTTGCCTGATAACTTTATTGTACATTTAAAAGGAATAGCAGCTTGTACATGGTAGATTTCCAGTTTCATGTGCAACCATCTTTTTTATTATATTATTATATTTATTATGGAAATGTTTGTTTTATTCCATAAATTAAAATAAAACTTTTTGTGTGGATTTTTTTTATTATTCAACATTTACTTCCACAAGCTTTTAAGTTCCAAATTTTCACCCCTTCTCACTCCTCCCCCCACCCCAAGATGGCATGCATTCTGAATACCCCTTCCACTAGTGTGCCCTTTCTTCTATCTCTCCCCTCTTCTGTTTTCCTATAGGGCAGGATAGACTTCTGTACCCCCTTTCCTGTATTTATTTCCCAGTTGCATGTGAAAACATTTTTTTAAACGTGTTTTTAAAACTTTGGGTTACAAATTTTCCCCTTCCTCCCTCCCCACCCCTCATTGAAAAGGCAAGCAACTCAGTATAGGTTATACATGTGCAGTTATGCAACACACTTCCATAGTAGACATGTGAACAGCTAACTCTATTTCCCTTAATCCTATCCTGTCCCCCCATTTATTCTATTCTTCCTTTGACCCTGTCCCTCCTCAGAAGTATTTTCTTCTGATTATCCCCTTTCCCAATCTGCCCTCTCTATCATTCCCCAGCTCTCTTGTCCCCTTTCCCCCCTATTTTCCTGTAGGGTAAGACAGATTTCCATGCCCAATTGAATGTGTATGTTATTCCCTCCTTAAGCCAAATCCTATGAGAATAAGATTCACTCATTCCCTCTCACTTCCCCTGTTTCCCCTCAACTTTAAGAACCTTTTCTTTTCTGGGTTTTTTTTTGTGAGATAATTTACCCTGTTCAGCCTCTCCCTTTCTTCTTCTAGTATAATCCTCTCTCATCCCTTAATTTTATTCTCCAGATGTGGCCCCTTAATCTTCAACTCACCCTGTGCCCTCTGTCTGTCTGTCTATCTATCTGTCTATCTATCTATCTATCTATCTATCTATCTATCTATCTATCTATCTACATACATACATATAATTTTTCCCCCTCCAGCTACCCTAATACTGACAAAGGTCTCATGAGTTATAAATGTCATCTTTCCATGCAGGAATGTAAACGGTTCAACCTTAATAAGTCTCTCATGATTTCTCTTTCCTGTTTACCTCTTCATGTTCCACTTGAGTCTTGTGTTTGAAAGTCAGATTTTCTATTCAGCTCTGGTCTTTTCATCAAGAATACTTGAAAGTGCTCTATTTCACTGAATTACCATTTTTTCCCCTGATGGATTGTACTCAGTTTTGCTGGGTAGGTGATTCTTGGTTGTAATCCTATCTCCTTTGCCCTCTGGAATATTATATTCCATGCCCTGCAGTCCTTTAATGTAGAAGTTGCTAAATCTTGTGTTATCCTGATTGTGTTCCCACAATACTTGAATTGTTTCTTTCTGACAGCTTGTAATATTTTCTCCTTGACCTGGGAACTCTGGAATTTGGCTACAATATTCCTAGGAGTTTTCCTTTGGGGATCTCTTTCAGGAGGAGATCTGTGGATTCTTTCAATTTCTATTTTGCCTTCTGGTTCTAAAATATCAGGGCAGTTTTCCTTGATAATTTCTTGAAAGATGATATCTAGGCTCTTTTTTTGATCATGGTTTTCAGATAGTCCAATAATTTTTAAATTCTCTCTCCTGGATCTCTTTTCCAGGTCAGTTGTTTTTCCAATGAGATATTTCACGTTCTCTTCTATTTTTTTTCATTCTTTTGGATTTGTTTTACAGTGTCTTGATTTCTTATAAAGTCATTAGCTTCCAATTGCTCTATTCTAATTTTTAAGGAAGTATTTTCTTCAGTAATCTTTTGGTCTTCTTTTTTCATCTGGCCAATTTTGCTTTTTAGGGCTTTCTTCTCCTCATTGGCTTTTTGGACCTCTTTTGCCAATTGGGTTGGGCTGGGCTGTTTTTAAGGTGTAATTTAGCAAGCTGTTGACTTGTTTTTCATAATTTTCTTTCATCACTCTCATTTCTCTTCCCAGTTTTTCCTCTGTTTCTCTTACTTGCTTCTCAAAATCCCTTTTGAGCCCTTCCAAGGCCTGGGACTGATTCATATTTTTTCTTGGAGGCTTTGGATGTAGGAGCTTTGACTTTGTTGTCTTCTTCTTGTTGTATGTTTTGATCTTCTTTGTCACCAAAGTAAGATAATATAGTCTGACACTTTTTGCACTGCTTGCTCAAGGTCCTGGCCAATTACTTGAGTTGTGAACTCTTTGTTAAGGTAAGAGTCTGCTTCCAATGTGGAGAATGTACTGTCCCAAGCTTGGGGGGTTTATATTGCTGTTTTCAGAGATACTTGTAGGGACTGGTAAATTTTCACTTCTTGCAAGATGGTATGATAAGGGGCAAGGTGTTTACTCCTTTCCTGGCCTGTGCTCTGGTCTGTCAGTGACCACAAGCACTCCTTTCTGTCCTGGAACTGTGAGGAAGGTTTTCTCTCCACTGCCACTACAAGCTCCACCACACCAGCACTCCTCCTTGCCCTAGAACTGCCGCCCAGAACTGTGACCCAGATCCAATCAGAGGCAAAGCAAGTGATTCCTGCCTCAGCACTGGCAAAGAGATCCCTGCAACCCCCCTCTGATCAGCCACTCGATTCCCCCTCAGTCTGTGGACCAGAAACTCAGAACACAGCCACCACCCCAGCACCCACGCTCTGCGCTCTGAAACTGGCTCTGACCTAGCTCCTCTTTCACCACAGAAACAGACTTTTCCCACTGCTCTAAGTTGTCTTTGGTGTTTGGGGGTTGAGAAGTCTGGGAGCTGCCACAGCTGCCTGAGATTCAGTCCTCTGAGGCCTGCTCTAGGTTCACTGTGGCCTGGGAGCCCGCGCCATACTGCGGGCTCTCCCAGCCCTGTGCAATATACCTTTCTGATCAATCATCCAGATTGTCTTGGGCTGAAAATTTGGTTCACTCTGTCTTTTTGTGGGTTCTGCTGCTTTAGAATTTGTTTAGAACCATTTTTTATAGGTGTTTGGAGGAGTTTGGGGGAGAGCTCAAGCAAGTCACTGCTTTCACTCTGCCATCTTGGCTCTGCCTCCCAATTAAAATAAATTAAAAAAAATAAATGGATAAAGATTACTCAGGAGAGATCATTGATTAGTAGTTTCAAGGATCCTTACTGTATAGTTTTTCTGACTTCATTGGTATTTACAGACAACTTCCTAGTTTATTATGGCAACCCCATTTGACCAATTTTGCCTTTACATAGCCAGGATCCACCTCAACTTACAGTTAAGAACAAAATTAACATAATTCCAGATTAGGATTTTTTCCTTTCAAAGGAGATTGGTGGTAAATGATTGGATTTTGGTTATGAGAAATAGGATTTTTTAAATTTAAAAACATTCAAAGAAACTTTATTAGCATCATTTTGATACTGAAACTGTAATTGCATTCTCAAATTATCCTAAGAACACAATGATGACTTAAAATATTTGAGCCATGAAGCTATGTTTTTCAAACAGTGGTGTCCATGGCTTCTCCTAGAAGTGAGCACCACATAACTGATAAATTTATCTTAAACAGTTTTACTAAATTATTGCAGCAAAAGGAATAGGTGGTCATCTAGTCAAATCCATAATCCTCTTTGTATGGGGTTCACGTTATTGTGGAAGACAGGCTCTTCAACTAAATAGGGTTGAGGAAGCTTCTTTCGGGTTTAGTAGCACCAGGGGGAGGGGGAGGAGGAGGGAGAGAGGGAGGAAGTAGCCCTGCCATACTTTGCTCCTTTGGCAGTTTAGGTTTTTTGATTGTTTTTGTTTTTTGGGGTTTTTTTGGTTGGGTTTAGTTTTTGTTTTGTTTAGTTTTAGTTTTGTTTTTGTTGGGAGGATAGATGCTGTAGAAGGGGTGATATAATTTGTAGGCCTGAGTCCAGAAATAGAGATTCTCAACCATAATAAATTGTTCTACTTCTTCCAGTTCTAGTCTAGTAGTACCATCGGGGCCATCATTGCTGTATGGTGGGCTCCTATGGCAGGTTTCTCTTCAAGAGAGGAGGGCCCCAGAAAGGAAGACAGGAATGTTTCACAGGATGTGTGGCCATGAGTTTCCAGGACAAGTAGGGATTCTCAACCAGAACAAATTTTCTAGCTTCTTTCAACTCCGCTAGTGCCATCAGGGGCAATCTTCTGACAATCCCAACAGAGGAGGAGATAGAGATTTTCATACAAAGCTAAGTTTGCCCTGACTATTGAAAGTGCTGTCCACTGGTTTGCCTAGGTCAAATCTGCTACCTCCTGCAATGATAGGGTCATGGTGTTGACACAAATATGCTTCAGTTCTCCAGTTCTCTTGAGGCATGTAGGAGAGACATGCCCTCTCACAAAGGAAGGGTTGAGAAGGAGACACTTTCAGGATAGAAGGTTGAGTACGTTTCAAGTTTGCAGATTCTGTTGATAGTTCAATGGTCCTGGGCCACAAAGCTGTGTCAGCTACAGCTGGTGGCAGAAGAAAATCCCAGACATCACAAAGATTCCCTCTAATGGCTTGGTGGCTTTTCAGTCAGAACTTGTCAGATTAATTGGCCACAGGGGCTGCTGCTTAGCCTGCTGGGCTTTGGTACCCACAGACCATGGATGGAGGCAGGAAAGACCTGAGAGCTGGCCCAGGAACTGCCTGGTCAGGATGTTGATGCGTTGAAGGCCTAAGGATGAAGGACGGACCTTGGGCCCTCTCAGAAACCTGAGAGGGCCCAAGGGCTCATCTACCTCCACTAGTATCTTGATGATGCTTCTCAAGGATATAATTGTTAAGACCAATAGGAAAGAATTTGTAGTATGTTTATATGATAGCAATTTGGGGTATGCCTAGACCGTTTAAAGTGCTATCATTCACGTAATTAAGAAACAGGAAAACTGGCCACCTGCCTTCATTCATGGCAGATAATACCATGCAGTAAGGAGGGAGCCTGCAGCCAGCTAAAAGTCCTACCTTCTATAGGAATCCCTCTTAATTCTAATGCCTTCCCACTATGATTTATTTCTTGTATATAGTTTATGGTATATTTTTCATGAATATACATCTTGTTTGTACATACTTGTTTTCTTCTGTATTATATTGTGAGCTCCTTGAGTGCAGCAAAGGCATTTTGCCTCTCTTTGTATTCCCATAGCTTGCACAGTGCCTGGCACATAGTAGGTATTTAACAAATGCTTATTAACTGATTGCTTCCTCCTCCTTCCACCTGCTGATCATCTGGCCCTGAGAAAAGAGTCTGGAGTTTGGGCCTTTTCTTTAGTCCTTGTCAGTACTAGATGCAGGAAGTAAAGTCTTTGGATCCTAGAGCTAAAGACAGAGACATCCAGGAATCCAGGCTGGGGGTCGCACCAGCCCAACGGCAAAGCTCTAAGACTAAGAGGACAGGGATGGGGTGGGGCTGTTATTGGACTTTGTACTTGAACTTGGTGGTACTAATGTGAAGTAAGAACTGAGCTTAACTGTGAATCAAATCCCCCCTCCCCTCTCCAGACACTGAAGGCGGTGTGTTTTGAGGGTGGGGGAGAGCATGAGATTATGGCTCCAGTGGTGAGGGGCAATGTTTGCATATTTGTTCTTGCTAGATTTTTAAAATGAATATCTCTTTGTAAAAAGCTTCAATTCATGTTAAGCAGCTCCGTGGGACCAGGGTATGGGCCCCTGAAAATGAAGGAAGCACAGTCAGTGAGTGGGACCTTGAGCCAGTGGCAAAGAAAAGAGAATTCCCAACAACATCCCTTCCCTAGCATACCAGAGAAGAGAGAGGAGTGTATAAAATGAGTCAGTCTGATCTCCAGAGTAAGGCCAGAACAACTCACACTACATTTACATCTACCATCTAATGGTATAGAATGCCCATGATTTTTTATTCTATTTCAGAGACATGTCCATATGCAAATAAACAGAGGAGACATAGCTTGAATGAACATCAGTTTTCACTGTCTTACTGTAGACGATTTCACTTCATCAATATTATGAGGGAAACATGCACTTTTTAAACATTTGAAAAACGTTTCAGGCTTTTATTAGAACTTTGGTATTTTATCTGGGAACATTATTATATTAAATTTGATAATATCTGGGATGAAATTCTGAGAATATTAGGTCAACATTTCAAGAATCCATGATTTCATTGGTGCAGGACTCCCTCTACCAATGCAGATAACGTTGCCTTCCCTGCTTTAATCACATAGTCTTTATCAATCCTTCTGACAAAATTATTGATCACCTGCCCTGTGGAGCTGAAACTCTTTAAATTTAGCTAGACTGGTACTTAGATGACAAACATATAGTCTATCACCAGGACCAGCATCAGAACATTTTCTAGCCTGGTAAAATCTGTGTAAATTGCCAACACTTTCACATTTCTAAGAATGTTTTAGAGCCTAGGGTTACCCCCATAATATGGGCAGTTAAGACTTTAGTGGAGGATTAAGTCATATTTGATTAACTTAGTGAAGTTAATAGTATCATTTGAGCTAATAGTATACTAAGTACATTAGATTTATGCAATATTTTTTCACGTAAATGTAATTGTAGAAAATATTTTCTTCAACTATTGGCTCACTTCTCCCTTCCTGTCCCATACCTCCCCTTCTCATCCACCTACCTCTGCCACCAAAAAAAACCCCCAAAAGCAAAACAAAACAACAACAACAAAAACCCCACCTATATCATTGATTATGGTGAAGTAAAAATCATGGTGAATGGAAAATCAGGGAGTGAGAATTAGATACAGCATATGATGCAGACATAGAACCTGTAGGCTAAATACTATAACAATTGTCTAGTCTTGGCTTTGCCAGGTCAATTGGAAGAGGGGGAAAGAGAAATTACCTCTTCCCCTGTCTTTATCCCCTCATTGCCTTCTCTGTCAGGGTCTGGGCTCTCTCTCTACTTCTGGTTCCCAGCTTGAACTCCCCCAAATGCTGAATTCTCAAACTACTGGAATGCCTTAGTTTTTTACATAAGCCCAAATCCCACTGTTGATTCTTTTAATCTTTCAGTAAGTATTACCTGTGTGGTATCAGTGATCTCCCAAGCTAGTCAAGGAACATCTTCCCGTATTGTGGAGTTGTAGGAAAACTCCTTTAATATCTTCTTTATACTGTCCTCTTAAGAGAGAGCTTTTTCCATAGTCAGTATTGATATTTCTTTCCATAGTCAATATGAGCAAAACATTTTTGTACTGAGCAGCAACTATATTTTTAATATATTCCTATTAAGATTTGATCTCATTTTAAGGAATAACTGTCGAAACAATGGAGTGGGTGTCCAGAAAATATAGCTAGTCCTTCTTCAGTGAAGGTTCTCAAGTGGAGGTTAAATGATGATGATATGTTTGGGAATGTTGTAAAGAAGAAACATTAATATGTTTCAGGTAGGTGTTGGACTATGGCTTCTGATGTCCTTTCAACTCCAAGATTCTATGATTCGAAGTAGTATTTAGGAGAAAAACAAATCAAGAAAAACTGAAATATGGTATCAAGAAAAGTGAATGAAATTAGGTTACAACAATCCTTATCATTAAATATATGATAATATATTAAATATATACATAGTAGGTTATTTATAAATGCTTGTCACTTGATGAATAATAAATTTGCAAATGCTGTACATCTTTAAATTTCCACTGGGATTATGAATCAGAAGTCATTTGTTTATGCTATTGACATGATTTCACAACTCGATAGCTTCGTATCAGCTGGCAGAATGTTCTACTTTAAAGTAGATATTAGCATATAAAGATTTTTTATATCTACTTAAAATTGATGTTAGTAGAAAGCACTGTCGTACCATACTTGCCAATAGTATCTGAAAAGTCTTGTGAAATTTCAATTAGTTTATCTTAATACTTCATTTTCTTACGCAAAATTCCTATATAAATGTTTTTAAATTCTTAAAATGCCTTTGGTATTTTAGATTACCTAAATGGTTGATGTTTAAAAAGCAGTTATTATCTTCTGTAGTTAGGATATAACACATTACAAGTAGTTTTAAGAAGTAGACAATAATTAGCTAAGTGATTGATTCTCTATCCAGTTATATTTTAATAAACTAATTTATATTATTGCCTTCTGCCATGATTGCAGGTGTTAGGCTATAAAATTGTTAGGATTAACTTCTTGATATTAAATGTAAGACTTGTGAATTCAAATGTGTAAGTGAAATTTAAGCATCATTTATTAATGATCACTAATGGACAATAACTAAGGCAGAAACTTTTAGTTAAACAAACAATAAAATCAACTTCTTAGTCTGAAATGTAAACCAAATGATAATTTATTCTTTTTTCTACGATTCTAAAGATCTTTGATTTCACATAACTGTGTGTCTTACACTATCCTAGACCACATCTATCTCCTTTTTGTGTATTGACGGTCTTCATAGTTTTTTGTGGCCAAAAAAAAATTCATTGTATAGCTACTGATCCTACGATTGATACATCTATCAACTTAACTATGCTGACCCTCAAAGCACAGATATTTGGTCTGTTACTGAGCTTTTATCAGCTTAGTAGGAGCTGCTAAAGTTTGGCATTCTCCTGTCATGGCCAATTCATCATAATCAAGGTCACATCAATGCTATGATGAGCCTCCATGGAAGTACTTGAGTAGAGAGACAACTTTAAAAGTAGGTAAAGTTAAGGACTGATTATTGGCATTACAAAAAATACTTACAGTTAATAACTATGATAATAGTGATGATTGGCATACAATGACTAAGTTTGTAAAGCCTTTTACATTTATGGCCTCATTTGAGCATCACAACTACCCTATAAGGTAGATCTTCAAATCAGATATTCAAATGTATATATGATCTCATCAATTAAGATGTTTCTTCTAATGATCTGAATTGCAACCCAACCTTTCCTGTCCATCCTGTGAGATTCTTGTCCATGTCAAACAACAAATCAAGGAGTATTTATTAAATGCCTTCTGTATACCAGGTACTAAGTGCTAAGTGCTAGAGACACAAATATAAGGAATGAAACAATTTCTTTGCAGCAAAGAGTTTACATTATATTAAGGGAGACAACAAGTACAAATAAAATATCTTTACATAATTTTTTTTGCAGGGGAGGGGAGGAATTTTCATCCTATGTACAGAAGACTTGCTTTCCTATGACATCACAAAGATAACAGTGAAGCAGTTATGATGTCCACTTGTTATCTTTGATCCTTATCATATAACCAGCTCATCTTCTTTTTCAATCATATATTTCCCTGATGTCATTGCTTACTCCAATTCTTCTTTGAAGTCCCATATTTATTGTATGTTGCATCTGGTCACATCCACAATGCACTTCTCCATTGCCTCCTGTTAGATAACCACATTCAGTTCGTTAGGGACCAGTATGTTCCATGTCCTGTGACCATACAACATCACAGGTAGAATTTTTAGTATTAAAAATATGGGTCTTTTTTCCTGAAGTTTAAATACATGAATTACGTACATTTATTAATGTAATTTCCTAAAGGCAACCTAGCCTACTTTCCTCTTCTTGTTTATTCTGGGCCCAAATCATTGTTGTTTTTAAAAAAAAAAAGTCAGGGGCAGCTAGATGGCATAGTGGATAGAGCACCAGTCCTGAAGTCAGGAGGACCTGAGTTCAAATCCTGCCTCAGACCAAACACTTGACACTAGCTGTGTGACCTTGGGCAAGTCACTTAACCCCAATTGCCTAAAAATAAAATAAATGTTTATTGATATCTTTTGTTTGTAGCATCATCAGAACATCTCCTAGTATGCCTACCTCTCTCCTTTCCCAGGGAGCTATCCCATATAGCAAATAATATTTCTTTTTTTTTTTTTTAAAGAAAAAGGGAAGAGAAAAAAATCAACAGAACTGATCAGTACATTGAAAAAATCTGAAAACATATGCAATATACCATACCCCTGGACCTCCCACCTCTACAAAGGAGTAGGGTGGGTATATCTCTTCATATATCCTCCTGCTTATTCTTTGTAATTTTGCAACGTTGACTTTTGATTTTTTCATGGTTTTTCATTCCATTTACATTGTTATAGTCATTGTATATATTGTTTTATTGGCTCTGATTACTTAAATCTGCATGAGATCATGTAAGTTTTCTCTATGATTCTCTGTATTCATCATATTTGTCATGTCTTAGAGCACAGTAATACTCTACTACAGTATGTATCACAATTTGTTTAGCCATTTCCCAAATCAATGAGCATTTGTTTTGTTTCCTGATCTTTGTTAGTAAAAAAACAGCAATGACATTATAAGTATTTTGGAATGTACTGGGTGGGGCTTTCTTCTTATGGATAACCTCCCTCGGGTATAAGCCTCGTAATGAGCTTTCTGGGTCAAAAGATGTGGACATTTTAGTCACTTTATTTTCATAATGCCAAATTGCTTTCCAAAATGGTTGTGTCAATTCGTAGCTCTGCCACCAATGAGCTATTGTGCCTATCTTTTCATAGCCCCTACACTATTGATTCTTCCCATCTTTGCCAGTTTGCAGGTTGTGAGGTAAAACCTCTGGTTATTTTGCATGTTATTGGTGATATGGAATATTTTTTGTATGGTTGTTAATAGTTTGCAGTTCTTCTTTTGAAAACTATTTGTTCATATCCTTTGACCTTTTATCTTTCGAGAGTGGCATTTGATGGATATCTGTGTATGTATGTGCATATATACACACACATGTATATGTGTATACCTATATACAAATATATTTATTGTTTACATATCTTACATATAGAATCCTTATAAAAGAAATTTTATGCAAAGTTTTTTTTCCATTTGACCTCTTCCCTTTTTATCCTAGAAGCATTAGAAGAATACAGAAGCTTTTCTTTCATATAATCAGTTATCTATTTTATCTTATGTAATTGCCTGTATCTTTTATTTTGTTAAGAATATATCTCTTACTTATAGCTGTGAAAGGTGTATGAACTGCTTCTCTTCTAAATTTTTTATGGTATGAGCTTTAATAGTAAGGTCACACATCCATTTAGAATTTATTGTAAAATGTATTGTAATTTTTTTGGTCTAAGCCCAATTTGTCAGACTATCTTTCAATTTTCCCAGAAGTTTTTATCAAATAGGGAATTATTTTCTAAATAATTTCTGTTTATCAGTTTGTTGAACATTGGGTTATTGAGTTCTGTTATTTTCAGTTCACCCTTATCTAGTCTGTTCCATTGATCTTCCTCTCTATTTTTTAACCAATACCAGATGGTTTTGATGACTTCTCTGGTCCCTCTTTATTATTGCCTCTTTTAATTATTTTGTTATTCTAGATCTTTTAATTTTCCAAATGAATTTTGTTTTTTATTCTATTGAGTTCTGTAAATAACCCTTTGATAATTTGCTTGGTATAGCATTATAACTGTTAATTAACTTTGGTAGTATTATCATTTTTATTATATTGGCATGGCCCAGACAGGAATGCTGTGAAATAATCCTCTAGCTATTTAAGTTGTCCTTTATTTCTTTAAGAGCTCTTTGTGTTTGAGTCTATACAAGTACTTTGTGTATTTTGATAGATTGATTCCCAAATATTTTGTGCATTTTGTAATTATTTTGAATGGCGTTTCTCTTTCTATTATTACTTCTTGGGTTTTGTTATTATTATATAGAAATGCTGTTGACTTTTGAGGATTTGGTTTTTATCCTGCCGCTTTGCTAAGCCATTAATTCCACCATCCTGTGATTAGCAAACAGGGACGTTTTTATCTCTTCTTTACATATTTCCTTCTCGTATCTTATTGCTATTGCTGGGATTTCAAAAACTGTATCAAACAATAGTGGGGAAAGTAAGTGTCATTGCTTTACATCCATATAAATTGGGGAAAATTCTTGTGTGTCCCCATTCTATGTGATGCTTGCTTTTGGTTTTAGATGTTTTTTATGATGTTAAAAACAGTCCTCCTATGCCTCTACTTATCAGTGTTGTTTTGTACTTTGTCAAATGCCTTTTCTGGATCTGTTGAGATACTCATATGACCCATGTACCCACTTTCTTGTCAGCATACAGTGGCGTATGATTTGTTTGGAACAAACAGTTTTGATATGGTTTCATTTTGTGACATTAAGTCATTTTGTGAGTCCCTACTGACCCTAGGCTTACTTAAAGAGTTGACTTTGACCAGCTGAAAACAGATTGAGCTGGTTACCCAAACTTTAATTATTTCTCTGTGAGTTGAATACTGGATTTTGTGGCATGTACATGTATTTTATCACTTTCTTTTGTTGCATTTCTATCTTTGTGGTTTTTAAGAATGGATCTTAAATAGCATTCTTCAATGATTATTAACAGTATTACAATGGCTGTTGGTGCTTATCCTAAGTAATTCACATATTATTGTATGTTGATGGGAAAGTAGGCATATAGTTCAACAGTTGTCAATGTTCTCTTAGTCCTCTGCTGCTACTACTTGTTCTTTCTTTTTTTCCTTCTTTCTCTCTCTCTCTCTTTCCTCCTCCTCCTTCTTCATTAATAAGATGAGATTTTTTTTAATTCTTTAGTGTGTTTCCCTTCTTTAGATATCTTTTGAACTGATCCCTCAATGTCTTTACAATTGCATTGCCTCAATATGAATTTCGTTTCTGTACACTTGGTGCTATCTGGTTTTCTCATCTTTGTTCTAAGTACTATGTTATTATTATTCTCATTTTATTGATGAAAAATTGGCTCAGAGAAGACAGCTCTTCTTAAACTGCGGGTCACAACCCCATATGGGAAAAAATTGGCTACAGCAAAAGGGTTCTGAATGCGCAACAACCAAAAATTAATTAAAAATCAAATGTGTAATGAATCTGAGGTGTTTCTGGCAGTGTTTGCCTCTGTTGCATTATGCAACTTCGCTGCAGCCTTGATTATGAACACAAAGCATGCTTTGCACTGCATATACCCTCAGGCCATGCAAAGCCAACTCACCCTGCCGAAACACAAAAATGGGTCATGAGTGGGAAAAGTTTAAGAAGTCCTGATTCTAGTAAGTGTTAGAGGCCGAATTTGAATCCAAATCTTCCGCACTCCTGGTCTACACTTTATTTACCTATGCTAAACTAAAACTTTCTATCATATTTAATATTTTATTTATATATTTGAATTAAAGCATTTTATAAGGCAAGGAGAAATAAGCTTTCTAAAATCCACAAGTTGGGTTTGCAAAAGACAAAATGATAATCCCTTATGGTAATAAAACAAAGTCTTCCATATTTTTAAAGCAGCAAGGCAAAGTAGCTAGAATGCTTGGTTTGTAGTAGAAAAGACATGGATTCAAATCTTGCCCATGACGCTGACTATGGGAACCAGGGAAAATCACTTCATTGTTATGTTATTTGATTTGCTTACTAAATCGTAAAAATATCATATTTGTATAATAAAACCTTTCAAAGTACTTTTATGCATATTAATCTCACTACCCTGGGAGATTGATAAAGTGTGTTTATATGATGTTGGAGTAGGGGAGAAATACATAATGCAATAGTATTTATTATTCATGATGCCAGTGTGGAAAAAATTAGTATCTGAATTTAAAACTCTTCCTCAAATACATGTAGGATGCCAACAATTTCTGAAAATTTATTTTGCAATGTTTATAAAATTGATATTTTCCAAACTTAATCTTAGTCCTGAAGTTTATTCAAGCTGCCTTTCACTTAGCTATATAATTACATTTAAAGAGGCCATTCCTGTATTCTTATTCACCTTAAGAATTCCAGGGAGAAAGAGGCCCATTTCAATCTAAAAATCATTTTCCCCTTCTTCTCTCTGAAAAATCTCTCTTAGTGCACCCTACCAGTATCACATCTTTTCCCTTAAATTTTTCTCTGCAGTTACATTTTAGGACTGGTTTCCTATCTTTAGAATTCCAAATTTTAAAAGTATTAGATTCTTAAAATAGGTTATTTTAAAATTTTATTCTAAGGAAGTATTTGGGATTTCTCAAAGAAAAGGGAGTTGCCCTTCCTGGGAATATTTCATCTACCAATATTTCACCTTCACAAAACTAGAGGTCAAATAAAGTGAATAGTCAAACTGGAAGAAGAAATTTGTTTGCCTGCTAAGGAAAAATGCTTACTGGTAGCATTTCTAGCTTTCTAGGGTACAGATTTGATTTATATAGCTTCTCAGGCCTCCTTAGAGTATATGACCAATCAATTGCATTCTCTATCAGGAGAGTAATACTTAGCTAACCAATGAGGCATTAGGTTCCTATATGTGGGAGAGTTATTACTGAAACCTACCATGTAACCTAAATCTAGTGGTCATAAGAACATTGCATCAAAGTAGAAAGTCCCAAAGTGCTTAACCAGGATTATCTGAGGTAGGTAGAGGACCTGTTAGTACATTACATTTTAAATAGAGATTCTTAGTCATATAAAACATTTCTAAAAAGACATTTTTCTCTCTATATAGTTCTCTCTCCAAATTGTTTTGAATTTAATAACCTCTCAATCCTGGAATGACACTATCTGAAAAATCCTAGGGAAAAAGGTAGGGTTGTTTTTTTCTTTTTTTTCAGGTTTTTGAGACGTGCCTCTTTAAGGACCATTGCAACAAGAAATGTCATAGAGGCCATAAATAAACCAAAAAAAAAAAGTGGTAATCAATGAGATTACTTATACCCTCAATGTTTGGCATTCATATGTAGCACACATTTTATCTACTTCATAATAATCTACAGTCAAATTCATTTGGTGTTCTACATATATTCTTTGTGCCTACATTGACTATATAGGTCTCAGCAATAATAATACCAACAACAATAAATCCAGGGCATGAACTTCAAAATAAAATGGGTTTTTAACCCCAGTCTCTGATCCTCTAAAAGCTCTGTTGTATGTGGCTGTAGAAAAAAAATAAAAGTACTAATACAAAGGAAGACTGGGTTGTTCGGATTGTAGAAAATGTGAAATTTTCTAAAGACTCATGTTTCCATTTCTTCCCTAGAGGCATTTTTCAAAACCTTTCTTCTTCATAGTATAAATTGTCAAATGGAAATTATAGCAGTTAATCCTCTTTATTAAGGAGGTGATTCTAAATATATTAATCAAAGATTACTGTACATTTAAATTTTATCCCAGAGAATTAGAATATTTTTAATCAAATAGTTATTTGTCTAATTCATTCTTTCAACTACTATAGAATACTAAGTTAAGACCTAGATAAATATATGGGGAGATTTGTATTTGTTGATGTATTTTACTTTATAAGTTCTGCTATGTAATTCACTTCCAAAATTATATTTTCTTGTTTTCTGAAAGGAAGCTTTAGACAGATTGAGATTATATCTTGCAAGAGATGGTTGAGTTTAATATGGAGGAAAATGATTTGGGTCTGGCTCTGGTCAGAACACCCAATACATTCTAACCCCTTTGTTGTCTACTTGTGATTTATCTCATATATGAAAAAACATCTTTAATATTTATCAGAACAGATGACTATATTATGAACAGAAGTTGAACAACTCTCCTGCCAGGAAACTTAATTTAAAAGATCAACTTGTTTAAAAACAATGTTGAGATGAGAATTGCAGAAAATGTACCTAGGAGTGCAGTATGAATAGTGATATATTTTGGAAATCACATCTTTATTTTTATCTGTAAAAAAAAAAGTGGAGTTTTAGTTAAAGCAATTAAATTTCAACCTAACTTGATTTATTGCTTCAGAAGTAAATATTATGAATAGTACTAATGGGTAAATGATCATTTCAAATTAGGAAAATGTATTATGAGAACAACATCCTAATTTCAATTAAAATCATGGAATGAATTTCACTTATTTAGACATAGTTTTACCTTTTTTTATTCCCCTTCTTTCCTCTTCTTCACTTTGTCTCTTAGTAAATGATATGCTGAAAGTGAAAGGAATGATATAATAAAGATTTTCCATAGGTAGAGTCCAGCATTAGAGTTTATGCTTCTTCAAGCAAAACTAAATTATAGTACTTCAAATGGCATCCAAATCAAATTGTTTTTATCAAGGGGTTTTCACAATAACAAAATGAAAGCTTTCGCATTTTACTTATGGGCAAAAAAAAAAATACCCATAGAAACACATTCTCTCCTTGTCACCTTGATGGACAGAGATGTTATTAACAGCAATGTCGTACAGGCAGAGGGAAAGTCTGGAATTCTGCCTCTGTTAAAATTTAGATACTGCCAGTGGGTAGCAGCTGTTTTAAATTTAAGAGGACAGGAGTGAGTTAGTGGCATTTTGTGAGAGATAAATGAGCCCACAGCACGCACCAATTGCCAGTAAATCCATGAGATGATAAACACCCTTCCTTGCAGAGTGAGCAAGACGGGAAAGTCACCTGCAAAGATTTCTCCTTTTAAAAGAAGAGAAGAAATTGTGGAAATGGTACATTAACTAACGTTTCCCTTCTGCTTCCTCCCTCCAGCTTGTCTTCATATACCACTAACATCTATAACCAGGTTTCACTAGTTCTAGATTCTTGGATACGGTTACCAAGAATTTCACAATTCTATGGAGTTGGTTTCCATTTCAAATCACAATAAGCTCTTCAATATAGTTTCATCAGCATTTGCTGAAGATAACAGTCATTGAATGATCTATAACTTCTTCTATGAAAGCTCATTAACAAGTACAATGATAGGACTGCTTTTGATCTTTATAGTAGACACTTTAGTCATTGTGAATATTATACCAAAGACACATGCCATAGTACATTTTAAGCATTTATTATCCTCTTAGTTGACATTTTTAAAAAGCTGCTAAAATCTTTAAGACTTCTTTAAACCTACTTTTTGGTAGTTTAAAATATATATCACTGCATATAGCAGTGATATGAAAGGAAAATTTTTTATTTCTCAAAAAGCATCATTTTGAATGAGAAAGAAGTCCCCTAAAGTTGCCATTTTAATTTCCTGAAATGGATCCATGACTCTCAGCCACCTCAAATCCTGCCGTATGTTTTGCAGATGCAAACTATAAGTTAGTTCTTATCTCCTTGTCTTCCTTGATCATAACGTAAGACAACATGTATGACAAGAAGTACCAATATTTAGGGGCATGAGTTCCTGTGTTAGTTTTTTTTTTAATGAACAACTATATTCATTTAACATGCTCTCTCAATATGACTGTAACTGTTTCAATAGAATTCCCATTTTGAGAAACATATTTGTAATCAAGGGTATTTTTCGGTGCTGTGCTTTGTGATTTGGTGGGGAGTTTGCTTGTTTATTTATTTTCCATCTTGTTTGGAAAAGGCCATTTGGCATGCGACAGTGTTGTTTGCTTACTGAGGGGCAGTAGCATTCCAGAACAGTACCACTCCTCTCAGTTTCCTTAGATACCTTGTCACTACTATCGCTACCAACACCAATTGCTGACCAACCACCATATGTAGGCAGAT
Source organism: Phascolarctos cinereus (assembly GCF_003287225.1). Lineage (NCBI taxonomy): Eukaryota > Metazoa > Chordata > Mammalia > Diprotodontia > Phascolarctidae > Phascolarctos > Phascolarctos cinereus. The sequence continues at coordinate 68,444,854 of NW_027555514.1, forward strand.
GAGTTCAAGAATCTTGTGGTTGGCAGTACCACCCAGATACCAGTCCTACTTCCAGGATAACCATACAAGCCATCATCCTAAGAAGCAACCACTGAGAGGGTGCCATGGGTAACAGTTTCTGCAGGGGCTGTAACCGTAGCTACCAAAGATCCAGAAAAGACATTTCTTACCACCAACGTCTTTCACACTGTTACATAGTTCAACATCAGAAATGGATATGATGAATATGAGGGGAGGCAGAACTAAGATGGTGGAGTAGTTATAGCAACCCAGCTGAACTCTCCCAACATTTCCCTCTAAACAATTTTAAAATGACTTCTCAACTGGCAGTGCTAACAAAAGGTCAGAATGAGACATTTTTCTAGTCCAAGACAACTTAGGAGGTTAGCAAAATAGGTGTGTGACACCAGAGTGGGAGCTGGCCTGGCATGCAGTGGCAGCAGCAGTGGTGGGCCTGGGAGATGACTGCAACAGTGGCAGCAACAGCCTTGGGAATTGTCAGCCCACAAACGGTGAGGGGGTCAGACAACTGGTCAGAAAGAGATTACAGGGAACGCTTTGCTGGCACTGAGTACAGGAACCTGTTTCATTGCCCATATGCAGTTCTGTGTCACAGTTCCAGAGCAAAGAGGAGAACTCGCACTTGCCATCACAGGGGAACAGTGGCCCTGTCACAGTTTCAGGACCAAAAGAAGCTCTAGCACTTGTGGCTGCAGGGGTACTTTCTGGGGAAAGACCACAGCAGAGATTAGGAGGGCAGTGACCACTCCTGTCCTTGAAAAGCTGCAGATCCCCAGAACTAGTCTGAAAACAACAACACAAAGAAATATGAAGTTTGGAACAGCCCCTCCTCCCTGCCCCAGCAGACCCCAACTTTACAATAAAGTTAAAAACATATTAAAAACATATCAAGGAACAGTCAGAAAAAATGAGCAAAAACAAAAGGATGTGATCATAAAAAGGTACTATGGTGACAGGAAGGATCAAGATACAAACTCAGAAGAAGATAATGATATCAAAACACCTATAAGCAAAGCCTCAAAGGAAAAAAACAATGTGAAGTGGACACAAGCCCAACAAGAATTCCTAGAAGAGCTTAAAATAATTTAAAAAATCAAATAATAAAGGTAGAGGAAAAATTGGGGAAAGAAATGAGAGTGATGCAAGAAAATTATGAAAAGAGAATCAATAGCCTGGCAAAAGAGGCACAAAAAATACAGGATAAAATAAGACTTTAAAAAACAGAATAGGCCAAATGATAAAAGAGACACAAAACTTCACTGAAGAGAACTCTTTAAAAGACAGAATCGTCCAAGTGGAAAAAGAGGTGCAAAAACTCACTGAAGAAAATAATTTAAAAATTAGAATTGGACAACTGGAAACTAATGACTGCACAAGACATCAAGAAACAATAGAACAAAGTCAAAAGAATGAAAACATAGAAGAAAATGTGAAATATCTCATCAGAAAAATAACTAACCTGGAAAATAGAGCAAGGAGAGACAACTTAAGAATTATTGTCTTACCTGAAAGCCATGATAAAAAAAAAAAGAGAAAGAGAGAGAGAGCAAATTATAAAGAAAAATTGCCCTGATATCCTAGAACCAGAGGGCAAAATAGAAACGGAATTAATCCACTGACCACCTCCTGAACAAGATCCCAAAATGAAAACTCACCACTATTCTTCAATATTGCACTAGAAATGCTATCTATAGCAATAAGAGAAGAAAAAGAAATTGAAGGAATTAGAATAGGTAATAAGGAAATGAAACTATCATTCTTCACAGATGATATGATAGTATACTTGGAGAATCCTACAGAATTGACTAAAAAACTGGTTGAAGCAATTAACAACTTCAGCAAAGTTGTAGAATATAAAATAAATACCCATAAATCGTCAGCATTTCTACATATTACCAACAAAGTCCATCAGAAATTGATAGCAAGGGAAATTACATTTAAAATATCTGCAGACATTGTAAAATGCTTAGGAGTCTACCTGCCAAAACAAACCCAGAAACTATATGAACACAATTACAAAACATTTTTCACACAAATAAAGACAGATCTAAAACAACTGGAGAAATATTCATTGAAAATGTTTTGCATGGAAATATGTTTTGCATGACTACACATGTATAACCTATTTTAAATTGCTTGCCTTGTCAATGGGGGGGGCAGGAAGATTTGGAACTTAAAAACATTTAAACTAGTGTTAAAAATTGTTTTTATACATGGAAAGACTTACATGAACTGATGCGAAGTGAAGTGAGCAGAACCAGGAGAACATTGTACACAGTAACTGCAATATTGTTTCATGAAGAACTATGAATGACTTTGCTATTCTCAGCAGTACAATAATGATTCAAGACAATCCCAAAAAACTCATGATGAAGTATGTTATCTGCCTCCAGAGAAAAAACTGATAATGTATGAATACAGACTGAAGGATACTATCTGTTGTTTCTTTTTCTTTCTTTCTTTCTCTCTTTTTTTCTTCCCTTCCTTCCTTCTTTCTTTCCTTCCTTTTTTTTTTTGTTTTTGAATCTTTTTGTACAAAATGACTAATATGGAAATGTTTTACATGATTGCACATGTATAACCTATATTGGATTGCTTACTATCTCAATTTTCTATTTGTATCCCTAGCATTTAGCACAGTGCTTTGCACATAGTAAGCACTTAATAAATATTTATTCATTCATTCTAAACCTACGACTTAATCAAGATGGTGAGCAAGTGAGGATTTGGATACCTGAATAACCAGATATACCATATTCTTGAGACTGAGGGCAGTTCTTGGACCCTGGAGTTAGACTTAAACAAATATGGTAATGAATTGCATTCCTGGGATCTAGAAGGTTAGTGTGGTCTTCTTTCTCAAATAACTCTTTTCCAGCTTCTACAACAATTGCAGAGAAGAGATAACACTTTTCTATTCACTCAAGAGTGCTACAAATGTGTCAGGATTTGAAAGAGCTTTAAACCTGTCATGTTGGCAGCTCTCCAAACCATCTCATTCAACCTGATCTGACTCAGATGGGGAGGGTGGAGAAGGAATTTACTTTCCTCTTTGTATTCTGATGACATCTGCTTTCCCAGTGATTGGTAACAAGATCCCTATGAAACTTGGATGAAAATGTAGATGTATAGTAAAGTCACCAATAGATGACAGAGTAGGGACTGATTTTATATTATTATTAATTTCCAAAAAAGATAAGATTATCAATAACTAAATACTTCTATGTATTTATGGCTTAAAGATCTCTAGGCCAATTTTTGCCATCTGTAGAAAATAAAACTATAAAAGATGGCTGTTGGTTGTAAACCAGCAGGATGATGGCAAAAATAGGCACCATTAGAAAAAACATATTCCATTAATAATATCCTTAGGTTAGGGTCTAAGACTATGTAGTTGCTTAGAGTGCCAGAGTTTTGGGCAGTAGTGATATAATGTACTAAGTAA